>NC_140313.1:321755-763536 GCF_964211825.1 Aythya ferina | reverse complement strand
AAAAAATATATATGAAAGAAAGGTTTTATCGGGCACGCTCTTATTCCAGCTGAGCTTAGACCAAAGCTGGCAGGGTTTGGGAAACCAGCTGCTCAACGTGGGCTGTGTACAATGCAGTCCTTCTGAATTTATGTTGTGATTATACATGGAAAGAGAGAGTGGCGATGATCGCAAGGTGGAGAAAAATAAAAATAACCAGGGAAAGAAAAGAAAAATGCGACCTGGGCATAGCACAGTGCTGCCTTGCTGAGGTGCTGTTCATCTCCTCTGTGTCTGAAACCAGGAGCAGATGCGGAGCTGTGATGGCTCCTTTGCTTTTACAGCAGTCTTCGTAAGTATTTATTGGTGTGTACTCCCTGCCCAGCTCTGCCAGCTTTATCTTCATTTCCAAGAGCAGTATTTATTTCCCCGTACAGCTTGGGCTCTGTGTGTGTTCCACGGGTCTTTGTACCCCATGTCAGCAGTCAAATTCAAATTCCAATTTTTAATTTAAATGATACAAAAAAGCAAAACTCTTCTTTGCATGACACAGAGTTAGGCACATGATGCTAAAAATAAAAGGAGAGACTGATCTACCAGACCTACCTTTATCTATTGATAATATCTGTTCTGAACTTTCAGCACTGCCAGCAATTCATCTCTGAGCAGGGCAGCACTTACAGAGTCAGCTCCTTAATTTCAAGGAAGCACTCCTTGTGCAGAGGCTGTTTCCCACGCAAAAACTGGAAGCAATGCTTTCACACCATTCCCAGTTAAAGCTGGCGGATCGCTGTGAGGGTGGCGTTTGGCTGTGAGAGCCTCGGTTTGTTCCTCGGTTTGTTTGAGGGCAGCGCTGCTGGGGGGTGCAGCAGGCACGCCGCTTTCCCACTAAGTGATTTTGTGTTTGTTTCATTTTAGTTAAGGTACCCCCCAGAGACCGGGGAGATAAATATCTAATAATAAATGTGGCGGAATATTGCTGTGTCTCTCTAGCGGTGTGTAAGTTACTTTATCAATTTAAAGTATGCATTTCGGTGTATTTATTAAAATCAAATCGCTGCAGTGATACAGTACTTATTTTTTATGTCACCTTTAACAGAATAATGCAGTCCAGCGTCGAGTTTGCTGAATATTGGGCTCGGAATGAGGCTGTCATAGCTCCAGTATATCATGTGGTGGAGGGCTGCGGCGGTGGCAGGTGCAGAAGTCAAATAGTCTCCCAGGAGCGTCCTCCCATTAAAAAACAATTGGTTGGGCAGCGGGAAACTACAAGCAGCTGCACTTTGTCCCACCCCGCCTGCCGGTCAAAATTGAGACCGTTTTCTAACCAATATTGCACAGATTTTTGCATACTTTTATGAAATATAATTACATCAGAGCAGGAAAACTGCGAAGTGTCGGTGCCCTAGAAGCGGTGCTGCCGAAGCGCTGCTGTCCTAAGCCAAGTCTGAACTCCAAAGGGATGGGTGCAAGTGGAATATTTTGAATGAGCAGCAATAATTTGGTTTTGTTATGCTTATTCGCTTGCCTAAGTAACAGAAGATGAGCGTTGCGAAGTACACATTTAGATAGCGCACTAAAAAATAAATCTTGGCTTGAAAGGATTAGCATCAATTAGAGAGGCACTCGCTTTAAATAACAAAGCACGTTAATTCCCCTAAGGATTGTACTTATTGGAACACATTTTCAGTAGTAAAAAGAGCAACAAGTGTGCTAGTACTATTGATTTTCCACCTTTGTATTACCAAAACATTTTTTATTGACAAGTATTACTTGCTTGTTAAGTGCTGCACAGTTTGATGGGTCTAAAGGGTGGATCACCTAATTAATTGCCCTTTCAAATCTTCATCCTACACTGTGGTGATTACATTAAAGACATGGGTTTGGGATTCCATTTGACTTCACTCAACTTGTACGTGATAAGCAGTAAATAAATATATTAACGGGTTATTAATATCAGCCTAGCTTTAGGAGCAGTGTGCCATCTCAGTGGGTCCAGGAGCTACTTCTAGTGTCCAGGAGCTGGCTGCAGGGGCCCTGCTTTTATTTTCACAGTCTAGTTTTTTGTCGATGAACGTTACAAAGTCTTTTTTCCACACACTTAAAGTCCTGCCAATGTGCAGCTGGCGCAGAGCCTCTTCATGCAGAAGGAGCAGCCACTGCATATTTTACCAAGCAATAGTTTGCGCGCATGTCACTGGTGTTTTCTTCATGATAATCCAGTAGAAAATGATATTTTCAAAGAGAAAACTTCATGTGTTACTGTGAGTTAAAAACAAAACAAAACAATGATAAAGAAAAAACACCAGAACCTGTGTGTAGCTCTGTACTGGCTGGCCCTGCACTCAGTACTCACTATCATACGTGTCATACATGAGATTCAAGACCGAAGCTACAACAGTGGAACAGGAGGAAGAGGCACACTGTGTGCTTTTTCCTGACTGTAGAGGTCTTTCCAGAAGTTCAGCTGCTGTTGCCTTTTTTACTTGAAAGCCTGCTGAGCACGGCTGTGGCGCAGTAACAAACGCTCTCGGCTTCTGTTCTCTCCCCTCTCGCCAGACGATCCACGGTCACAAAGGGCCCATAACTGCAGTGGCTTTTGCTCCCGACGGCCGGTACCTCGCCACCTACTCCAACTCCGACAGCCACCTCTCCTTCTGGCAGGTAAGGACTGTTCCTGGGAGCCTGCAGGCATTTCCCATCCCCGTGTCCCCTGGCGGGCCAGTCACACTCTGCGTGCTCCCACACAGCCCAGGTACCCGCTGCACACCCGGGTTACAGCACACAGACCTCTTGCAGCACAAACTCTCCAGAAGCTTTCCCTTTCCAATGTTTTGCCGTGCTGTCTAGCCACAGCTATCTATTTTTGCAGCGTGCAGGTCTTTTTCTGTTATTGTTTCTACTCGAACATCCCTTGCGGTTATCACCCAGTGAGGGAGGAGGCTTGTTTGCATACAGATCAGGATGTAACTTCGGGGCAATCAACGAGCAGCCTCAAATGTTGGGCTGCGTCCTATTTGATGTTTGAATCTGAAACTGCTGTAACAGTTCGGTTTCACACACCTAAAGCATCCACCTGATGAGATTTAGGGCCATGGAGGAGAGCCCCAACGAGTTCTCAGCAGGCCAGGCCAGGTGCTTCTGCTCCCATTCTCAGTCCCATCCCTATCAGTAGGCATTTTTCTTCTCTAATCTCATAAATTCCCATAGATGAAGACCTTCACGACATTTCTCCATTCTATTTTTTATTAAACACGATGCAGAGCTATTAAGGTGGCCATGGGTCCCATTACTGCTCAGCAGCCACAGCTGCCGTGCCTGGAGCCCGCGTGCCGTGCCGTGGGGGAGCTGTGCTCCGCTGCACCGCACGCTGTGGGGCTGCCTTCCATTTCATAATAGGGCTGGAAACAGGAAAACTGGGGGAGAGACAATACAAAGAGGGGCTGAAATGGGAGATACTGAGGATCAGACCACCATTTTGTGAAGTATCTAGATAATTTATCTTTTTTTTTTTTTTTTTTTTAACATCAGCAGTTCTTTTTGTCTGTGTGATCTCATGTCAGTAGGAGTATTTTTGTTAATCGGAGATAAATAAACACGTAGCTTGGTGGGACAGATTACCCCAGAAGAGGCCTTTACTGCTGCCTACATTCCCTAGGTAGCATTTTTTTCTTCCTTCAAATGGCTTTAGACTTCAAAATGGATCTGAACAAGCAATTTGTGCAGACTATCAAAATAATGTAGTTTTGCAGTAATCAGACTATAAAGCAGAACTCAGTATACCCGTAATTACCAGCGAGTCGTTAACGTAGTTCCTTCGTTTTGATGCCATTCATTAGTTCTACAGGTGCCATAATAATTATTAAATTATTATCCCTCATTACATTGTGTGCTTTCTGAAACAGTAAATGAGAACAGCAAGAATCTTCACCCATCAGTTACATTTATTCAATTGAAGTGCTCAGGGAAAATCTGGAAAGCAATCAGACCAGATCTTGTAAAATTGGCAGGAAAAAAAAAAAATCAGGCACACACGTGTTTTAAATTGTGAGCTGCCACATTCTTCCAGGTGTATAAACGCTCGCGTTAAAGTGGCTTTTACATAAAGAGTTAAATATACCTACACATTTAGTTTTAAAATGTGACCTCGTGCACTAGTGATTTTTTTCCCTTCTGTGTTCTATTTGGCACTATTATTAATGCAGGAAAATCAGTAACATTAGTCATCTTAAAAGGGTTATTACTCAAGATGATTTAAATTGTGAAAATGTCAGTGGTGCTTGCATGCTCCCTGCTAGAGATGCCATGATTTACACTCTCTGACACCATTCTGCTGCTGAGAAGAGCCAGGAAAAAGTAATGGCTTGTACTTTGTCCTGATCAGAATTCAGAGCGTGGCATCAGCAGTAACGCGCCTGCCCTGTCCCAGGGCTGCGCGTGGCACAGCCCGGGGATGCAGCGAGGCGGTCCGTGGAAATCCTAGGATTGCTGTGCATAGGGACGGGAAGGCTTTCCAGAGGAGTGTTTTGGAAGGGGTAGTGGTTTCTGTGTCTTGGTGGGCTAGAGCAGCAAATCTCATTTTTAAAACATGGAGCTAGGCAGCGTGCATCAGTAACTGGCCTGCTTTCCAGAGAGCACAATGCAGGGAACCTCTCCTGAATGGTTTGTTTTTCTTCCAGAAAATAATAAAACTCTTCATATTTAACATTTGCTTATTAACATTTCATGTTTCTCCTTAAATTTTGAAAAAAATCCTTCAATAACAAAGCCATACAAATAAAGTATAAGTGATACTTTTCACCATACTGAATACGCTATGCAATTTTCCTAGCTAGCTTATTGATTCCGATCTCACAATTCTATTTGAAAAAGAGACAGTCAAGGAGAATGCTAATAAAAAAAATTACATGGGAAAAGCAGGGAGATGAAGTGGTCACTGATTGCTAAACTTCACTGAGTCCCGTGCACAGGAGGGAAGTTTTAACAGGTTCGTGACTGTCACTGGTATTCCTTCTAGTCATATACAGTCACCTTTCTCTTGTTTTGGGGGGATGCAGGGGTAGGTAGCTGTAAAGATGTTGCTTGCTATACCGGGTGGTCGCCTCTCGGCTGCTCTCCCATCCAACGGCGTTGCTTGGCCCTGCCTAACGAGCGCTAATTACAGCTGGTGTGGGTGGGCAGGGCAGGGCAGGGCGGTGGGCGCCGGGCGGGTTCCCCGCTGGTGTTGGGGTGCCACGGGGGTGCCATCTCTGCTCATCTCTGCAGATGAACACGTCCCTGCTGGGCAGCATCGGCATGCTCAACTCGGCGCCGCAGCTGCGCTGCATCAAGACGTACCAGGTGCCGCCCGTGCAACCGGCCTCCCCCGGCTCGCACAACGCGCTGCGGCTGGCCCGCCTCATCTGGACCTCCAACCGCAACGTCATCCTCATGGCTCACGACGGCAAGGAGCACCGCTTCATGGTCTAGGGGAAGCCGCCGCGCCACAGCTACATCGCTGTCCCCGACCTCCCTGTCCTTCTCCCTCTTCCTTCGTCTCTGTGCTCCACGCACCCAGCGCCCCTCAGCGCCCCACGGACCGGCCAGGCCGCGGTGGACACGGACAGGGACACGGGGTGGTTTCTCCCCACGGCAGTGAGAGGATGGATGGCTTCTGGAGAGGTCCCGGCTGCCCGGAGCAGCAGCAGCAGGACACCCGGTCACGCTGAGGCCTGGCCAGCATCCCAAAACACGCCGGCGGACCCTCAGTGTTTACCAAAAAGGCTGTGTTTACATGGACTTTCTGCTAGTGACCACTGAATGATCGCTGGGTGACGCCCCTTAGAGCTGGCCTGTTGGTGAGGGCCTGATGGGCTCGGGACCGGGACCATGAAGGGACGGAGGTTGGAGTGCATCAGCAGTGCTGCTGTGCTCATCATTGCTTGCTGTAGCCTGGAAAAAGAGTAACAACCCACATGTAAATATTACAAAATGTCTCTAAGATAGAATAGCAAACTTGAACAGAGGAGTATTTATATATAAAGGTGTTTTTTGCTACCAGTGAAGGTATTTATTTTAAAAAAAAGGAGAGAGAAAAAAAGCTTTTTCTTCCAAAAGCCGCTCCCATTTGTGCTGGGCCCTGCGCGGAAGGCAGGCTGTGTGCGCTGCATGGGCTGGCCTCGCCGAGAGACCGGGGGAAACAGCACAAATGTCACTGGTGGTTAGCGATTCCGGCACGAAAAATTGTGAAAAATGAATAAGTTATTTGAGTGGATGTATGGAAACAGTTTCCTCGGTAGGAATATTCCTATGTAACGTTAGCTGTGACTGTGTTTCCTTCTTACATATCTAATTTTATGAAATATTTAATCGTGTGAAAGTATGCTGGTTTATGCTCACAGTAAAGAAAAAAAATCTATAAAATACTATTTTATTTAAACATATTGATGTATATGTTTGTATAGCTTTTTCTTTGCCATTTTTGTCTGAAAAGCTCACAGAACTAAGAAGGCTGTCTTTACGTGGTAAAGTAAAAATGGTACTCATAGAATCCTCCCTTCCCCAAAAGGAATAAATTAATTTTTAAAACGGCTTCTAAATTTAAAAAGCATTGATTTTTTTTTATTATTATTATTTTATTTTAGGTGGTCTGTGTAGTACACTGTATATGGAAGTGAGGTTTACAGTCCAGAAGCTACATATCTGTTTGCTGTTTAAAAATTTAAAAATGAAGACCATTAGGAATGTTTAACACAAACTGCCGTAAAATTTACTCTTTGTATCTGGCGGGAATGTAGAATTTAGTCGAGAACTCTGTCGTAGAATATCAGGGTCTTTTCGAAGTGAACTGATGCAAGGTGCATGTACATTGTGTTTATAAAGCTGTGGATGTAACCTCAATCATTAAAGTACAAAAGAGCTGCCAGGCTCCCACCTGTGGGCTGCAGCGCTGTACTGCTCGGTGTAGGGGTGCGAGGGAGGCGTTAGGGTGCACTGTAAGCGTGCCCAGAGGTGCTCCAGGATCCGATGCCACTGTTAGGTTGGGGCAGATCTCACGACCTGTGCGTGTGTTTGCTTTCAGAAACAAACCGCGGCCGCGGTGGGAACAGTGGGCCGTAGCCCTCCGGTGATTCCCTTTGCGGTATAGTGAGCAAGCGTCTTGAATGATATATGCATTAAAGTGTTTGTTTTGGGGTAGAAGTGTAATGGGCTTTCTGAAGTGCGAGGCAGAGGCAGCCGTGTGCCTGCCAGCCCTGCACACCGAGCAGCAGGGGCGCTGACGGCGAGCGGTCCGCTGGTGGAGGAGCATCCTCGGCCCGCGGCGCCCGTCTTAGGGCACCGGGCTCGCTCTGGTCCTCGCCCAGCCCGCAGCCCCTGAGGGTCCTCTGCAGCCTGAACACAACTACCTGCCCAAACACACCCCCTGCGTCGGGGACTTCGTTAGCCCTAGTCCCCAACTTCTTCGCAGCCCCCATCTCTCAGCACCGCTGCAAAATCGGTATTGTCATTCCGGTGTAAGCTCTTAGTGCTCTATTGATTTGCTAGTGCTGTATTTGGACTTGTCCTTGTAAACGTGGAGACGTATGTGGCTTCATTGGCAGTTTACAAGCAAAAGATGACATGATGAGACACCTGTATGAAAATGTTGTAATGATGGAAGTCACCATCCATGGGAAATGATGGAAGTGTCTGCCTCCCGAGCAACTTCTGAATCCACTCCCCATCTGCTGTATGTATTGAACAACCTGGTGTAAATATGCTTGGGAAATAAAACTGAATTGTATTGAAGAGTGTTGTTGTCGTGGCATCAGCCTCATGGCACGCAGATAATTTCCTGCACCTGCTTTATGAGCCAGTAATCTGGAGTTTTTTCACCATACAAGAAATACATTTTTCATTTGAGGACCAGAAGTGGCATTCCGTCAGTCACGCAGGAGGCACTGAGAGCCCTCGGTACAAAAGGTGGAGGTAGGAAGGTGCCGGGAATAAAGTTCTCAATTCCCGACACAACGGAGCTAAAGCAAACAAAGGAATTGGAGTCTTCCAGAAATTCATCAACATCAGTGTTTACAAGGTGGTACTTCCTTGTATTCGGTTCAGATTCCTCCAAAGAAACTGATTAACACAAATGAAACACTGAGATTTCCTAGCGTGGAGTGCAGGGTTGCTAAGTGTATTTAATATGCATTTGGGTTGGAATTTACAATACACACTTTCTTCTTTTTTTTTTTTTTTTTTTTTTTTTCGGTCAGACATCACCGAACAGCCCTTCAGAACAAAGCAAGTAAAAAATAAAAAAAAAAAAAAAAAAGAAAGAAACAAGAATTGGGTGAATCTTCAATTTTCACAGTGCACAAATGTGTTAAAATACCCGTGGCCCCGGGGTTTTCTTGCAGGTGAAATGCAGGCGGTAGCAGCTCTGTCGGGGATGCTGGCGCGGATCCGGCACGGAGGGGCACGGCGCTGGCGGGGGGCAAAGCCAGGCAGCGCTGGGCGAACTTTCACCTTTCCCCTCGCTGGCTGACAGCAGAGCTGAGTGGTGAAAAATCAATACCGAGGAGCCAGGAGGGAAATATTTCCAACCTCTAACTAGAGAATGTATTTTGACAAGGCCAAGATAATCCAAGCTGCACAGGAGAAAGAGAAAAGAAGACTCATTTTTAAAGCTTGACACTTCAAGGTGTTTTTGTGCAACGCTTTAGAGAGCATCGATACGCACAAATACCAAAGGTCAAAAAGAAAAGCCAGAAGAATTTCAAAAATTAGATGTGCTGGTTTTTGCTGTTTACTTCGCAAAATATAAACTGTTTGATTTGTGCGTAGATCTGTTCAAATGTAGTGAACCCAGGGAGCTCGGAGCTACAGTCTCCTCATTTAATAGAAATGAAAATATACCAGAGCCTGTATTGTACCTTAAGCAATTTGCCTATAAAAAGTGCATGCCTATTTCCTGCTATATATCTGCATTCGGGGACATTAATTGTTTTTGATTTGGCATGATTGCATTTTGATGCAAAAGGATCAATATTTTTTTCATTTATGCAGCATCATTTTTTTGATAATTTAATATCTGGCTGCGCTCTCGAGCGCTACACCAAACGCTCAGCAGCTCTGCGGCCCTTCCTGCGCCACTGCTCCGAGGCTCTGCTCCGGCTCTGACCGGGTGCAGGTGGCCACGACCGCGCACCCGATGGTGCTTTGGGTGTACCCATGGCAAGCGAGCGGGGCGGTGGGTTTGTCCCCAGCGAGGGACGGTCCAGGGCAGGAGCAGTGTCCCCCGGTGCCGTGGCCGCGCTGGCCAGGAGCGCAAGGCACTAGGAGTAAAACCACAGCTTTGACTTGGAGGGATAAAGTCCATCAAGGGTAATATGGCCTGATGAACACAACCTGGGGAAGTGTTGAGGGTTAAGGGGTGCTGATCAGGGTGGGAGGGCATGGTCAGTGGCAGGCGGTGGCATTTCCAGGGGGCTGGGACCGGCGGGGACGGGCTGACGGACAGCTCTCGACACAGAGGCGCAGAGGCGGATGGAGAGTCAGAAGAGATCAAATGCGGAGGTGCTCTCTTTTCCAGCTTAAAAGAGCATGCATTAAGGCTGGGGGAGAGGAGCCAATACGGGGGAAGGTGATGGAGATAAGGAGCGATGTACTTTTACATTATTAATTGCGTATGCATGATTGCCTCCGAACTGTCACACAATATTCTGCTTGAACTGGTGCGGTAGCGATTGCGCGCTAATTAGTGGGATTGGGAGTAAGATACTGGAAATGAGAAGCCACTTGAGATTTGTAGGAGAAAGAAGGAAGCAGCGGGACTGCACCGGACACTTCAAGTTTGCTCCCTTCAGGCACACGAGGCACGGGGGAGGCCTCCCCCTGCTGCCAGCCCCACGGCCGCTCTCCGGAGCCTCGCGGGGTGCCTGGCCGTGGGCCCTGCTGGTGCCCGCAGGGAGCAGGGTGTGGGGTGCCCAGCCTGCCAGCTGCAGGGCACAGATTGACTGCAAGGGTGTGCGTTTGGCTGCTGTCCTCTTCAAAGCGTGTCAGTCATGCGTAAAAACAAAGCTATTTGAAGATGCAGACCACTGAGGTCAGTGCAAACTACATCAAATGTATCGATCCCAGATTTTTTCCAACCAGCGTAATGTTCCTGTTTTACATTGCGTCTGCGTCTTGCGGCCCATCAGCATTCCTCGCAGCTGACTCAGAAATTCACCCAAATGCATCCCGGCCTCCCAGACGGGCAGGGCTGTGTGTGGGCTCTGCTGCCCCGGGCGCCAGCACAGCACCGTGCCGTGGGGCACAGCCGGGCTCAGCGGGGCTGGGGTGGAGAAGATTGAGGCGCTGGAGAGCCCCGTTCCCAACACGAGGTGACGTGGATGGCAAGGACGCGGTGCTCTTCTCATGAAGCAGATTAAGTGTGCGAAAGGGTTAGCAGAAGCTCACTCCAGGCTCGCCTCTGGATGTGCCTCTGCTCACCAGGCAGGCATCTATCTGCCTGGTGGTCTCAGCGCCGCGTGGAGGGCAGGGGTTTCCCCTCTGTGTGGAGATGGACACGGCCAGGAGGCCACCAGTGCTTTGGAGCGGGCTGAATTTGGTCTCCAAAGCCTGTCCAGATAAAGCTACCAACCCCACAGTTGCCTTCATATCCAGCCATTTTCCTTAGTCCTGGCATGCGGAGTTTCCACGCCTGCACGTGCTGCAGTTCTCTCATACAAACTTCATCCCTTGCAGCTGGAATACCTGACTTCACGGTGGCAGCAGGGGGTCTGGGTGCTGATCACCGCTTACTGCGCTCCGAAGTGCAGCAAGGCTCCGTTCACAGGCTTGTGAGTCTGTCCCGTCTGTGCCTGGCCTTCAGCAAACACCACAACTTTAACAACAATCTTACTTTTGTCTTAAAAATATCGGGAAAAATATGCATCAGGCAGTCCGAGCCTTCAGTGTGATAAATTGACACTTGATGGCAATAGTTGCCTGGAGTGCTCTTTGAACAGGAGGGCTCCTGGGGAACTTCCCTCTATCTCTGATGTCTGAAAATTAAAAATTAATCTTGTATGAAAAATTAAAAGGTGAAACTTTCTGCTGCAGCAGCACAGCTTTTTGAATGTTGATTTTGTTTTTAAAATGAAGGCTGAATGACATCTACGGGAAGATCACTGTTGGTTGTTGCATTTAGAATATGTGATTTTAATTGATTTCTGTAAATTGGAAACCAATTTGCAAGGGTAGCTTAAAATGGGGGTGGGTGGGGAGGGCAGACCTTTATTTACTGAAGTAACTGATTTTAAACAGGCATTTATTCACCCCCGTAGGGCTGCTCCCGGTTTATGATCCAGCAGAAAAAAGGACTGCTGCTTTTATCCTAAGCATCTGCACACCTTGCAAGTTCAGATCTGATTTTTTGTTAAAGTGACAGCAGGGAGCGCGTCCCCCCCTTTGCTGTCGGGCCCCACGTGTGCGCCTCGCACCGACCTGTGCCCAATTTCACGGCAGGGGAAATCGGGGTGAGGTTAACGGGAGCATTTCTGCTCGCTTCCCTTCAGGCCAGGGACGTCCCAGTGCAGGATGGATGAGATTTTCTCTGTTTAGGTTTCACCAGAAGGTGAAGTTTTCTCCAGCAGCCCACAAGGGCTGAGAGCAGCAGCACACCATTAGGGCCCGTTCCTGGCAGTCCCAGACAGCGGGGATGGCTTCAGGAGAAGGTGCTTTCCGCCTTGAAGGATAATGTCGACCCACCGTAATTATCTTGCTGCTCCAGGAGGATCTTAAAGGTTGATTTTGTAATATTTCAAGACAGAGGTTCTACGGTAATGAATTGCAGTGAAATGCAAAGAAGCGGGGAGGCAAACAGGCAGCGCTCTGCAGCGTGCAGCACCTCCACAGAATCACCAAAAAATCCCTCAACAGAGCCGTGGTTAAGATGTTAGGCTGCCTATGATCACTTCATTTGCAGCTCAGCCAGCAGTGGATTAAAATTCATTTTAAGGCAATTACAGGTTTATTGCAGAAACAAACGCAGCTATTGTTCAGCTGATGGATTGGACGGCTCAGAGAGAAGGAGAACGGGGAGGATGGGGAGCAGGACACATGGAGGCCCCCGCACGTCACAGGCGATGTGAGAGGGCAGCAGCGCTCAGAGCCACTGCGACCTCGCCGTGGTGGCTGCCTGAGGGCTGTGCCGCCAGCACCGGGCACACCACGGCCAGAACTGAGCCCAACTCCACGCACCACCATGTGCAGAGCTGCATCCCTGTGCTCGCCCAGCTGGGGTTTGAAACCCAGCTCATGTTTTTTTGTGAGAGTGAGCTCCCTCCTGCTAGCTCTGCCAGGCCTGGTACCGAGACCACTCGCTGCCCTCAGCCTGGGGCAGGGGCTCGCTCCTGCACCTTGCTGCCACCAGCACCACCAAATGAATGCGGAGCCTGTGCGAGGTGGCCACGGGCAGGTGGAACCGCACCAGTGCCTGCAAACATCTCCTGGGGATAGGGGCAAATATTTGTCTTTTGTCAGTCTATTTGTTATCTGTGAATATTTCTTTTTTCATAATCCCTTTTTGCAGCCAGAAGGGGAGAAGTGTTGGATTAAAGTAAACCTATTTAGAAGAGAAGTATTCCTTGAAATATCGCGGGTAAGAGATAAATTATAAATATCTAAATTGCTTCTCCCTTAATGGAATAGTTACTGACTCGCTAATCCAGAAAAATCGGGCAATTTCACTCCTGGTGTTAATTCCCAGGCTTCTGGCAAAGCGGGAGCCATTTGGGAAGGCTGTGTGTGAAGGGGGGAGCATCACAGCTGGCACAGGGGCAGGGGGACAGCACGCAGCCAAGGCCACCACAGGACTGCTGCTGTTCCAGGGCTGTTGTTAATGCCATGGAAACTGTTGTGCTGTTTGCAGGGTTCTGTAAGATCTAACCTTAAAATGCAAGCCCCTCAGAAGGCCGTTTTGCAGCATGAGGCGCTCTTAGTTAGGGATTCCCCTTCACTGGCACATGCTGCCCCAAAGCACGGGTGCCGTGATGACAAGAGGCAGCTTTCCTTCCCGTTCCAGGTGAGCTGCCCAGCGTGCTCACGTAAGCAGTCTGCTTTGTGTCTCCAGAGAGGAGAGATGAGACGTGATGGCTGCTTCCTGCTGGCTCTTCCAGCTGGGTTTAATGAAGTACGCCATCTCCGTTCTTCTGCAGGTGTAGGATCCTATTACAATAGGCATCATACCAAGCATCGTGCAAGCGCCAAAGAAACCTGCTCTAAATGCTGGGCCCTCCACGTGCAAACCACGCCGGCAGCGTCCCTGCTGCCTCTCCTGTCCAGCAGCTTTCCTTCCTCTTTTGCCCGTTTTCTCCCCACCCTTCGTCAGGAGGAGGAGAGCAGGGGAGGTGCCGCGGTCACGACTGCGGGCCGCGAGCTGGTTTAGGGAGGGAAGCGGACCAGAACCCAGATTAGAAGCTAACCTGACACGAAAGCAATCAAAGTTATCAGCAAACCATTAAATTGCTTCCAGAAATAAAGCCGCGCCGCTAGCGTGTCGAGCTGGGGGGCGCTGGTTTTGTCAGAGGTGCTGTCCCCAGCAGCAGTGTGGGCTCCTGTCCTACATGTGGGCTCCTGTCCTATATGTGGGTTCCTGTCCTATATGTGGGCTCCTGTCCTATATGTGAGCTCCTGACCGACGTGCACAGGGCCTGAAGGGAGCCGCAGTGAAGGCTGGGCCGAGGAGGGCTGGGCCATGGTGGTTTCAGCTGTCGCGGCCGCTGCAGCGCTGCCGTGAGAGCCCCTCCGTGAGCTCCATTGATCATTCATAGGATGTCAGGTGGCTTACAGATGGGAACTCAAGCCTATTGATTTTTACTAGCTTGCTAAAAATTGAAAAGGGGGGGAGCAGAAAAACCCTTAAAAAGCTGATGTTTAAGTATTGTTCCCTATACGGTAATTCCCCCCCCCCCCAGCAGTTTGTTTTAAAGGCAACGCCGTGGATTTGTGCATCTGTGTCGCTCGTGAGACCGAGGAGCGGCACCGCATGGCCTGTGGCTCGCAGGCTGGGGCATCCAGAGAGCTGCAAGGGACAAAACCAAACAAATAAAACCAGGAGCTGAAAACCAAACCCAATCTTTTAAAAGCTCCGTAAGTGAAATGAATTCAAGCAACTCTAAATTGGCAACAGTTCCACTACGGGGATCTACAGGGTTTGTAATCAAAGGGAGAGCAGCAAGATGAGTTCCCATCAAGTGCATTGACTTGGAAAATGGGGAAAGTTTAGGGTCAGGCGTACGTATTCTCGGGGGAACGCTTACCATGGAAAATTGGAAGCAGAGAGGGCTTCAGACAACGCCACCATGATTACTTGTTTCAGTGTCAATTTTCTGTACTTTTCAGTTTACTGAAGACATCCACCTGCTCATAAAGTATTGTAGGGCTCTGGCTGGGGGAGAGGGATTTTTCCTTTCCTGGAGCCCAATATTAATTACCAAAGCCTGCACAGCCCTCGTGGTGGTTAATGTGAGCACTCCGCTCCGTGGCTAATGAGAGCACCTTGTGCCAGCCGTGGATAAATTAAACGAAACCACCGCTCAGTGTTCTCATTTCCCTCACTTGTATCTCACTATTGTTTTTCCTGCAGAAGAGATACTTTGACTATGTACAGTAATTCATCTTCACATATAAGCCTGCAGGTGAGGCTAATACCAACTCCCTAATGGTCTGCTGTCCTACAAATGATATAAGATATTTGGAAGGAGCATAAATGGGACGTGTGAACTTGGAACCACAAACCACCTATCAGGGACATCTTATTTATTCGCTCTGCAATGACGAGTAATTATTCTGTTTGGGAGGGAATAATCACTCAGGTTTTGTCACCTGCCTTTCACACCTCTTGCAGACGCTCAATACCACAATCCCTCATGAACCCGCGGTGCATGGCTTGCAGTCGAGGTTCCCTCGGCAATTTGGGAAGAAATCGCTTTTCCTGCGACTTCAGATAGATGCTCTGGCAGCAAGAGGATGCATGAAAAACAATATGCAGGAAAATAGCAGCACCATGCAGTCCTTCATTGTTTTGAAAGACATTAGCCTAAAATTTGAGTTATTCTTTCCAGATTTGTGCTGGTTTCTTTTCCAGAATTTGTGCAGTCATTCCTCACAGACTGTTTTGGCACAACAAAAAATAAAGCCCAGCCCTGGCTTTTTAGCTAAATAAGCAGAATCCAAGCACAGGACTATGCTAGGAAATGTGCAGTAACCCCCTTCCCCCCCGCCCTCAAGTGTGTCCAGGTTTATTTTGCACAAGGTAATGTCATCTTTGAATTATGTAGTGAGGGACAATGCAAGTAATTAGACCTGATGTCAATAAGGCAGCTGATAGCACGCCGCAAGCGAGGTGTATCCGGCACCAGATGATCAGCTTCCAAACCCTGTTGTTGCTGTCGGGTTTTGGTGTGGGCTGAGCCAAACCCCCTGCGGCCAGGCCGTGCGCTGTGCCTGGCCCCCGGCAGCGTGCGCCAGGTCTCTGGGACCTGCCCCGATCCACAGTGCTGCGTGTGGCTTTCTTCCATTTTATGTTTTTAAGAGCCCATCTTGTGAGGCAGCCGGCAGGAAAGCTTTCCTGGGCAACACCTACCGAGATTTATGAAAGCATTGTTCACAAAACAATGGTCCCACGTTTCGCTCCGTCCTGAGGGAGGCAGCGCGCGGTGCCGAAGGTCGTGATTTCGAGGTCAGAGGTCTGAGTCACGGGGGATTAAAAGAGATTAAATATCTTCTTCTCCAAAACTGCACGTTTGGATAATTAATTGCTCCCTGAACATGGAGGCTTTAAATGATTGCCCTCCGTAGATGCCAGATTCATTCTCCCTTTCTTGTTATTTGTCTCTGCATGGGAAAGCACAAGCGAATGGGAAAAATACTTGTCTTTTTGTAAGGAGCTGTCAGCGTTATTCAGAACAGGGGCTGGCTCTAGCAAAGTTAACCATCTGCTAATTAAGCTTTCTCGATTTTCCAGGTAGGCAAACACTACACATAAAGCCAACGCTCAGCCTCCCCTGCGCCCATGAGCTCTGCGGCGGTGGCTGCTCGCGGGCTGTGTCCCGCCGGCACCAGCGCAGCCACGGGTTTAAACACACGCTGAAATTAATCTGCTGGATAAAACCTTTTCTTCGTGGTCTTTCATTAATCACCCGTCCTTCCCATATTTCCTTGTAGGAAAATAGATTTTTAAACCTGTCAGATGCGGTTTTGCGGGATTCATTTTGTGCCTTTTCTGTCTGATCTGCGCTGCCAGGGAGGAGGCAGACAATTAACTGATGGTTTAAAAATGCAGAGCACTCATTACCGTACTGAGCTAATAGATGTGAATTATGTAACTGCTGGATGTGCTTAGGGTATTAAATATAGATTTTTATTTTGGGATATTAGGTTTCCCAGCAAGGCGAGTGACTGACACATCTGAAATTCCAGTTCCCACTTGTGTGATAGCTGTGAAATCTGGGCCCAAATTTGGGAAAAGGGAAAAATAAAAAAAAAATAAAATCAGATTAACTTTGGCTCATCTGGCACTGGAAATCCACATTTGCTTTTTCCCAGACACACCAGGCCTGCTTCACTCAGAGCACTGGGACCTCCACAGAGGAAAACTGGCTGCCAAAATGCGAGCCCACGGCGGGCAGCATAAACCCGGCCACTTCTCTGTGCTCCAGCTGTGTTCATGCCGGCAGGGCTGGGCTCCCCCCACCCGTGGGTCCCCCCCTTGTGAGTTTCCAAGCCAGGGGCCGCCGGGCGCCCTGCCCACACCGCCCGTGGTCGATGAGCGGCAGCGGGCGCTGGGGACGGGCTGGTCCGCGAGCAGGGGGCTCCCGGCTCCTGGCAGGTGTCTGAACTAGGCAGTTTCTAGGCTGAAGGCTGGCATTTGCAGCTAAACGCCCCAATTTAGTGCTCTCGATTTGTCCACCTTGCTTTCTGGGTTAATCTAAATCCCGCATGGTTTAAACTCCCCACACCAAATGCCGTCTGCTCTGCTCTGCAGGGCCTCGGGGGGCACGGCAGCAGCGTGACGGAGAAGGGGACCTGACCCCCAGAGCCACCTTCTAGGGGGACAGTGGAGTCGCTGCAAGCCAGGCTGGCTTTCACAGAGCCATGGGGTGGTTGGCGTGGGCAGCCCCCCAAGCAGGGTGCCCAGCCCCACGGCCCGGCAGCTGCTGGAAACCTCCCCGAGCAGCCCCCAGCTGCTCTGGGTTGCGGCACCGCCCGGCACAGGAGTGTGGCCTTGGGCTCAGAGGAGACTGGGCTTGGGCTCAGCACAGTTTTTCTGCCTAGACTGGGTGTCCCTCGGGCACTTTCTCTGCTTTCCGGACCTCCCAGGGCTCCCACAGCACCACCCTGCCTTGGCACCATCCTGCAACCACCGTGAGGATGGGGGGGCACGGCTGGGCGCGGGGCAGGGACGACAGCCACCGGAGAGTTGGCTCATCTGCTTGCAGCACTAATGGAGCAGACCACAATTACCGTCACAGCTTCAGAGGGACTCCTCAGCAACGTTTTAACATCTGTTTAAGAGAGAGGTTGCATTGGAAGTAACATCTTGCATGCGAGGCAAAACGAAGCTAAATGGTGATAATGAGGGTGCCTGAACCGGCAGAGCACAGCGGAGCTGCTCCATCACAGCCCGCCCTGTGCTCGTGGAAGCACCAGGCAGAGCTCCACAAAGTGCCCTCCTGCAGCAACAGGCGTGGGAGATCCCAAATCAGCAGAGAGGAGAGCTCAGAGCGCCCTGCCTGCTCCATGGCACCCCCAGCACGGGCTCAGCACCGGGCGCAGTTTGCACACTGGCAGAGCACTCAGGGCACAACATCCCACGCTGGTAGCGGTTACAGCACGATCAGTTGATGCACAAACATTGGGGTCGGGGGGGAAAAACTTCCAGGAAAAGATGCTGCCAGGGCCCGCGGGGAGGGGACGTGAGAGGAGGGAGAGCTTCACTCCCTAACGAGCCGGGGAGTGATTAGCCGCCTGCCACTTACGGGAAGGGCAGCCGCTGTGCCAAGCCGGCGCGTTATCAGGCAGGCTTTAATTTGCTGGGAGCATCAGAGCAGCCCTGCACAGGGGCTGGGGGATGTGCTGGGGGTGACGGAGCAGACCCCCGTGACTGGCAGAGGGAGGGTGTTGGGGTGGGGGGATTTGCCCACTTTGCCCCCAGATGGCCTGGGCTGGATCTCACCCACCCCAGTTCCATTCCTGCAAAGTAAAGCCCAAATTGCACTTTCTAGAGGGAAAAAAAAAAAAAAAAAAAAAGTGTGGTGCTATGGAGAAGCTCTGCTTATTTTCTGCACCCCTCAAGCTGCCAGTCGTACACCCGCAAGCAGCAGGGGCTGTGCTTTGTGCTTGGTGCTCAGCATCACCTGGGATGGATCACCAGAGATTATGAATTCCTCGTTCAGGTGTCCTGGCCTCGCGATGAAGTCTGGGGCGACACAGCACAGGGAGAGCCAGAAGGGCAAGGGAGCGAGCCGCCCTTTCCAAACCTGGCCGTGTCTGACGAAGGGGAGTTCAGAAGTTTCAAACACAGATTGAAATTAAAAAATAAATAAGGCAAATTAAAAACTATTGATCTTGAACTGTAAATTAGTGAAGTAGAGCGTGCATGACTTTGGGTACATCTGCCCTACAGCTGTATTTCGGTTCAATTTAGGGCAGCTAACTGTACAGCCATGCTCATGCACTTGCTGGCAGGAGGAACACAAAGCTTTGCAGGAATTTGCCAGGTGCAAGAACACAGCCTGGGAGGACCTGGCCCCTCCGGGCACTGGGTGAGGCCGGGTATATCAGTGCCACAGCCTCGGACCCCCCAGCTCTGTCCGGGAGGCTGGAGTCCCCGTGTGCACGTGGGGAGGTGACTTGGGAAGGCCCCAGCACCTTGCCTGGTGTCTGGGGTGAGGACGGAGAGCTCAGCTGAGCTTCAGCAGGCAGGCAGGAGGGTTGCCCTGCATGGCCAGGGGCAGTGCCCGGTCTCAGCTGGCCCTGCTCTGGGAGCAGTTGGGCCAGAGACGTCCAGAAATCCCTGCCAGCCTTAATTATTTATGAGCCTGCTATCTCAGCCTTGCAGCAAGACGGTCTCAAAGCAGTTTTGGTAGAGAGCTGGGAACGACTGGTTCCTCTGTCTGCAATTTAGCAAAAAAAAAATAAAAAATGGCAGGGCTTGGTCCCTGCCACCAGCACCCGCAGATTTGGTGCTGCTACACCCCGGGTTTAGCGTGTCACATTTTGTGAAATGCCAGCTTTCACCTCAAAGTCCTGTGCCACGCGTTTCTGGGCACCTTTGTGTTGGGTTTAATCTTGCACCCTCTGAGGAGCTCCCAGAAACTCCAGAGGAGCTCCAGAGGTGCCTGTGAGAGCCAGGACACCTCTAGCCTTTAGCTGCTAGCTAAAGGCACCCACGGCACGCAGCTGGTGCCGGAGGGTAATGAATTGTCTGGAGCTGTGCAATGCTGCTCATACTCAGAGCAGGCGAGGGAGTGTAAAAGGGTCTGACAAAAATTACAGTGGCATTGTTGGTGTTGAAGGATAAACTGCTTTGTATAGTGACACTCGTGTTACAATGTCAATTGGTGGAGGGGTTTCATAGTGAATTGTATGATGAAGAAAGAGCCATGATTCAAAAGCTGTCATCAAAAGGAACCTCTGCTCTGTATAAATAGTGCACAAGTCATCCGCTTTAATAGGATGCAAACAACATTGTCATGTACCAGATGAGACAGGTCGCAAGTCAACCTGTCATATTCTAGGACAATTGAATTGATTTGTGTTTGCTATCTTGTTTTGTTTCTAAATGGTTTGCATGGAGCAATGCGAGGACCCAGAGGCTCCCTCGGCGCGCAGCACACGCTGGCGTTCACAGCACCCATCCCCTGCAGCTCCATCGCTCCTGCTGAAACTGGGGCAGGGGTGTCGAGCCCCTTCGTTGTGGTTAGAGCTGGCATTCAGCAGTGCTAAAATACAGCGGGAGAGAGGACAGAACTGGATGCACAACGTTAATCCAGAGACTTGCCTCGCTCTTTGTTCTCTGGGGGATAAATGTGATGCGTGGCCAGCCTGACACCGAGCTGCCCAGTGCCTTCGTACCAGGGGGATTTGCCCCAGGCCTGTCCTCGCCGCCCTTCCTATAGAGAAGAGGCAGCATCCCAGCTCCCTTCGAGCTCCCTGGCTTCCGAGCATCACAAGAACTACTTTTTTGTTCAATAAACATCAGGAGGTGCTGCTATGTCTTTGCAGCTTCAGCATTTCCTTAACCGCACTTTATAAAAGCACTGAACCCCACGGACACCCCCAGCCTCACCCTAAACCTTGTGCCCCCAGCCCATTCCCTGCCGAGCCCCTGGGCCCGGGGAGCACACCCGGCTGCGGGAGGCAGGCAGCTCGTCGCTGCACAGGGTCCCGATGGAGATAAATCTGCAGGAGCACGGTGACATTTTTAGGGCACGCTATTTTTGCCTTATGAGTGGGCTGGAAAAATCAGAGTGGCTTTCAAAGAAATGAAAGCACCTTATTTATTCTGAGAAAATCGCTCTTACTGATTAACCTCCAGCTTTTCCTCAGCGTCTCTCGTGACATGAGACTTAATCCCCCGAGAACTAAGGTTAAGGGGATGGGTTTAGGGAAAAGTTTGAAGATGGTGTGGACGAGAGCCGACGTTTGTTTTACCATTGAAGCTGTCTTGCAGCTGCCAAATGCGGAGACGTGTTGCAATGCTAGAAAATAGTTATCCCTGAAGAACAACCATCCCAACACTGACGTTCAGCAGCTGTTTATCCGCGAAAAGCAACACAGTGCAAAAGCACAAAGAGCTTTAAAAATGCTTTCTCCAATGGCAACCGAACGGGGAGTCAGGTGGACAACTGAAAATGGACAAAGGGGAGAACCCAGAGAACAAATCACCCCAAACTTCTCCTCCTTGCACTTCATCTGCTCCAGAGTTTGCAAAATTTCTCATGTGCATTGATTTTCTGTATGCATGAAGTTCCCTGAAATTTATGGCAATTCTGCAAAGCGAAAAGCCGCACAGCTCGCCGATCTCTGGGGGCAGCCGGGCGGCGAGGGGAGCCTCGCTCTTGCAGCCTTCTCACAACTCAGACACATGCAAACCGCAGTGTGGAGAGGCTCCCAGACTTTCTTTTTCTTTTTTCTTTTCTTTTTTTCAGCGAGGATAATAATAACAGTGTCAAGGACACCATTCAAGTTGATGCCTGGAGAGCTATTCAGTATAGACCTATTTACGGCCATTATAAAATGCCTGTGGATAGTTCAACGACCGATTTTCAAGAGTCTTTTTCTACTGTTTGAAGGATCAGGAAAATCTATCAAACTGCAGAAATTAAGCTATTTTTCTTCAGGGGAAGAGAAACAGAGTAGGGAGCTTCTCACATTAAAATGCTGCTGTAGATTCCCGATGAATGAAAAATTGCTCTGCATAATAATGAGCCCGGAGATAGATTTTTAAACGGCTTAACACCACTCTGCCCAGCTGCCGCGGCAGCGTGGGGGATTCGAGGCCATCTCGCTGCCTTTTGCTTGACAAAGCGGGGAGATGGCAGCGCTGCGCCAGGCGGAGGGTTTGGGCTCCTCGGCCGCCCGAGGGCCGGCGGTGGCTGCTCGGCGTCCCCAGCGCCCGCTGCAGGCTGCCACCAGCCCTGGGGACACGGCCACACGTCCCTGCGATGCCCTGACCCCGCCGTGCAGCAGGACTCACACCTCTGCTCTGCCCCTGTGCGCGGCCGGCCGCGGCATGGAGCGGTTTCCTTCGGAAAAGCGAGGGGTTTGGGTAGCGCACGTTGATGACTCGCAGGATAAAAGTGGATCGATGTGCTGAACAAACAAACCTCTCTGCTCCAACGGGCTTCATCACGATTTTGTTCCCGAGCGCTTGCCTCCCGCCATCCCGCACCACGAAGAGCAGCCCCTTTCCTGTCCCAGCCCCTGGGGTGAGGTGTAACAGAGGGGGCAGAGGCCAGCCCCAAGTCACACCGTGCCGTGCCGAGGGGGACAGGCACAACCCCCAAAAAGTGCTGCCCACAGGCTGGGTTTCACCCCGGGCAGAGAACAACGCCACCAGCAGCTCTGCTTGGATGGTACAAAACATCCATCGTAGTTTGCATTTCTCGCCTCGCCACCCACCCAGTGTACCCGCGTCGTGCTGTTCACACATTCGGGATTAGGCAGGCTAATTAAGGCAGGGCACGGTGAGTGCAGATAAGGCAATTTTATCCTGGGTGCCTGCGTGGGCTCTGGGGTGGCTGGGCTGGGGCAGGGGCTGGGGCTGGACGTCTTTGTGCCCTGTCCCATGGCACACCAGGCTAGTGCAGCACACAGTGCCTCCCAGCTGGTGTTCCTGTCCGTACCGTAATCTCAGGCACTTGGCAGACACAGGAGAGCCCAGCACTGAATCTCCTGTGCAATTTGGGATGAAGGATTAATTTCTTCATCGCCTTGGCACCCCAGGCTGTTTCTGGATCGAGGCCATAGCTGCGGCACAAGGGGACGACACACAGCTCTGCTTTCCTCCCTCTCCCAGCCCGCGAGCAGCTCAGCCGGGATCTCCAGCAGGGAGGCAGACGCTTCCTGGCTGCTCCTGACCTGTAAAGAAAAGAAGAAGCCTTTGCTCCTCGGGGTCAGGCAATAAAATGTCATCGCTGGAGCTGCCTGCAAGGAGCGATGCGGCAGCGGCCGCCCCAGGAATATCTCCCTGCTCCTCTGGCACCGGCTCCTGCGTGGCCCATCTCCCCCGTGGGAGCACGTCCCGCAGTTACGCTTCCCCCGCCAGCACCCCCGGCCCTACTGCAGCACCTCACTGCCCCTCGGCTTCCCGGCACGCTGCTCTCGCACCGAGGGCTGCGGCAGGGCCGGGGCTGTGGGTGGGGGGTTCCAGGGCCCCCCGGCAGCGCTGGCCTCCGGGAGCCGTCCCCGCAGCCGCCGCGGTCCCGGCGGGCAGCAGCTGGCGGCTCCCGTGGGAAAGGCGCGCTGGCGAGCGGCCGCCCTGGGCTGCCGCCCTCCTTTCTCCTCGCTCCCGTCGCACGACTTTGTTCTTTGTTAAAAGACACGCAGCGGAGGAGATGCAGCCGCTCTTTGTGCCAGCAATTTGAATTTGACCCTTTCCAACACCAAAAATCAATACTCCCGTGGAGAAGCAGTGGGTGCTATTTTTCTAAACCCTGTTTACAGCAGTACAGTCCTTTAAGGCAGATGTTATCTGCTTCAGAGTCCGCTGCATACTTTACCAAATTTTACAAAGCATTTTCTGAGCACATAATGACAGTATTATCTTTGTCCACCTGCTGAGAATAGCAGTGGGCTCACAATAAATATCTACTTTCAAGACGTACAAGTGAGAGTCCATCTTATCTGTCCAGATGGGGAAAAAAAGCCCCTAATTTACATCCCCGAAAGCGCTGGGGTGTGACAAAGGTCATCAGCTGACACTGTACCCTCAACTGGAATGAAAAATATATGAGCTGGGGCTGCATTGTTCGGAGGCGAGATAACTGCTGCCGATGTGCGCCTCCAGGTCCCTCCTGCCCCTCTGCCTGGTGATGCCGAGACTGCCCCGAGCCCCGTGGCATCCCCCTGGCTGCTTCGGGGCAGGGGTGAGCCCCAGTTTGGGTCTGGTCCCCACAGCTGGCCCTGCTGGGGACGCCCTCTGGGAATGTCCCCATCCGTGCTTCACCTGCTGGGGGGTGCACACCCCATTTTGGAAGCTGCCCGGTGCCTTGGCTGTGCTGCTCTGCTGAAATCCCAGGTCGGAGGGGTTCAGTGGCAGGTGCCAGCAGGAGGGAGGGATGCAGACCATCAGGGGAGATCCCCCTCTTACACCCGCTTTGGTGGAAGGTCACAGGCACGCAGGGCAGGCACGTGGTCAGCTTTCTGCAGCGCACAGCCCTGATGCAGGCGCTCTTCCACGCCTCCAGCAGCGTCCTTACCACGGGCGCTCTCCCCTGAGGCTGCCAGGACACCTCCATGCAGCTCAGTGATGGAGCAGAGATCAGCCCCAGCTTTCTGCCGCGGTGTGGGAGCGGGTGAGCAGCACGGGGGTCCCGTGCCCCCCAGCCCTCTGTGCAGCAGTGATGCTGAGATGTTTCAGAGTGCTTCCCTTTCTGTTTCGAGGCAGGGCCATTGCTACAGGGGGAGAAGCTTTGGCTGCTGGTAGCAGCCAGCAGCCCTCAGCTGGACCCGATGTGGGGCTTCACAATCCCAAGGGGAGGCGGTGAGCAGCCAGGTGCTGGTGGGCAGAGCTGAGCACCGCACCCCATGGAAAACCAGAAAAGGACAGAGAAAAACGAGTAGGAAGCCAGGGGGGATATAAAATCATTACCCAAACTCCTAATACACTGGAGGAAATGTCAATATGAACGCTGAACTAATGGGCCAATCTCCTAAAAAATTTTATTATCTCTGAAGTTTTAAATAATGCATGGCATTCAGATCACCGACATCCCTCGTGGCATTAATCTTTGATCTTACAGTTCAGCACAAGAAAAGTGGTAAATCAGAGATACTGACCCTTGTCCGCACATTCCGCAGATAGTAATTGATCAAAGATTTATTTATTAGCCGAGCCATGATTGATTTATAGGAGTTTTGCTTGATCAAGTGAATGGCAAACAATAACCGGCTGTGTGGCTGCGCGGGGAGCCCGGCAGCCAGGCCCCGCCGCTATTGTCCGGGGTGATAACGCTGCCGAAGCGATAAGGTGCTGCTGTGAGCCTGCTCACTGTGTGCTTTTGGCTCACATACCTGCAGCAGATAAAATAGTTGCCACCATCAATAACCCACTTGACGTGGAGCCAGAGGATTTAGCAAAGTCAGGTTTAAAGAGTCATTTCCTTGGGATGGGCTGGGTCAAGGAATTCATTTTCCAACAGAAAGAGATGGTTAAATGGTAACTCATTCATGAAGGCACAAAAGGGGAAGAAAATCTCCGTCAGGTTGCAGTACTCTACCAGAACAACTAGCACACAGCAGCACTTGGCATCATTTGGATGAGAAACCTTGTCTGAGCCAGGGCTGGGACCAGCGACCAGCACCGCACACCCAGCCTTCCTCGAGCACCTCTCCCCGTTTATGCCTCTTTCCAAAAACAACGCAACAGCTTGACAAAACTTTGGTGCCACCCTCCTGCCCTTGCCCAGGCCCTTCGGCATAACAACTCACCTGGGCAAGGGAGGAACAAAGCCACCTTGCTTCTGAGCCGACGTGCATCTGAAAAATTAATTTGGGGCTGGGATTTTCATGATCTTGTGGGAGTTGGGCACTTAACCCATGTGAAATGCTAGCAGCTTTGACATCTAAAGGCTCTTTTAAAGATCCCAGGCTTAATTGTTAGGATTTTTTTTTTCTAAATCACAGCTGTAGTTCAGGCTTCAAGCCCTTTCCAAACAAGTTTATCCATCCTTAATTACCGCTAAGAAACTGACCCCTGCGCGAGCCGCACGCGGCAGCTCTCCTCTTGGCTGACAGACAACTGTCAGCCAGGCAAGAGCTACTAATTAGTAATTGATAAATATAAGTGTGCTGTCTTCCCCGAGCAGAGTACCACTTGATGACAGTAATTAATTGTTCATTGATCCCCACAGGTTGGAGCTCAGTTACTGCCGCGCACTCCGCGGCGGCTCCAGGCGAGCGCGGCCCCTTGGAGCCGCCCTGGGGATGCTCGCGGGGCCCATCCTGCGCCGGGCAAACCCCACAGACATTCACACCCAGACCCTGCGGTGTACCCGTGAAGAGCCCCAGCACGTCTTTGCCTGCTCACAGGCTCAGGACCCGCAGCTGATGGCAGGGAAGCAGCCGCCTGATTTGGGGCTGGGCTGCTCCTGTGCCGCCTGCAGTGGGAGCACAGCAAGGCCTGAGCTGACCCCAAAATGTCCCGAATTTTGTCCTGACCCAAATACAATTTTGCTAAGAGGAGAAACAATCAAACCTCTTAATAAAGAAATAAATAAGGATGTCTTTAAACTACTTCTCCAAGGCAAATGCTAGGATGTCAGCTGTCAGTCCCACATCCATTTTGATGCTCGTTATCACTTTACCATCTCCAAAACAGGGACCATTTCCTGCCAAGGCGGGCTGGTTGGTTGTGGAAAAGCTGACCCAGCCTCGGGGAGCAGGACAGACAGGCTCCTGGTGGGAAAACTGTCCCAGCACGTTGTTTCTGGGGACATTCCCCCGCTGGGTGGTGGCTCCCAGTGCCACCAGCCCCAGTGCTGCTCCCCGGGGTGTCCCTGTCCCGGGCCCTGCCGATTGCCTCTCCAGTTCCTTCCCCACTTGGGTCAGGCTCCTCGGCGTCGATCTGCCCGATAGCCCCCCGGGGAGTCTTTTGTTCTCAATAGGTGAAAAATTGTACCCACAAAAAGAGTTCCCCATCCGATCAATTCCCTCTAACAACTTTATTGATCAGCTGCAGTAACATTTTTCATTTATTAATTATGAAGAAGATGTTCCAGCACTTCCTTAAAGTTAACTATTGTGATTTTCCCTCTCTCATCAGTCCTCCGAACACCAGCCGGCGTGGCAGAAAGCTCCAGAAGGCAGCAGAAGTGGCTTTTACGTGCTTCTCTTGTAATGAATAGGTTTGGGCTTCTTCGCTTGTCCCAGCCCTCGTAGTGCTCTGCCCACTGTGCGTGGCTGGAAGGCTGAAGCCTTCGTGCTTCCAGCACAAGCCCTGGTGCCTGAATTTGGACTGCTGGGTCAGAAAACTCCCCCCAGCAGTGGCCCTGGTGCCTGTGGAGATGCCCAGCGCTGCTGGAGGGGTCACGGCACGCTGCAGGGCTGCTGGGGGAGCAGCAGCGCCAGCAGGATGGGTGAGGCACAAACCCCTCAAGGTTTCAGGCATGCTTTGGTCCGTGGTAGGATTTCTCCAAATGTTTTCATTCAAAATTCAGCTTCCTTGGCAAAGGTCTATGATCTCCTACAATTCCTCTTGCTGTGGCTCTCTTCAGAAGCCTTGCATTTCCTACAGATAACCGAACATTTGCTCGAAGCCCTCCCCAGGCAGCAGAACTGGGCTAGAAGGGAGGGAGGTGCCACACCAGAGCCCCGGTGGCCCAGGAGGTGGCTTCTGCAGGGGCATCCAGCCGTGGCCTGACCTCTCGGCCCAGCTGGGGAGCAGAGCGCAAGCACAGGGCATCAGGAATAAAACAGGCTGCTCACTACCCAGCGACAAGCTTTTATCAGAAAAGGAAAAAAAAAAAAAAATCCAAGATAGAGCTTGCTGTTTCAGAACCCACCTGCTCCTTCTGAACAACCCCCATTTCCCTCCACGGGCTGCACATCTCCGTGACAACAGGATGCTGTCAGCCGGCCACACGATGCCTGCCCCCGTTATCGCTCGCAGGACTCGTCAGTATGCACCAAACGCTCAGCCCTGGGCCCACGATCCCGGAGCTGATGTACAGAAACCTCTCGCTGCTCCGCCACGGCCCCGCCGTGCCGGGGACCGCCGGTCTCTGCGGCCCCAGTTCTGTGCGTGCTGAACAAATGGGATGTCTCCATCACTTGTATTGCGGGGAGTTATTGGCAGCGGAGATGACAAATCCCACAGCGGGGTCAGCAAGTCATTTACACACGGGGAAGGGATGCCACGGCGGTTTAAACGCCCTGAATGAGTAATTCCCCATGTCCTTTGCTGCGGATCTTTGTCGCCAGCTCTGGCCTAGCAAGCCCCATCTGCAGGCATCGGGGTCCCCGTGCCACGGGCTGGGATCGTGCGGGTCCCCAGTGCCCAGCACCTCATGGGCTTGGGGCTCATGGGCACGGCGCTGGGTGCAGGTCGGTGGACAAACCACGGCAGTGCCATAAATTGAGAGGAGTCAAGGGAGGGCAAGGAAGCCCGAGAGCGAGCTCGGAGGAGGAGCAAGAAAGGAAAAGGAAGGTCAGAAAGAGGGTAATTAAGGAAATGGGGGAGAGAGAAATTATACAAGAGAGGATTAGAAATGTACAATCGGTGTCAGTACCTGGGAACATAAATCACACGCAGCTGGAAGGAGATAGCACGCTGCCGAAGGAAACCGAAGGGTGATGGTGGACTGATTATGAGTTTGAAATATGGTATGTTGGCAAAAAATCTGCTATGATTTATACTCTGTCAGAGGCCATCCCAGGAAGGTGGCAGGCCTTTCCCATATAGCTCTTCTGAGACTGAAACTCCAGCACCGAATTGATTTCTGAGTACACTAGTCTGCGCTCGGCTGGAGATGGTAACAAATAACACAGAGGAGAGAAGGAAAAATTAGGAAATCAAAAAGGAGATTACAGTCACGGGAAAACAAATGCATCAAATGCGCACAGCACACCCGGTGGAGGACAAATAGATACCTGGGCGCGGGTTTGCCATTTACTCCTAACCAAGACAGAGAGCGCTTGCCAGGCAAAACGCATTGCATGTGAGGATGTTATTAATGCCTCATAACATCGCGCGCCGCTCGCGGGCTGGGGATGTGGCCGTAGCCTGTCGTAAGGAAAACCCCATAAACAGACATAATCCGGGTAATTTCCCCAAATTACCCTTCTACGCTGTGCCGTGTCACAGAAAGGTTTAATATCTCGGGTTTTGCCATCCTATCCAAAACCAACAGTGAGTAACAGTTCTTGTGAACAGCCCAGGTAAACATCTATACTTCTTGCAAAATCTATATCTAAAAATAATAATAATTAAAAAAGAATATATAACCTAGTAATTAGCAAATCTGAATAATCGTAGTTAGAGAGATGCCAAGGAGCTGCAAGGCTGATTAGAGACCTGGATAAAGGCATGAACCACCCCCGGGACACAGGGGCAGCCCCACGCAGCCCAGCCCTGCTCCGGGTGCTGTGGGCAGGAGGCAGAGCAGGAGCAGCTCCTGGGGGAGCTGCTGGCGTGGAGCACGACCAGAAATACACCGCGGCAGGAAGAAAGCAGAGAATGGGAAAAACGGAGAAGCTGATCAATACCTGAAGGCAAGAAACAAAGGGAGCACGGCGAGCAGTTCTTATTCTGACCGATGCTACAAGGGGCCTGAACCGGAGACCTGCTTTCTCTTACAAATAGTGCAGCAATAGCCAAACCACGAGGCAGATGTAAATGAGGGCAGTGACGGCGATGTCTGTCCAGGGGTTCACATTCATGATTTCCAAGCTGCTTCCCGCAGCAGCTCCCTGCGGCCAGGCTGTGGTGGCCCTGGGCATCGCTACGGCAGCACCACGACTTGGTGGCCATGGTTGTGGGGCTTGCCAGCAGTCCCTGCGACCCCAGGGCAAGCTCCAGCTCCCTGCATTTCCCCAGATTAACCCTGCCTCACGCTTGTTTTGCCCAGGACAGCTCTCAGCACTGCCCTGCTCCTATTGCGTTGCCCAGCACCGCACCGGCAGAAGCAGAGCCAGTGCCCAGTGCTCCCAGTCCTGCCCCTGCCCCGCTCTGAGCACAGGACTCCTGCTGTAAAACAGATGGTGGGGAAAATGGTGGGAGATTAATAATAATAATACTGATACAAAACTGGAGCAAAGGGATCAGGACGTAACAGAGGGGCTGAACAATAATTTGATGTCTCTGCGGTAAATGAGGAGGACAGATGCTTGCTTAAATTTGGGGATTAGATTTTGCGGCCCAAAGAAGATAATAAATGAAATGATTACAGCATTAAAACGCTAGTCCTCCCGCGGACAAGCAGTGCAGCAGGATGCTTGTCCTGCCGAGGTGGGAACGGAGGGCAGACCCTGGGAAGGGCAGGGCTGAGCGTTTGGGCGCTGGCAGCGGCACCGGTGGCACAAAACCCAGACCCCTCCTGAAGGGCTCCCTGGAGAACACGGAGAGAGTCCTCCTGCCACCGTTCTGCAGCAAAATTTAGTGCCGCACACCTTTTGTCTTCTTTTTGTCTTGCATTCCTTGACCTTTGGCCTTTGGTGAATGTTGCTTTTTGGGATAGCCTTCCTACGGGGTTGTGGGGCAGACACGGGAACATCTGGGGTAATTCAGCTCCGCCGTCCCGGTGCCCTGCAGCTTGCACAGCCCGGTGCTCCAGAGGCTGTGAGGTGCTGCCCTGCCAGATGGAGGGTTTGGCAGCCGGGGCAGCAGGACGAGAGGTGCTGTGCTGTGCTCAGGAGCCTGCCACAGCCCGGCTGGGGGCACAGCACGGTCCCACTCTGCGCCCCCGTGGGAACCTCTGCGGCCGCTGGCCTCACTGGTGCGGAGAGGGCTCGGGGAAAGATCCAGCCCACGGGGTAACAGCAAGTGCTGGAGCTGCCCGGGGTTCGTTTGCTGCAGTTCCTGTGTTTATTATTGCCGGAATTAAATAGTTTCCCATGGAGAAATGGCTAATGATGTCACTAAACTACGAGGAGGGAGGAGGCAATTACACCCGCTCCTGACCTAGCTGCTGCTGCCTATTCACACAGAACCCCTCGTGTGGGCTCGCCGTACAAAAGGCTGCCGTGGCAGAGCACGCCCGGGAGCGTGAGTGGGCAGGAGGAGGTGAGGGCAGTGCTTTATGAGAGAGAAGGCTCCTCTTCGTGCACAAATATCTAAAAACTATTAATTTTGGGGCAGCAGCTAGGAAGAAATACATGAAAGGGAAATTGATTTCTATTTAAATGGTATGTTTTCATCACCTTTTTTCAGAGCATGAACATTCATCTTTGAGTACCTGTGCTAATTGATTTCAAATGCAATTCAACACAATCACTGTAGAATAATAAATCTCGGGGTGAAGGAGCAGGAGGGACACCGGCGGGACACGGCACAGCCGGGGGCGGCAGTGGGGACGGAGGGGCCCTGGCCACATCCCCTGCCGAGCCCCATGCCCACAGCAGCTTCATGCTGATGTAGGCAAGGGGTCCAGTGCCAGCCTGCAAAAGGTGGGCTCAATCTCATTAGGGGAGTCGTTGAGGGATCAGGGCGGTTTAGGGCTAATGCGAAGGGCTCCGCTAATCCCAGTAATCCCCCAGAGAGTGGGGAGGTGATGGGGGAGATGGGGCACAGGGCTGCAGAGAGGGCCTGAGCCGGCCAGGAGGCACCCAGGAGCCGAGCATCTCCAGCAGAGGCAGTGGGGACAGGGCTTGGGGGCACAGGGGACAGGCTGGGGGCAGAGTGGGGGCTGCGGAGAGCCCTGTGCCCACACCAGCTCCTCATGGTGGGCTCTTTTTACTAATGACTTTGCTCCCTTGTGCTTGTTGGCTGCGCTGCTCCATGTCCTGCTGGTTTCCAGCATGCTGTGATGCGAAACCCTACAGTGCATCCCGCTGCCCCTTGGAGCAAGCTGCCAGAAGCCTTCGAGCTCTCCCGGCGAGCCGCTCCTCTCAGGAGCACTGTTAGTCCTCACAAGCACCTGAATTAAATTTATGGCCGGGGATATTGGCTACGGCGTCTCCCTGTGCAGGGGAAAAAGTAAATAACATTTCCTTCGGGCACATTGATCCTCTCCGCGAGCCTGCAGATGCTCAGGGAGGAGCACAAGGGGCGAGGAGGGGTGGCCGTGGGCACCTCTGCCCCCCATCCCGTGCTGGGCAGCACCCTTGGCTCGTCCCCAGCTCGCTGTGGTGCTGCCAGGCACCCAGCCGCCTGCACGGCCCCCTCTGCCTGGGGATAGGGCTGGTTCTGGCAGGGACTGGGACAAATCTGGCTCTGAGGTTGCTGGCAGGGGCTCGGGAAGCAGCGTGCCGTGAGGACCGAGCACCTGAAGGCAGGCACCAGAGACCCACAGGCTTACACACAGCCCTCGCACAGGGCGCCGAGCGGGAGGGTGCTGCAGGGGCTGCTGCAGGGCCTGGCAGCTCAGAAAAGCGCCTTGCTTTTAGGTGTTTAGCCTCGAATACATAATGGAACATGATACCCAAAAAGCTCCCGTGGAAAAATGGGCTAATGGAAGCCCTGGCTAAATGTAAAACCTGTGGGTGAGGAGGAGGTGAGCGGCTCCTATCTCAGTGTGTGGCACTTGTAGGCAGATATTGCAGTGCGGCAGCCTGTTGTGGTACTCACATCTCAAAAGGGTGTTGAGGGAACGGGGAGGGAACAGAAAATAGCCATAAAAATTACTCGCAAGCCAAAAATACACTGTGCGGGAACAGGCTAAAAGAGCCTAATGTGCTGAGCTTCTCAGGAAAAGGAGGAAAGGTGCCCTGATTAGAGAATATGAGAACTTCTGCAGCAAAAACCATGGCACAAGGCAGAGCCTTAACCCGCAAGGAGAGGGGGGCACGGCCAGCTGCATGAGAGCACCAAAATACAGCTGTAGGGATGAGCCCCCAGGGTGGTGGGTCCGTGTCCCCCCCCCAGACCTTCCAGACAGACCCGGCACTGGGCAGGGCGGGGGATTAACGAGTGAAACTCAAAGACCTTTCATAATGAACAATCTATGGACTTCGACGCGGCTTCGCAGTACGAAAGTTCAATAGCAATATTCATATTGAGTTATCTCCCAATTTATGGGGCACAAGATTGACTGCTTTGACTCTCATTTACTCTGAGCCATTTCACACATCCTGGGGAAGCGTGTGTCCGTGGGAACTGCCCAAATCCCGGCCTGTGCCACGTGCCATCCGCAGGTCCCCACTGCTGCCGTGTGTGCCCCGTGGCAGGGCAGGGTTGGGGCAGAGACCGGCGTGAGTTGGGGGGAAACGTGGGACCACCTCCTCTCTAGAGAGCCCGTGCTGTACCTTCCAAAAAGAAAAATTAAAAAAAGCACGTTGATCACTGCTAGAGCGATTAAACCCAGGAACAGTTGGAATGCTCATATTGATGCAGCCGGGACCGTAAGCAAAATAAACCCGGTAAAATAATAGCCAGTGGACAGTCAGAGACCATGGAGAACCTATTGATTGCAACAGGGTCTCTTTTCTGTGCAGCACAACGATCTCAGAAGAGCTGAGCTTCGGGTAATTTCTAGCAAACAATGTATTGTACACCATTATTTCTGGATCCTGAAAATCGAACCAAGGCACCCGGGTCTCTCTCGTGTGCCCGCACTTCAGAGCCGGCTCCGTGCCGAGGTGCGGTGCTCTGCTCTCTGCCCAGGGCTGCTGGGGCTCGCAGGGTGCTGGGAGCACAGGGAGGGCCGTGCAGGGCGAGATAAGGCCCCTCACCAGCACTGCTGGGCAAGGGGAAAATCCTCCGGGCAGCCGGTACCTGCAGGCTGTGCTCCTGTCTGGGAGAGGACTGGGAGCAGGCACCTCGCAGGCTGGCCCCTGGGGCAGCAGGTCAGATCCTAAGGGCTCGCTGTTTGTCGTAAGATGGACGTTGAGCTTCCTTCCTGGCACCTTTCTCTTCTGGAGCATCCTCCTGCCCCGCATCGGCCGGGAGCTGCCTGGTGCGGCCATCCCTGTGCTTCTCCTGACGGATCACCGCCTGGCCGAGCTGAGGGGGATGGCTGCGATATATTGCACTTTATCCCTCGCAATACTCCATAAACGCGGCCAGCGAGCTCCTCGGGTCAATCGCAGCCGATTCCGCTCGCAGCTGCCAGAAGGGGCAGGCCGAGGAGTGCTGCTGGGTTTGCCCCGAGCCCCCGCCGTGCTCCAGTGCTTTGCCACCCTAACCCAGCCGCACTGCAGAGGTGCTCGTGTGAGGGCACCAGCCCAGCCCCGCAGCCCCAGAAAACCTGCCAGCACCGGGCAGTGCTCGCACAGTGGGGGGCAGAGCATCCCAGTGCCCATCCACCTCCCGTGGGATGCCCTGCACCAGCCCCAGCACCACCAGCTGGGTCCCGGGCACGTCCCTGCACCAGGGAGCTGCAGCCCCACGGCCCCTGCAGGGCTCGGGGAGGGCCATAAACAAGGGCCTGCCTGACGCCGATCGGCACTAAAGGTCTCGCGGTGCATTTAATTTAAAAGGGGGCTTGCCCTGATGTTTCTGCCGGAGAGATATATCCATCTCCTGCTGCTGCACACGTTGCTGCATGCTGATTGCTGGCACCCCCTCGCCTCTCAGATGGGGCCGCTGTCACCAGGGCCTGGAGTCCAGCTTGAAAGAAAGAAGGAGGTGGAAAGACACGGGGAGGGACACGGCTACATGCTCACGGCCCTGGGGACGGGACCATTTCCCTGGTGCAGCCCATGCACGGGCAGCTTTTTGGCTACAGCTGTGGCTGAGACTTGGAGCCAGCCTTCAGCTTGGAGAAGAAATGGACTCAGAGAGGGTGGGTACTTAGAGAGGACTATAAAGCCATGGGTGCAGAGGGAAGGAATGAAAATTATACATATGTGATGGCACTAAAGGGCATCCAGTGGATTTATCAGTGGAAAGGCTTGAAGAGATCAGAAGGGAAAGAAGATGCTAAAGGAGCTGGGGCTGGGGCATGGCTGTGGGGGGTACGTGGGGGTGGGAGGCAGGGAGACTCCAGGTCCCAGCACCACGAACACAGCTTCCAGCCCAGCACGGTGAGGAGGAGCAGCTTCCTCCTCGTTCCTGCAGCAGGTAAAATAGTGGGGCCAGTGGCACAGGGTTAATGCAGGTGTGCATTCAAAAATTAAGTGTGCATTATTAAAGGAGAAAGCATCCCAGGGCCAAGCTCCGCTGTGCAAAATATGTTTATTGCTTCGTGCTGCAAGTCGGCGTGAAGGAGGCCAGCACAAATTTACAGCAACAAAAAGGGCAGGCGATAAAATACAGGGTGAAAAACCAGGTATCATCGTGTCAGCAGAAAGAGAAAGCACAAATCAGGAGTTCACACAAATTTACATTCCCTGTGTCGATAGAGGAAGAAGTCTCCAAAGTTTTACAGTTAATTTGTATACTTTCCCTCCGATGCCAAGGGAATTATAAAGCAGCCAAGCACAAACTCATGGTAAGTGTATAAAACATTTATACATTGCTAAGCCAAACGGTAGCCAGCGGTCTGAGGGCTGTGAACCGGGCCCTGCAGTTCCTGCAAGGGCAGCGATGGGGTCTGGCCGCCAGCACGGACAGCCCAGCTCCATGGGCAGCAGAGCTGTCCCCAGAGAGGGACACCCAGCACGGCTCAGCCCCGTGGGTGCGTTGTGGGGCTGCAGGGATGAGATATCCCCGGGCACTGGGGCTGGGACTGTTATATACGAGCGGCTGTCTGACGGCTCTCTGTAGTTACAGCCAGCAGACGGTGCCTTGAGAACAGGACTAAAAGCTACAAATCAGCCTGGGAGCACAACGAAAACCCATCCGTGTTGTGGCTCTGGTGAGGCCAGCGTGGGCCCTGTGCCCAGAGAGGTGCCGAGGTCCCGGCATCCCGTGAGGGGATGCCCGGGGAAGCTGCTCCGACCCACAGCCTCCCTGGGGTCCGTGCACTGCCCGGATTGCAGTACGTGTTGGGTTATATTGCCTGCTCGAGGTGCCCACATCCCCTGCCCAAGGCTCCTGGCAATAACAGCCCGCGGCCCCGAACGCAAACACCGCTGCCCGGCCGCCGCAGCTCCGGGGTGTGCGCGTCACCTGGCGCTGCATGGGTAACAGAGAGATTTCGCCGCCAGTTCAGAGGTTGTGAATTTGATAAACCGCCTCATATTTTTCAATGAAAAAATGATGCTTCATCTTTCTAATGACAGCAAACTTGGAGATGGTTTACAGTAATATATGCCTTTTTTAATACATGGCTTGCAATCTCAGGCCGGCGGTTGTATGAAGAATGGAGTAGCAGGCAAAAGGTTAATAGAGCATTGGTCCTTTTTTAATTGAAAAAATGACTGAGGGACCATGTAGCAGACCGAGCAGTAATATTATTACAGGCTGTAAGTACTGTTCCAGAGACTTACTGTTCATCTGGGAGCAGAGCAATGAACATTGGGCTGTGCCTCCTGCCTCGGCAGGAATGTGAGCGTGCTCTCGACCAGGTTGATAATCAGATCTCTTCTAAAAATGGAGATCATTTCCGAAAGGTTTGTCTTCCTCCGCAGGCCCTCGCTGTGGCAGGATGCTGCAGGATGCTGGCCCCTGGCAGCGGAGGGAGCGCAATGCCCCGAGCTGCAGCCACGGGAAGGGTCTCAGGGCTGGGCAGGGCTCTGTGTGTACGGGCAGGGGGTGCTGTGGGGTGCCCTGCGGTTACACATCCGTGCCAACATGCTCACGGGTGTAAATCAGCATAGCAGCATTGATTTTAGTTAAACTGTGGCAATTTACTTTGGCTGTGGATTTGTTCCCCATTCCTTTCCCTGCCCTGCCCATTCGTGCTGCCAAGTGTCTGACTGTCCCTGCTCCAGCCCCTGCCCCAATGGACGAGCAGTGTGGGGCTCCCCTGAGAGACCCCTGCAGCCCCCACAGCCCCCATAACCCCCCCAGCACCCCCCAGCACCCCCTAGTGCCCCATAGCACCCCGTAGCCCCCATAGCCCCCCACCCCGCAGGGTTTGGCTCTGCTCCTCATCAGCTCTGGCCAGGGCAAGTGGCTTGATTTGCACAGACAAAGTGAAATCGCTTCGCTTTTGCGCTATAAAACAATTACCGAGCTTTTATACGCTGCTCTTATCAGCCTGTGTACGTCTTGTGCAGCAGGAAAAAAATAACAGCAATTTGGTTCTTAAAGCCACCGGCGCGCGGCGGGCTGGGACATGGAGCCCGAGGCAGCGCGTGTATGGGGGGCTGGGGGTGTGGGGTCCTGCCTGCAGCCCCCAGGAGCACCGGCACCTCCCCACGCTGTGTGTGGGGCTGGACACACACCTATAGCTGGACACACACCTATAGCAGCCTGTGCCTATAGGCACCCTGCCCCAGCTGCCCCAGCCCTGCACAGGACAAGCTTGGTGCTGCGCGGGCGGCTTCTCGCCCAGCAGCTGGCTTTGAAAGCCCCGGGAGGATCCACGTGCACCAAGAGGAGAAATGGAGATAATAAATGAGGCCAATAACATGGGAAAAGCTCTCAGAAAGCCTGCAAAAATAGGCCTTGGGACTCAAACTGCCCTGAAATCCTCCCGAGGAAAGACGCTCAAACAATAAATAAAAGATGAAACGGATAAATTATGGCAGTAAACGATAACCTGACGAGACACAGAGCTTAGTGCCCTGAGCGGGCTGCGGGGAGCAGGGCTCCAGGCGCTCACCCTGCCCCGCGGGTGCTGAGCGAGGGGCACGTTGGGGTGCTGGTGGCGGGGCACGGAGCTGCCAAGGGGTCAGGGCTGCCCGCAGGAGGCAATTTTGGTGCTGCTGGGGGCCAGCAGGGGTCTGGCTGCTGGCAGGGCTGCGGTGCTAGGGATGCACCCGGAGCCCATGGGTGCAGAGGTTGGTGAGGCCAGCACAGGGCACCTCCTGCAAGGGCAGGGAGGAAGGAGAAGCTCTCCTGGAAACCCAACGGATGAGGGAAACGCAGCTCAGGGCCGGGGCTGCAGGAATCTGTCTCCTCGCCTTGTTCAGCGAGGGACTGGCCAGAGGAGAGGGCAGGGAGCTCTGCAGCGATGCTGATCCAGGGGCTAAGGTCGTGCCCAGGCTGGACTTTACCAGCAGACATTGCAGGGGGAAGGCGTGGGGACTAATTGATGAGGAATTATCATCACAGCGGCTGTGTCATCCGCAGGGCTGAACTTTGGGCTGGCGGCGAGGCAAAGCTGTTAAAGAGTTGGTGGCGGTGCTTCGGACGGGCTGAGGATTTATGCTCTGGAGGAGCAGCTCTATCTGTCATCTGTGAAAAGCCTCATTTACAGAGAGACAACATGAGAAAAGGCAATCAGCCTGAAACCTGCTAAGCTGTGAATTTATAAGGGCTCTGCAGGGAGGGGGGCTGCGGGTGCACGGCAGCCTGCGTGGGCAGCAGCGTGCTGCTGGGGGACGCCGCTGCCCCTCGGCCCCCCCGAGCTCCAAGAGGAAAAAATGCACTTGGGAAGTGGCTGCACAGCTCCTGGGCCTCGGAGATGCCAGCCGGACCTCTGCCTCCCCTGGTGGAGGGCTGGCAGCCACAGAGACATCTCCTCAGGCCACCCGTGGCCACCCCGCTGCCCTGGGGCTGCCCTGGCAGCAACAAGTCCTGGGGGAGCCCCCAGGGCCCCGGTCACAGCCCGGCGCAAGGCGCAGCCGACCCGCTCTCGGGGTCGTCGCGGTGTTTTTGCCTATGTGAATATCTCCTGGTGCTGAATTATTAAAGTTGCGCAGCCACCTCCATTAGCAGAGCTCACACTCATCCCGTCGCCCAGGTGCTCCCGTGATGGAGCTCCCTATAAAAACACTGACTGAAGGATGGATAGCTAACACCCTCATTTTTGCTGCATTTTTCTCCCCCGTGGAGGATGAGCTTCAGTTACTCCCATCCATCTAATTCTTTCAAGTCATCTTCATTCTGCAATTTCCCCTCACCCCGAAAAGAGTAAAAAATCGATCCATTCCTTTCCAATTTCAGACCGGGAGAGGGAAGGCGCCCGGCGAGAGGCAGAGGATGCTGCTGCCACTCTCCCACCGCCCCGCAGCCCTCCCGCGCTGCCCGTCAGCGGCGTGTGCATGCGGAGGGCCGGGGCTATCGATCCTCCCGCGGACAGCGGGCAGCCTGCCCCCACGCTCTGACCTTCGGCTCACCCCCCCATGGCAAAACCTGCATGTTTCACCTTGCTGCGGGACAAAAGGAGCAGGTTCCTCGCTGCAGCAGGTGCCAGCACTCCCTGCATGCAGGGCAGCGTGCCCGTGACAGGGGGCTGCCAGAGCCACTTGTCCTTCTCCATCCTGCCCTTGTTTCTGCATCCCAGGGACACTCCTGCCTCTCCTTGTGGCACACGAAGGGCATGTAGAGCTGCACAAGGCACAGACTGAAGCAGAGCCCGAGCAAAACATGTAGGGCAGCGGGGCTTTGCAGTGCCCCGAGGGTGACCCGATGTGTGGTGCCATGCATGGAGGCCAGGGTGAGCGCAAGGAGAAGGCAGTGCCGGGGAGGGAGCAGACGAGCAGGCTGAAAGAGGGGGGACAAAGCCAGAAACCTGTCAGCAGGAGACACGGAGCATGCCTTGTCCAGCAAAGTCACCCAGCCTCCAGCAGCGGGCACGCAGCGTGCCATGGGATGGAGCAAGGGCTGGGGGAGCGTGCCAGAGCTGCTGCTCCCTGCTCCCAGCGAAGCGCGCCCGGTTTCAGCTGCTCTGCGCAGTTTTTGCGTTGGATAGCATGGGCATTGTTTGCTTTGGCATATTGCATGACATACATTTTTCAGATGGTTAACAAAATAAAAGTCAAATATACACCAGAGTAACATTCTGGAGGTAAATGTCTTTGCCACAGCACAGTTACTCCTGCGCTGGATTTATGCTGTAATACATCACTATTGTACCCCGTGCCATGGCTGACAACAAATATGATTTTAGGTGTCATGCAGCAGGCATTTAATTATTGGAGACATGGACTTAATGGTATTTGTGTCACAGGAGCGAACGGTACAGATGTGTCTCGACTCAAGGAGACTGAAAAGCCTGCTGCCAAGCAGCCTCTCCTGATAATAGGTAATTTTACAAAAACGGTTAAATGAATCAGATTCAAACGAGATCTGCTTTTTTCATCTGATCAATAGGTCTGAAAGAAACAATGCCAAATATCATGAATTATTGTACAGCGCTGATGACTGTCAGGACAATGGGGATAGCAAAGACAAATACACACCTTTTCCTCTGTTATTGCTTTAAGCCTTTTATTATCATTATTATGGGTGATTAAAAATCCCATTAATCAGATGCTAAACAGATTAAGTTCTATGAATTAATTTTCTGGAAATAACTAAGACAAACATTCTGTGCAGAGCTCATTTAATGAAATAGAAGCTGTTTATCTGCAAAATTAGGGCTTGTGCATATCTGAGGGTTCAGCTGGAAAAATGCACTACCTCGTGGGCACGGGCAGCCGCTCGGGCTGGAGAAGCCGCATATTTTTTACCCATTCTAAGTAAAAGAAAGATCTTGCTCTAAGTAATTTATGATTCATTACACAAATAGCTCATTAGCTAGGACCAGAAAATAAAATTACGGTCATTTAAGGAATAATTCCTTGATTTAGTATTTAAGAAAGGGAGGCCGCGTGACAGCAGCGTGTGTCGTCCGCCTGGAGCCGCAGTGGGGCTGCAGGGGAAGGACGGGGCGCGGGGGCACCGGCGGGGCTGCAGTGGGTATGGGGCCGTGGGACGGGGCTCCGGAGATGTCCCCACGCGGTGCCCGGTGGCAGCACCAGCCACGGCTCAAAGTCCTCCCACCGGCGGGGCTCGCCGTGCCACCAAACCCTGAACGGCTCCTTCGTGTCACCTTTGCACTTGGCTGCGTTATCACGCCGCCATAAATAATTTGTGAGAAGCCGAGGCTGATAATAGGTAATGTTTTAATGGCAGGGGCACATCTCTATCTGGGTGAAGTTTGGCCTGCTGCTCCCAGCTGGGAACAGGAAGGTGTGGAAGGGCTGAGAGCTGCTGGAGACCCCAGCACCTGCTGCCTCCTCAGGACCCGCACGGAGCCGCCGGTGCCAGGGACGAGGTCCCCACAGGGCCAGGCCCCTCGCCGGCAGCCCCTGTGCTGATCCGAGCTCCCTCATGCTGTTGGCACAGCGGGCTGTCGGCAACGGGAGGACTTGGCAGAGGAAAGCTCTAAGACAAACTGTTTTCTTAGAAGCAATTTCGTAATGACGTTATTGCTCGTTATCGCGGATGACCGCTGGCTCACTCCTCACACCTCGCCCAGCTCCCCGTGTGCCTGCCTCCAGGGGCCCGGCACCAGGCACCCGCTGGCTGGGAGCAGGCAGCTCGTGGGGTGCTCTGACACGGGCGTCTTCTCCTGGTGTGCCCACCGAGCACGGATCTGGGCTGCTCGGGGCTGGGGCCGGCCTCAGAAGCTGAGGTTTGCCTGAATAATGACGCTGTCTCCAGGCTGAGGTCTGCAAGGAGCAGTCTCATCAGATTAAATCGCTCAGCAGTCAGGATTCAGGCGCTGAAGCCCACTGCCTTCAACAGCGGTGAGCACTGAAGGCTGTCCGAGGATTTTCTTGGTTCGTCTGCAGCTCCACTCCTGCACTATCACATCCTCAACACCCTCCCCTGCCACTGGGCTGCGAGGTGCACGGGCACGGCTCTGCTCCTGTCCCTGCCATGCCTGAAATGATCCCGCTACCAGCAGGGCTGACCCCATCCCCGGCGTGGGGAACAGCCCCAATGCCCAAGGCATGTCGCTGGTTCCTAAGCACTGCCTGTGTGAGAGAAAGGAAGCACCGAAGGAGCTCCTAAATCCAGTACCCGAGCCTTAAAGCACTGCCAGGGGGAAGCGTTCATTTATAGCCCTCCCCAGAAATTGCCTATTGAATGACTGGTTCTGGTGCCTCTTGAAATAAATCGGTGTATTTGTTATTGTTGTTGAAAGCCCCGTGTTTGGCCTTTTTAAGTCATTTGATCAGGGAGTAGGGAGAATATTTTAGCAGCAAAGAAGGCACTGACAATCAGGAGAGGTAGGAATAATCCAATCTTCCTCGTGAACGAGGGCAAGGGTCCGCCTTGGAGGTCAGAGCTCCCTTAGCACAATTAGAACTTTAATTAATGGAATTGGCCGAGGCTCCGCCAGCGGAGGCAGCACATCTGGCCCTGCCCAGCAGAGAGGCAGGCGGGGAGCAGCCTCGGCAGCCCCGCGGCGTCTCTCGGAGCCTCGCTGCAGCCCCAGCAGCGGAGCTGGCCCGGGTCCACGGCGAGCGGGGCGACTCTCGGCATGTCGTGCTGCTCAGACATGCTGTCTGCGATTAATACTGCCGAACTGCCTCCTGATTCCTAAATTATGTATTCCTCCCTTTCAGCATCATGCGTTTTCGTGCAGGGTTAATTATTTTCCATCATTCCGCCTTTACTAACAGCCGTCTTCATTAAGGGCCCGAGTTCCGCTCTCATTTCTGCCTGGCAGATCCTAATGAAATCAATGGAGCCACATGGGTGTAAATGGGAAAGGGATGGTGACCATCTACATCAAACTAAAATGTGCCCCTCTCCTGCTGATTAATGCACAAAATTAAAGCAAGGCAAATGCTCCAACTCCTGGCTAAATGTCCCTGCGTGAATTAATGCAAAAAAAAACCAGTCTGGGTGGCTCCTCAGGTTCGCTTCCCAAACCTGTGGGCACCTTGCTTTAGGGTCGGGAATCCCACAAGGGGAAAAACCAGGTGAGAACCCTACTGAGGCCCACGCTTGCCTCATCCACAAGGCTCAGCACAAGGGCCAGGAGCCCCGTGCCCTCCCGCACTGCTCTCCAGTCCCGCTGGCCGCTGTCTCGTGGGCTGGCAGCAGAAGGGCTGATCTCGAACTCTTCTTCCCCTGCTTGCATTTCCTGACGGCCACTATTAGAGCAGTCCGAGGTACCCCTGCAGCGGAGGCTCCAATAAGTGGATCTGCATGCAATATTCATGGAGCACTTCAGAATAGTTACAGATCCATCATGCCTGTCAGCAGGACGGCGCACCCCTGACGCTGCGCTGAGGCACCTCCTTGGACCGGGGCCCTGGGGTGGCCGCGCCGCCGTGCCGGGGGCTGCCGGGGGACACGGGCACCGTGCAGCCTCTGATGGCACCGAGTGCACCGGGACACTGCCACAGCCTGTCCCACTGGCACCCACGTTGATCCTGAGCCGGCAGTGCCCCACACGATGCTGAGGGGGCCGGCGTGAGCCCAGGACCCCCTCCGTGGCACAGGCTTGTTTACCAGCTCAGCCGCCTGGCCGGCACCGCGCCGCAGCTCCAAAACCAATCTCATCCCCCCAGATTAATTTTTACACAATCATTCCGGAGGCTGTGATAATCACTCCATAAAAAAATGAAGAGATTTGGGATTTTTTTTCAATGCGGGGGATTAGGCTTAAATACAAGTAATCTGCAGGAAGCTCAGCTGCATGCACACCACTAATCGCTCCGTTACTCTTCCCAGCCCCAGCCCCTTCATTAGTATTTTCTGTAGCAGAGATGTTTGTCCTCGGGGAGGTCAGGGCAGCGCCAGTGGTCGGTCACGTCCCCGAGGGCCACGTCCAGGGGCTGGGATGCCGAGTTTGTCCCTGCAGGCTGAGGGCAGCGTCCACGGGGCAGCAGCGAGCGGCTCAGCACATCGCTGCAGGATGCTGGGGGCTGCCCCTCGCCCTGCCCAGGGGCCACCAGCACGGTTTGCTGGGGGGAGCAGGAGCAGCCGTTAGTGTGGGATCCTGGAGCCTCTCGTAAATTCCTGGTGGCTTAGCCAGAAGTGTGAGCGTGGCTGCAGGAGCCAGCAGTGTCCCCAGACCCGGGGTCCTTGTCCCCTCGTTCCCCCATCCCCCTGCGGTGCTGCGGCGCTGGGCTGCGGGTGGTGTGAGGGAAGTCCTGTGCTGGTGCTGGTGCTGGGGCATCCTCAGCATGTTTGTGAGTGTCCCCAGGGTGCTTGTGCTTCCTTGTGTGCCTCCCACCTCCCACGGCTCGTACAGCCCTGCTTAATGGACCTTTGTCGTGCATTTACATCAAAAGTGAGTGGAGGAGGTGGCCGCACGCACGACGCTTTCTCTCTTTTGGCCCTTCAAGATTATTTCTTTCTTCTGCCATCATTGCCTGCTGAGGCTTTGGGCTGAATTCACTGACGGTACCAGTGGATGATGGTACCATGGGCCAGCCCTGGCTGGGGGCTTTGCTGCACTGAGCAGATGCTTGGGACCAGGAGAAGCGGGAGGTCAGAGGCTAAAAGAAAATGCCGTGTGTAGTGAAGTCAGGAGATGCGTGCCCTTTGTGCCCAGCAAGTGCTTTTTGCAAATGTAATTAAAATAATTGTTTATCTGGGACTGTTCTGACCACAGGTATAAGGATACAGCGCCAGGTTTAAAAAAAAATAATAACTTAAGCACTTAGAAAAGGGCTCAAGCAAGCTTTGGGTACTTATGTTGAAAATAATTGTCCAAGGAAACCCAATTCAGCAGCCACCTAACCTGAAAGCACTTACGCACACTTGGGCAGACGTTCAACAAAGCATTTAGATACCCGAGGCGCTGCATCAGCAGAAAAACCGGGGCCTTCGTTCAAGAGAGTGACTCAGGGAAAGCGGAGCTGCCCTGCTGCTGAGATGGCCTGGGTGCCGCTGGGCCCGGCCAGGTGCCACCGGGACCAGCCTGGTGCCACTGGGTCCGGACTGGTGCTACTGGGACCAGCCTGGTGCCACCTGGATGGCAGGGTGCACGTCCCTGCCCTTGCCCTCCCCGTCGCAGCACCCGCGTGCTTTTTGTGGCCACTCAATGGCACTCCTTGCTCGTGTCCTTGGTGGCTGCCACTGCCCATGGCTCATGGTTTGTGCAATGTCCCACCAGGCACAGGCTCCTGCAAGGTGCCCACCACGTCTCAGGCACATGTCCCGCTGCTGTCCCAGCCACGCGCTCACACCTCGGTGTCCCCCAGACCCCCAGCTGCTGGTGCCGTCCCCTTTGCAGCTCTGCTCGCAGCGAGTTTCTGCCTTTGTTGGCTGCTGCAAATGTTTTAGGAGCGAGGGACTCCGGGAGAGAGGCTTTTATTAATACAGCCCCGTGATTGGAGTCGCAGGTGGCTCTCTCTTTACCTCCTTCCCCAGGGAACAGATTTTCAGTGCAAGTGGAGATGCTACAAACCAGCAGCGAAAGCTGAACGCAGCCGAGGAAGGAGAATGCTTCTGATAATAAATTCATAGAGCTTCACACACCAGCAGGCTAGCAAGCACTTGTTTTTAAAGAGACTTTAAAACTATTTTGGGTGCAGTCAGTCAGACCAGGATGCCCTCACTGCTTGGAGACCCTACGCATGGGCTTCAAAGAAGGGAAGGAGACAGAAAAACAGCTCTGAAAAGGTTCATTTCAGCGGGTGCAAATCTTCAAAGCACAACTTTCCTGTAGAGTTAAAAAGACCATGTCCCATTTGTATGAATAAGTCAAAAAGGGGGAACCGTTCCTAAGTGCACGCTCAACCCGATGGGTATTTCCCCTGTCGGACATGAAAGCAGATCGATGCTCCTGCTTTCTTTTATGTAGCGTATCTGCATTTCTGCTCCACTGATACATCAGCTCTTGTCTTCTCTGACTGCTTGAATCCTTGTCCCTGTTTCACACACATTTCTCCTCTTCTGCAGTCTTCCCTAGCATCAGGAAGAATCCTGCCATGTGCCTCTGTTGGATATTGTTTCCTTACTGGCAACAAAGCACTTATTGACAGCGTTTTGCTGCAGAGATTTTGGTTTTTCATTATCAGAAACCGGTCTGGAGGAATATTCCACCCGTGGGCTGCCGTGAAGCTCAGCTCTTTCTGTCGGCCCCACCTCAGGGCCTCCAGGAGCTCTGCCAGGAGCCGGTGGGTGCAGGCTCGTGGCAGCCCCAAGCACACGCGTGCTGTGTGTGGAGAGGCCTTTTGCCATCCACTCTGCGGTTATTTTATGCCATGTGGCAGGGTGGTCTCCAAAATCAGATGTTCCTTTCAGATCTGTGGTCCACGGGGACTGTCACCCAGCATCGCAAGAAGAAAAACACCCAACGCAAACATTTCCTGGGAATTTTCTACGAAGTCTCACAGTTTTTGCAGAAAGCAGAGCTCCTTTTCCACCAGCTCCACAGCAAGAGGGGACAAGGGGAAGCATGAGCAGAGCCGCAGCGCTTGGAGCCAGCGTCCTGACTGCCCCACTTCTCCGGGGAGGAAGAATTTAATAGGAATTACAGCCAATCTTTGCACCAAATAAAAACATGTGCTTGCTGTAGCTTGAGAAGGGGGCATTAACAGCTGAATTAGCAGTGGCAGATGAACACGTTACCACCAAGCACTGTAAAGAAGAGATCCCTCCCTGGTCATGGAGTGCTGCTGCAAATGAGATGTCACCGTGCCTTTCACGGCGTTAATTACATCGCTTCCCTGTGTCCAAACACGGAAAAAGAAGAGGGAGCCAGGCTCTTCCCGCCAGCAACAGGTCAAGGAGCAATGGGCACAAATCAAAATATGAGAAATTGCACCCAAACGTGTGTTTGTGAGGGAGGTCAGGCACAGAGCAGGTTGTGCTGGGCTGCGGAGCCTCCATCCTAGGAGAGGTTCAAAGCCCAGCTGGATGCATCCTGGCCGTGGCTCTGGCTGCCCTGGCTGGGGCAGGGGCAGGACCCGACCACCTCAGAGCTATCTCCAACCTCACTGACTGCCCACATCCACTGGCCCATCATGAAGGCATGTATTAGCTAAAACACCTCTTGGTATTCCTGATAGAGCAGCAGATAGTCATAAATGTCTGGTAGATTAAGGGTAAGGAGGTTCCCCCATCACATTTACGATGATCAACCTCATGTGTTCAAACTGCAGCTCAGCTTAGCTGGAATTCGGCTCTGCGTCTGGTGCCAGAGCTGGCACATCACTGCTGCACAGCTAGAACCTGTCTTTTTTCCCTAGCATAAAACCAACCTCCTACTAACGTCGGGATTTATTCCACTTCTGATGGGCTTTTAGGCACTGTAACACATTTTCCAGTGATGCAGCTGACCCAGGTGCAGCCTGCCTCCTCCTTTGGGGCAAGGATTACCCCCAAACGCGAGGAGGTCTCCTCTGCCTGCACGTCCTGCATGTGCTGGGGGAGTGCCCTGAGCCGGGGCTGCCCCGCCAGGCACTGTCTGTCTGTCTGTCTGTCTGTCCAAGCAGCGGGGAGCTCTGTCTGTCCTGCCGCTCGAGCCACTGTACCAAAGCTGCAGGCAGAAGGGGTTTTATAGGGAAGGCATATTCCTCCTTGGAGACTTGAAATCTAATCAAAACAGTAATTCCTACAAATTTCCTGCTGTATGCCACCGCTGTATTTTCTAGCAAGCACACTCACTTACGGACAGGTATTTATCAGCAGCCAACGACTCGCTGCGGCCCTGGACACCAGCACTTTCACAGAACCAGGGTCATTTGGGTGGGAACAGACCTCTCGGATCCCCAGGTTGAGGCTGGTGGAAAGCAGTGGCAATGCTGAGGCACGAGGCACGTCTTCCTCTGCCCCCTTTCTTTAGCACAGCTTGCAAAACACCCTGTGAATAATGAAAACACCAGCTTGCCAACCCACTGCCTCTTTCAAAGGTGCTCACAAAAAATCAGCCACCTAATTGAGGAGAAATTCTCGCGGCTCAGGAAGGCAGCTCCTTGTACCTGGGCCTCCCCACTCCTCTCGCGCAGCAGCCCTCAGGCAAGCCGGGATTCTGTGTCAATTACAGGAAAATCAATGAAGATACTGTTCAGGACTCCTCTTCACCATTCAGTGCGGATGATATCCTTCACTTTCTAGCACTGATTCATTTACTTTCAGCCTCTCTAGGGGCTCCTGACATATTGCTATCTCTGAAGAATCTGAAGCAAAAACTGCCTTTGTTTCTCCTGCAACGTGCTCGCGTGCACAGCACCCTGGGACCGCTGCACGGCCCCGCCAGGGCTGGGGCCAGGGAAACGGGTCAGAACGGAGCACTTTTAGACAGGCTTTTTAAGTATTTCTTGACAACGCACCCCTCAGCCGCCCTCTCCGGTGTCCCCTGCACAGAGGCTGGGTGGGATCAGGGCTCACCATCAGCCAGCAGGGGCCTGGCACACCGCCACCGCCCTGTCCTGCCCGCAGCGCTGCGCCCTGCTCCCCTCTGCGCCCCACATTGCCCTCAGCCCTCCTGCAGCACACCCGGTGCTGTGCAGCATCTCGGGACAAGGTTCGGCTGCATCTCAGGCCGCAGCCCCTCTGCTCCCCCAGCTGCACGCCTGCGCCCCAAAAGAAAGGACGTGAGGACTGCGTAGTCCTACCCCTAGGAGCTTGCATCCAGCCCCAACACGCGTGGCCAGAAACCACGTAAGACTTAATGCTAGACATTACAGAATTGATTTCCAAAGTATCTAACTGTAAAAAGTTGTAGGTGCTATGTCCTGAGCACACTGGGTGGATGTGCTGAAGCTGGGGACAGCACGCACCGTGGGGACAGCAGCAGAGGAGCTGATCGGAAACCATGTGAAGAGCCACGCAAGAAAGCTGCCTGCTGTATATCAAAGCAGCATTATTTCCTCAATTTGCATCCTCTTCCCTCTCTGCCAAAGCCACAAGGATCCCAGGGCAATGGGATGCAGTCCTCCGGGCCATACTCAGGCCAAATTCCCACTGAAGGCTGAAGAACCATGCTGTGACGTAAAACCCAGCCCTGCAAGCTCCTCATGTTCCACCTCTTCAAAGCGAGCCTCATGCATGGGGAGCTTGTAGGATATAGCCCAGAGCAAGGATGGTGCTACAAAGACAATATTTATTATTTATAAGGCACTTCTATGAACTCAGGGCTCAGAGGCAGAGCTGTCTATGAGGGTGAGCTTCATAAGGAAAAAGAAATGTAGCTTGAAGAAACACGGCAAGTACTGCAGCATGCACAAGTTGTGTTCGTAGCAGACCAACGCTCCTGGGTTTGCAGAAGTGGGGCTCTCCCGGAGTTCACGTGAAGGTTGCTGGGTCATTTACGGGCCAGTTAATTGCAGCCAGGGCTCTTTTAGGTCGCACCGTGGCCCAAACTCCTTGGTTTTAGAAAGCAAGGGGTCTTTGGGTGCGTTTTGCAGCACCGAGGCTGAGAGGCAGACCCCACAGCGCTGCACCAGCCACCTGCAGTCCCCGGCAGCCCCCGGCCCTCCTGCCAGGGGGACACCGTGGGGCTGGGGGCACTGTGGGGCTGGGGACACCGCGGGTTTGGGGGCACCACGGGCTTGCGGGGTGCAGCCCAAAGCACAGCCGGGAGCCGTTGGCGGAGGGGGCACGGGGCCGAGGAACGGTCCCGGGGGGGGAGCCCCGATCCCAAAGGGCACCGGGGGCTCCGCGGGGCCGGGCCGGGCACCCCGGGGCCGTCGGGGGCAGCCGTCGGGGCGCACCCCCGGGGCTGCCGGAGGGAAGCGGGGCCGGGGGGCGCCGGGCGGGGCGGTGGGGGGGGCCCGGCGGCGCTCGGGGCTGCGGGAGCCGGGCCTTGGGCTTGCGGCTGCCATTTCAGCGCCGCCGCTCGCTCGCTCCCTCCATTTTCTCGGCGGTGCCGGCCCCGTCCCCGCCGCCGGGCCGAGCCCGCCGCCCCCGCGCCCGCCGCCCCCCCCCATGCAGCCCCGCGGCGCCCCCCCCGCACACGCCCAGCCGCGGGGCCGCCTCCCGGCATGAGGAGCTGCAAGATGGTGCGGGTGGCCAGCGTGCTGGGGCTGGTGATGCTGAGCATCGCGCTGCTCATCCTCTCCCTCATCAGCTACGTCTCGCTCAAGAAGGACAACATCTTCGGCGCGCCCCGCGCCGCCGGCCCGGGGGGGCCCCGCATGTACATGTTCCACGCGGGATTCAGGTGAGGCCAGCCTGGGGGGGGGGGCACAGCCCGGGGGCGGGGGCCCTCCCTCCCGTCCCACCCGTCCCACCCGTCCCACCCCCGGCACCCCCGCGCCCGCTCCCCGCCGCCCGCAGCCGGTGCCGGGGGAGCCGCGGCGCTGCTCGGCGGAGCCCCGCGGGAAGGCCCCGGGAAGGCCCCGCGGCCCCGGCCCGGCCCCGCCGCCGCTCCCCCGCAGCCCGGGGACCCCCGGCACGGCCCGGCCCCGGCCCCGCCATCCCCGGGGCTGCGGGAGGCGGGCGGCGACCCCGGACCGCGGGGCTCCCGGGCCGGGCGTGGGATCCTCGGTGCATCGGGGGGGCTGCAGGGTGGGCAGCGGCTCGGCACGGCTCGGCTCGGCACGGTGCAGCTCGGCTCGGCACGGCTCGGCTTGGCCCGGTGCATCCCGGCGCAATTGGGCACGGCCCGGCCCGGCCCGGCCCGTCGGGGAGCGGCGCGGAGCAGCCGGCGCTGTCCGTGGTGCTGCCCCCGGCTCGGGCTCGGCTGGAGACGGGGCACGGCCTGCGTGTGCCCCTGGGTGTGCCCCTGGGTGTGCCCCTGGGTTTGTGCCCCTGGGTTTGTGCCCCTGGGTGTGCGCCCCTGGGTGTGCGCCCCTGGGTGTGCACCCCATGCCCGTGCCCCAGTGCTTGTGCCGCCGTGCCCGTGTGGGTCCGTGCTCTCCCTTGCAGGTCGCAGTTCGCGCTGAAGTTCCTGGACCCCTCGTTCGTGCCCATCACAAACTCCCTGAGCCACGAGCTGCAGGAGAAGCCCTCCAAGTGGGTGTTCAACCGGACCGCGTTCGCGCACCAGAGGTGAGCGCTCGGCGCCCGCTCGCCCCCTCTCACCTTCCCCGAGGTTATCCCCTTCCCCCGAGGGGGTAAGAAAATGCAGCCTGGGGCTGCTAAATACTCCGAGTTCTGAGTAATTCGCCAGCCGTGAGAAACAAAGGCTGAATCAGAGCATTTCCCAAGATGGTTACAGTTATCGTGGAGGAATTGATTATCTCAGAGCAGGACACCAAGCTGCAACACGCATCCTTTTACCAAACGGAACATGACCCAGTTTCCCAGAGTGCGAGAGAAATTGTCATTTATCAAGATAAATGGCTGGCTGCTTAAAACTCGAAACAAATCGGCCTGTAGCAGCCACCAAGTGCCACGTTCACTGAGGGCAGAGCACGCCCAGCACAACTTCCCAGCCGCCAGCAGCTCTGAGCAAGTGCAGTGTGGCTCTGCCTCCTGCCACCGCTCCGGCTGGCTCAGGGGGGCCACCAAGCCTGGACCCCCCTGAGATGCCCTCACGGCACATTGGCTTCTGCCTCCCATCACAGGGTGCGCTGACTTTCACGGCCTCGTGGCAATAGAAGGAGTTTCTCGGTTCCTTAAGCTGCCTCAAAGCTGCCCTGTGCTTCATGTGGAGCAAAATGGGCTTTTCTTTTCCTCACCGTGATGTGAACTCGGTGATGTCTGCCCAGCCTCTGGTATTTATTGGCCTTACTGCAGTATTTATATACAGCAGGGAAGTTAAAGAAAACAGCATCCCATAGCCATTTAAGATAGCTACTGCCATCTTGGCTCTGGCTTTATCTCGATGAATGCCCGCTGGTTTGGGGCCGCACTGTGACTGTTCACATATCCCACCCAGGAAATGTGAACCCAGGTCCCTCAGCCCTGCAGAGTGGGGCACCGCAGCCCTGCAGCACCAGCTGCACATTCACATCTCCAGTCCTGGGGCAGCACTGCTGCGGGCACAGCAGGCTGGTGATGAACTTTCAGCGCTGCCAAAAGCTGCCCACCGCCCATCAGGAGCCCCAGAGGAGCCCCAGAGGAGCTGTGGGCATCCTAGAGGCGATGGCACTTTGCCTGCCCCATCCCTTCCCTGGGATCTCCCCGGCTGGTGTAGCAGTGCCCCCCCGTAGTATGGCTTCATTCCTGGCACCACCAGCTCATTCTTAATAAATAACTCAGTGTCACCCCTCTGCTGGTTTTAGCTAATGCCTCAGGATCTGCCTCTGCATTTGTCTGTCAGCCATAACCCATAATTAGGGTACCCAGTGGGACTCCATTAATGCTTAGACATTGGAGGATGCGAGCTGGAAGAAAGGTTGTTTGTTTTCCATAAACATGAGCAAATAAAGTGGTATTGGTTTTCTAATTTTATGCCCTGCTAGGGAAATTCCTGAGCAGGGTTGGTTTTGTTTGTTTTTTTAAGTGTTCCTAATAACCCTTGCAAAGATGCTGGCGTGCTTGCTCAAAAAAGACATTAAGGAATTATGTTTACATAAAGGGAGACAGTGACTGTCACTTGTTTTGTGACTCAAAGCTCCTTAATGGGAACACAAGAAATACTTGTATTTAAAAAATCAGCTACGTGTCTGTTAATTCAGCTGGACTTCTTGGTTTTGCTTCAAATGCGTCATGGCAAACACAATATCCATCATTACCAGAGATCCGTGGTCCAGAACCGAGTGAAATGTGTGCAGAGAACAGCAGCAGCAGCAAACTCTTCCGCCAGGCATGTCGCAGCACAAACAGAAATGTGTTTCGCCCTACGCTTCAGGAAGGTGAACGTGGGAAGTGTGTGCTGTTACTTACATTCCTCACACTTATGTGGCGAATCTGAGGTTTTAGTCCTGACACTATCGCCGCAGACATGGACACATCCTTACCTGGCATCAGTCAGGACAGGCCAGTAAAGCCAAGCAGAGCACGGGGTGAGCAGCCAGCTCCCTCGTTCCTATTTATGTATATTAATTTTAAAGCCATTGCAACACATTGCTCAGGAAACTGCTTTGCTGCATTAAAAAAAAAAAAAATCCATCTGGAAGTAAATCTCTCTACCACAGAAAAGGGGGAAGTATAACTCAATGGTTTCTTTTGTCTTTCTGTTTTATTTTAGGCAAGAAATCCTTCAGCATGTCGATGTCATAAAAAATTTTTCTTTGACCAAGAATAGTGTCCGGATCGGACAGCTGATGCATTATGATTATTCCAGCCATAAGTACGTTTTTTCTATTAGCAATAACTTCAGATCGCTGCTTCCAGACGTGTCTCCGATCCTCAATAAGCATTACAACATTTGTGCCGTGGTTGGAAACAGCGGAATCCTGACCGGGAGTCAGTGCGGACAAGAAATAGATAAATCTGATTTTGTTTTTCGTTGCAATTTTGCTCCGACTGAGGCATTCCAGAAAGATGTTGGAAGGAAAACCAATCTCACAACCTTCAACCCCAGCATCCTGGAGAAGTATTACAACAATCTTTTGACCATTCAGGATCGCAACAACTTCTTTTTAAGTCTCAAAAAGCTTGACGGAGCCATTCTGTGGATCCCGGCTTTCTTCTTCCACACATCAGCAACAGTCACAAGAACACTGGTTGACTTCTTTGTTGAGCACAGAGGGCAACTAAAGGTCCAGTTGGCTTGGCCAGGAAATATAATGCAACATGTTAACAGGTGTGTGTTTTTCTTTCACATTTAACTTGTCAAAATACATATTTCTCTCTATATAAACACAACTGCATTTATTTTTCTGTTCACGACTAACCTGATGGGCCCTGTCTGGCAAGTCAGGGCCCGGTACCGTCTGCTTTCAGAGCAAACGCACTTTTATTATTGCTTCAGAGAGTGCTTCAATTATTTCTGTAGGGATTTGTACTGAGGCACATCTGAGGTGGGCTGGTGGTGCGCACAGGGTGTGCTCTGCCATGGGCTCTGCTCCTGCCGGGGCTTCGCAGAGACAGAAGGAGTACGGAGGAGTTGAGTGAGATTCTGCATGAGAAAAGCACCGCTTATAGAAGAACTTGCTCTTCCCAGCTAGCAACTGGGGATGCTAACAGATATCTGCAGAGTGATCCAAGCAAATCTGTACTGATTTATACAAGGAAAATGTGGCGCATGTGACCAGGAGCCCATGAATCTACCTTTCTGGATAAGGCACTGCTTTTCCAGGTTAAAAAATAAGAAGACATGTGGAAGGGGATCACAAAAGAGAATCAGGCTGGTAATAAGGCAGTTCTGCAGTCCAGTTCATGTAAGACTGACTGGAACAGCAATCTTTAGCTTGCTTGGGTTAACAGCTGTGAGCACTGATGGTCTCCATGCAGCAGCATTTTTGACAGTCTCCATGCAGTAATTTTTTCTTTTTTTCTTACAGCAAACCCGTGGCATTATGTGTACCCTATACTAACATGCCTTGTGTTTTTTTTTTTTTCACAGATACTGGAAAAACAAACACCTGTCACCCAAGCGGCTGAGCACAGGTATTCTCATGTATACGCTTGCTTCTGCCATATGCGAAGAGATTCACTTGTACGGATTCTGGCCGTTCGGGTTCGACCCCAACACGAGGGAAGACCTCCCATACCACTACTATGATAAGAAAGGAACAAAGTTCACAACCAAGTGGCAGGAGTCCCACCAGCTGCCTGCAGAGTTCCAGCTGCTCTACAGGATGCACGGTGAAGGACTGGCCAAACTGACCTTGTCGCATTGTGCCTAAGAACCTAATCTTGAAGTGCCAAATGATTGTCTAAAAAGTGCCCAAATCTGAGTTAAACATTCTTCAGATACAATTCTAAAAAAAAAAAAAATAATAATACCCACCCTAAAATATTTTCCATAATATAAAGATGCTTTTTAATCACCCTTGTCACTGTTCATCAAAGGGTTTAAGCATATTTAGCAGTGCAGAAGCATTTATCAAATTCTGTGGATGCTATTCATGCAGCAGCACAGCAAAGTTGAAATATTTTGCATTTATATATACGCTATGAAGTATGTTTTAAAATCTTTTCCTATTTCAGCATTCCACTAAATGCCTCTAAACATCTTAAGTCAATTGTTCCTTTCAGATTAGAATTAGGAGTGCTAATTTTAAAAGGTATCGCTTCTCTCGTATCCATTGCTATTAGTAGCTCAGCATCCGTCTAGTTGGCGTGGCTGACTGAAAAAGCCACCCAGAATCCCAGTGTATCATCACTGACGAGTTCTTCAGCGCGGATCCCAAATTTCCACAGCTTGCATATTTTCGTATTTACTGAATTTTACATTTTTTTAAGACCTCGCAGAGAAGGTGAAAATACGGCTTGTACTTTAGCTAGGCATTTGTATTACTCTTAGAATACTCCGGTGTTTTAAGGCAGTTGGGGCCACTCCCTACTCCAAATTAGACCGACTGAAACATTTTCATTCACATCTGTGTGACACTATTTGGTCTTTTAATTTTGGTTGCTGAATACCCAACGGGTGGCCGTAGGTCTCTGAGGAGTGTCCACCCCTGGAGGCGAGCCCCAGGGCGGCACCAGGCTGTGCGCCCCTCTCGAGGCCGCATCCTCGGTGTGAAGCACGTTTTGGGAGACGACGTCTCCTCGGCTGTGAGCACACGGAGCCTGTGCCCGTACCGCAGTGCAGGGAAGCGCCGGGGAGCCCACGCCTTGCAGTGCTCCACGCCGCTCGGTGGAGATGTGCCCGGGGGTCCCCACGGCCCGGCCCCACCAAGCACCCGCGAGGGTGAGTGGGTCGGGTGGGAGCCAGCCAGGCAGGCAGCGCAATGAAATCAGGACTTCCAAGTTGCTAAAAAATGGCTTTTAAAGGGAAGCGAGTGTAGCTGGAGCACAGGGAACAGGAAATACAATTACTGGATTTCCCCATTTACATCCCTAGGTCCACGGTCAGACAACTGAATTAGTGGCCTCGTTTTCCGGTCACAGTCGGTGCGGTCAAAGGGAGGCACAGCCTTTCAAGTACCTTTGAAAATCAGGCTGTTTGCAAAAAGGACAAATCTTAGGGTCACATATTTGAAAATCTTGGCCATGATGTCTCAGGATAAAGGAGCCTGTAAAGTAACTGTTTTTCTAATTAAAACGAGTATGCTTAAAAGTATTTTAACATTTTTATATTATTCTGTATGACGCTGAGAACTGACTATACACTGAAAGAAGATGCAAAAGACAATTTAAAATCATCCCTTAAAATTGCACCTTTTAGTTTTTCAGTGACTCCGTACCCACACGCAGACGTAGGAAGAGGGCAGGGGGCTCCGGTAGCACACAAACTCGGAGCAACTGGGAGCATTGCCCAGTGCCCACAGCCAGCCCACAGTGGTCAGAGGGGGGTCCCCTTCCCGGGGAAGCCCCGAGCCCCCAAACCGGCCCCTGGGCTGCCCAGCTCCCTCCCAGCCCAGTCTCATCCCCAGCCCCTCAATCTGCCTCCAGCCACAGCAGGCATCTCCTGTGCTTTGGGGGAAAAAGCCACCGCATCCACCACACGAACAAATTCAGCTTATTCCAGCAAGGAGGGACTCCATCCCTCTGCACTGGCTGTGAATACTGCGAGTTATAAAGCCCTTTTGAAAATCCCTCCTTCTTCCCTATTTCATTATCCAGTGTTTTCCAGCTTTTCCTTTTGCAGTGGGCATTTAGAGCTGTGGAAGGGGCTTGGATGCTCTCTGGCATGGCATGCCAGCCTGCTGTCCACGAGTGACTTCAGACATGCTTGTGTAGAAACCTCCTGACTGCGAAGTTCTCTTTCCCAGGGCGTAATTCTGCATCGGCCCTGCTGGCATCTCCGGCTTTCCTTGCTGTGGCAATCGTCCTGCGCTCCCCACTGTTCGTACAGCAGAGTGTGACTTCTAGCAGACGTGATTATGGAGACATAGCTGTGTAGTAACGCTAGCGTGTTCTGCCGTGTGGTGCCGTATGATTTATTATTAATATTGCCATTTATTATTTGTGTTGTAGTAGCAGGTGAGGGCCGCGGTCAGGGTGATGCAGAGCAGGACAGCCAGCCCTGCTATTCCCAGTGACGTGGGGTCCCCCGGTGCTGAGGGTGGCAGGATGGCACCCACGGGCGTTCAGCCCTGCCCTGCTCGGTGTGGTGCCCAGGGGAATGCGGTGGAGCATGGGGCTGAGCCAAGGGGCCAGGCTGCCCCAGCCCAAAACGCTGCTGGCGGTGAGCAGGAGCAGGGAACACCCAGCCTAGCTGAGCCCGGCCACAAAGCCTTCTCTGGGTGCCAGAGCACAGCCTAAAACAGCAAAAGAGAAATGTCATGGGGAAGGAAGGGTTCTGCGCTAATTGCTAATGACGTGCAGCAACTAATCATCTCTGATATAATTTGCCGTGGAGCTGCACAGTGGATGCATGTTCGCTAGGGCAGGTGATTTGCTTTGCGGTCGGCGCGCAGCTGAGCGTGCGGCTCGGCCGGGAGCCCTGGGGAGCAAAGGGTCCCCCAAACCCTGCGGCCCGGCCTGTGACACCCACTGGCCACTGCTTAGTGGCAGGTATTTTAATGAAGGGGCAGGCTATCAGCTTCGTGTCAGGAGAGGTCATTTTTAATCAGCAAATCAAAGAAATATGAACAGTTTTCATTCTATTTGCTTCAATGTGGAGGCCAATGCACTCTGTACGGTTTTCAGCTGCTGGCTCTCAATGGCAAAATTGCACTGGCAGGTCTTGCTTGGCTGCTGCGTGTTCTTTACATGACATAACTACTTTAAATTAGACGTACTCGCAAGTAAATACCCATAGCCTAAACACACGTATTTCCATCTGTGTGCCTCCGGGGCTGTTTGTGCTGCAGGGAGCGCAGCCCGGCCGAGCCCTTGCTCTGGGGGCACCACACCAGCCCTGCGGGGAGGCTGCAGATGCTGGGCAGGCGCACGGGACCCCCGGGGGTCCTGGCGGGGCTGGCGGCTGAACAGCAGAAGTGGTTCCCGTGGCTGAGCGAGGGGAGCGGCCGGGGGCAGCTCCTGCCCTGGCATTGCTGGGAGAGGGGCAGGGAAGGAGCAGCGGCACTGCCGGGGCCTCCGTCCGTCTGTCCTGGCAGCGCGTGGCTTCTGTCTGCTCAGAGCGACTGCTCTAGAGCACCCATGTTAGAAGATAATCGGTAAACTTAGAAGCTGAAACCAAAACCCTAAATAGCCCCAAGGCAGTTCTTTAAATTGTCATAGTTTATTTTTTTTTAAATGTAAACGACTTCCGTAACTGCAATAAAGCCAGGAAGACGCCCACACGTGCCATGCCTGTTCTCCCCACGGCTGCCGTCATTTCTGTGCTGGACTGTGGTGGAAAGCTGCCTTACACAGCACGGGCTTCGCTTGGCCTCCCTAATTTGGGCACCTCGTAGGTTCCTCCTGCTTGTAGTGAGGCCTGGCGCAAGGCAGAGGGGGGCCAGGGCACAGTGCCACTGTGCAGGGACACAAAGAGGAGCCGAGTGCAGGGAAGGCAGCGTGGAAACGACTGCAAATATTCGGAAATGGGAGCACAGAAAAATTATTGACAAAGGGCCATATTATATCATTGATTTTTAAGCAAAACTCCCCATTGATTTTTCAGAACCACATTGAACATTTCAGAATCATTGATTTTAATGGGGAGTTCTGCCCCAAAATCAATGGCGCAATACAGCCCAAAGTAAATTGCTTCTTAGTATCAATATTTTTTGTCCGAGCTGTTGCAATGTGGAAAACCATCTTTAAAATGTGCATCTTTTGTTTCTGCCTGTTTCCTTAGATCTCTTTGAATTCCGCTCTTCTTAGAGACCAAAGGGGAAGGCAGGCTGTGCAGGCGGCTCTGCTCCCCAGGAGGGTAAAGACCCTCCTGGTTCCTCAGGGCCAGGGCTGGGCTTCTTTCTCAAGCCCCTCTTTCAGGCTGGTTTTCCCGTAGAACCCCACGTTATGGGCTTGATCCTTAACCAAGGCAGAAAATGGCATTTTTGTTAAAAAAGCGAGCGTGCTCCTGCCTGGCTCGCAGCTGCAGGAAGATGCCAGCTGCAGCCCTGCGTCCTCAGGACAGCAAATCCCAGCTGCATCCCTTATTGTGCTGGCTAGACTCTTCCTTCGCTTTTGTTTGGCCCAAAATCTTCCTGTTGCTCTCAATCTAAATGAATTCATGACGGTTCAGGGAAAATATACACTATTACTGAATGTCTAGACAAGCAAATATAGCTAAATGAAAGTATGCGTAATGCAGTGTGATCAATACTCGTAAGTACAAAACATTTCAGTTTACCAAGTGGAGAGAAGGCCTCCAACTAGCTCCGGGGACAGCCGAGGACGGGAACGGCAGGAGCAGGTGTACATAGGAATGGAAACACACGTGTTACCTGCCCTCCTTCCATGCATCTTCCTTTTGTGTTTTAGTTGCTTGCATCTTTTCAGTGGGTGGTAGCAGGATACGTTTTAAAAAAAAGGCGTTCTGGCTACCGGTTTTAGTTGTGGAGTATACCAAAAAGCAAGTAGTCGTGAAACATAACTCACTGGGAATGGAGGTTGCAAAAACAAATCGCTTAGGAAGCAGGTTTTCTGTAAATGAATGTGTCTTTATTCAAATGCCTGATGGAGTTGTTTTCGATAAAAAGATAAATATTAAAAAAAAAAAAAAAAAAAAGAGAGAAAAAAAAATGCCATAGTTGTACTAAAGGATTCATTATTTAATGGCCATACTAAAAGTATTATTTATTTTTAAATGGCTAATGTTCACAAGGGGCCAGAGTACACTCTCAGGTGAACGGCATGCGAAGCTGCACATGTTGTGAGATACGTTGCAAGCAGAACTGGCAGCGAGTCTTGCTCCCCCCGAAGGGTCTCTGTCGGCTTCAGAGCGATCAGGATCGGGCCCGCAGACTGACGCGTCTTGTACCAGATGTGGCCGCACATCTGAGGTTTGGATGTGGCCTGCACAGTGCGTTGTGCATGTAAATACGTCGTCACATTTGTGAGCAAGGAGCCTGGGTCTTTCTGTACAGGAGTAGCGCATACTCGTCGTGACCATAGTTTGTGGAGAAAAACGCGATGATTCATTTTGAATCTTCCAGCAATGTTATTGTTTGGTGTGAATGTGCCTGCAACATTGACTCATGTGCCAAAACACGATATTGAATGCATTGTTTTTAAATAAAATGTTTTATTGTGCATTGGAAGTCTGTAAAACTCAACCGCGTCCACTTCTTCCTTCCGCATTTTCTTAACTGCCTGCTGTCGATAATAATTAATGGCCTGAATTGGAGGGCTTTTCCGTGCCGTAGGCACACGCTGCAGAGCGCCAGATCGTCATTTTAATCAGCCCCCGTTCCGTATTGTACAGGATGCACGGTGTGGCCGGACACACGCCCAGATAGATGATGTGACAGTGCCCCGAACGCTGCGCCCCAGCAGAAGAAGCGCGGCTCGGCGCAGCCCCCGCTGTGCTGCAGGCACGGGGCTAGGCAGGAGCCAGGCACCGGGGATGCGGGGTCTCAGCTCAAGCCCTCCACTGCCGATCCCTCTCAAGATACCCGTGACAGATGCTCGGTGGATGAAACGGCGTTTGCTTTTCTTGGCCTCGTGCCTGGCGTACGAATCTCCAGGAGGGATGCGCAGTGCTCGCTAGCACCCGATCTCGCCCGCACAGCCCCGCTGCCGTTATCCCCGGCCCTGCTGCACAGCCCCAGCTGGCAGCCCAGGTTCCCCATGCTGCTTCTGCATCAGGTGATTAGTGCAAATTACCCTTCAGGCTGGTGGATCACAGAATCACAGAGTTGTAGGGGTTGGAACAGACCTCGAGAGAGCACCAGGTCCGATGATTCATTTTCTGAGGTTCTTGTGCGAGCTCCAGGCATGTTTTATGCCGATGAAACTGATGGGAAATAACACCAAAAATGCCCCATCACAAATCCTCACTCAGGAATAACAGGCCCATGGAAATACTTGTATGGATGAATGCTGCCAAGCATCCACGCCTGTCTGTGGGGGACTGCAGCCCATGACATTAACCCCCAGCGGGTTCCCAGGCTGTGAAGGTGTCAGTGGGCAAAGCAAACGGTGCTGTCCCAGCACACCCCCAGCCCACAGAGCACACCCCCATGCCTGGACCACATCACAAGTCCGCCCCGAATGCTAACCCCGTCCTCCAGCCGAGTGCTGTGTGTGACAGGCGTCCCCAGCAGCCCGTCCTGCCAGCTGGGAATGGAAATACTGAGCAGAGCCTGGCTAGGACAGACCCCTGCAGGACCCGATACCTCCTCCCACTCTGATGGCAAAGCAGCAATAGCTACCTCAGCTCCCTGCCAGCAGCTCTCCCTCCCCGCAGAGCCACAGAACAGCTCGCGCCTTGGGCTTCTGGCCATGAACTCACACCAAGTTTTACTTCTGAGCTCCCTCGCTAGCTCTTTCATTTGTGCCTCAGGCTCAGATACTCTTCTTACATTTTATGTGCTGCTCTTACATTCATCCTTGGTCACCTGACTACTCACCACTCGCTTGCTTTTCAGGATTTTAGGGTCTGCGATTAAAGCCCCCAGCCAGTGTGGTGAGGTCAGGAGGCCCAGGGGACCACACAGTACGCAGGGGAAGCTCCTTGACTTCTGGTTCCCCTGTGTCAGCGGGCATTTGGGGCAGATGCACGCCTACCGGATTCCAGCCGGGGCTCAGAACCGCTCGGCCTCCTCGCAGCGTGGATCTGGAGCCCCGAGAGCTGTCGTTGTGCTGTGTCAGAGCCGATCGATCGCTTCTCCTCTATTTCTGCATGGTGGCCACTTTCCAGGCCAAGAGAGGACTTGCGGCTTGCCTCGACCCTGCTTGGGTTCCCTTGAAAGGAGCTTTGCCCTGGGCTTTTCAGCAGTGCTCACCTGGATTCCCAGAGCCACGTTTCCCCAGCTGGAAGGGGCTGTAACAAGCAGCAGCATGGCATGTGTGGCACATGTGGCACACACAGGGACCCCGCAGCACGGCCACCCCTCCAGCAGGAGCAGCGTGACTTAGGGGCTGTGCTGCTGCTGAAGGCACCGGCTTATTTTTTAGTTCTCACAGTGGTTTCCCACCCACTATTAAAAGATGCTTTAGCTCTCTGGTCTTTTATTAGAGGCAGTTTGTGGGCATTGGGTCCCTCTCTGCCCTTGTGAAATGAAGCGGATATCCAGCAATAAGAGCGTTCTGTCCCCACAGATTCTGCTTTACAGCCTAGCCCAGTGCCTGTGAAGGCAGTGCCTGCGTGCACCGGCTCCCTCCTGCCTCCGCCTGAGCCCTACCAGCCCTCCTGCCATGGCAGGGCACTGCAGGGATCCCCGGTCTTGGGGTTTGGGCTGCCAGGCTGTGGACTCCACCAGCAGCAGGCTCGGGCTGCGAGGGAGCAGCGTGCCCTCCCCGCAGCAGGCACGCTCAGAGTTAACGGCTGCAGCGCGTGCCCGTGGTGCCTCATTTGTTAACATCTCCTGTTCGGGATTTTTCTCCCTCTAACCACGGCTGAAACCTAAACAATTGCCAAATCGATCTACATTGTCAGCGTTTATTGTCTGGCAACACTTGCTAGGGGCTATTTTTGGGATACCAACCTCAAAAATTATGTATGAAGTGATAATTTCGGTGCTCCCCTGTATAGCTAAAATTCTGAGCCGGTTCCCAGCAATTCTTCGTAAAAGCTTATCTGCAGAAACAGATCAGCTGTCACATAATCTAGTTCCCTCCCAATTAACGCGGGATCAGTGCTACAATACATGTTACACTGTTCAGTCTGGTTTAAACGTGTGTCACTATGTCAGGACAATAAATGCACATATGCCTAAAGCAGGTTGCTATCAGCTTGTAAGACCTCGTGGGCTCCTGCCGACGTGCCCGTTTTGCCACTGTTGGTACAAAGTGCATGCCATGAAACCGAAACAGAAAATTTTGTTCTTCCTGCACCATCCCAGGGTGCAGGACTTGGCAAGTTTTGTGGGTTTGAGTACTTATGGCACAGCAGTGCCTGTGCCTTTCATTTTCCTCTATGGTGAGCCTGTGCGTGTCTCCTGCCACCTGTACAAACCATTGCATCCCCAATTTTTCTCTCCGCTGAAGCTGTGGCCCACACCAGGCTCATGTGGGTGCAGGCAATGCTCGTGGCAGGGGCAGGCAAGCACCGCAGTGTCCCCACCTCACCACGCAGGGACACCCGCCCCGCGCTGACCCCGCTGCACACCAGCCCTGCCTGGTCCCTTCTCGCCAGCGTCACCATTTCCCAACACTTCCCACAAACCAAACAACCTGGGGTCCTCCCCCTCCCAAGATAAATATTGCAGACTGCAGCCAGCTTTAATCGTTAACCATGGCCCTGGCGGCCAAGTGTGCCATCAGCCATGCTGCGGGTGGCCCTGCCGCCCCTCTCAGTGGGGGCTGTCCCCCAACCCACAGCGAGCAGGATCCCACAAGCACCCCACTCCTCTTCCCCAGCCCCCATCTTCTCCTGTCCCCTCTTGGCTCCCCATTTTTTTTCCAGATGTGGGCACCACAGGGCCCATGATTTCCCTTGACACCCAGGCTGCTCTTCCTGCCCCATGGGGACGCGCAGGGGCCCCGGGGCACTGGAGCTGGTGGCTGCTTGAGAGTTGTCTCACAAGGGCAGCCCTGCACTTGCTGCTGAGGCTGGGATTTATTTCCCCATAATCCAATTCCTGGTGCAGGAATGGGTGAGGGAAAATCCTTCACTTCCCATTCCCGCTGCTAGGTCCAAGGTCGGCTCCCCGGTGCCCCAGAGCCTCGGTGATGGGGATGGAGGAGGTGCAGCCCCTTCCTGGGGCTCACCGAGTGCTCCAGCTGTGGTCTCACATCCCCGGGTAGCCCCTGAACCATTTTCCTCTTTGTCCACTTGCACTGGATTCAGCTTTCTCAGAGCTGCTTTATCCTCTAAGCTGTTCCCTGCAAAACTCTGGAGGAAGCAAATCCCGTATTGCCTGACTTGCTTTTTACTGCTAAATAACTGAAATCCTGTCTGGGAGGAGAAAAATCGGGAAGAATTCTGAGTTCTGCTTCTTACGAGCAGAACTTCGTGCCTGGACAGCAGACACAGATGGGGAAAGTGCTGGGTTTGGGTCCCCCGTGGAGCCGTGCCCAGCCCCACTGGTGTCACTGGCAAAGCCGCTGGCGTCACCAGGCTGGAGCCGGCCCTGCTGCCCTCCGCAGAGAAGAAAGTGCTTGCGAGAGCGATTTCAAAACACCAAAAGAAAACACTTGCAATATTTGCTTAAAAGCAGGTGAAAATTATCTGCACTGCCTCTGGCCCACTTGTGCCAGCTATTTTAGGGGCAAGCCCCGCGGTGCCCACGCCACGTCCCGCGCTGGGGGAGCAGGGCGCAGCCGGGGCACCGCGGTCACCTCCTCTCCTGCACTTCCCGGTGTGCAGAGCTGCGCTGCCCCCGAGGACGTTTTTATTTTGGGCAGAGAAAACTTTGCAGTACTTTGAGCAAACAAAGTGAGCTGAAGCCAGCTAAAGTGCAGCCAGCAATTAATAATTAGAGTAACCGCGGCCAGTTCTCTCACCAAGCAGCTGCCCCGTTCAGCTCACACTCTTAACAAACGAGCCCAGTTTGGTCATCCTCGTCTCAAGGATGTGGGAGACCTTGGCTCAGCCAGCTGGGAGTGACAGACCCCAGAACCGAGTGACACAGACTCACCTGTAAGTGTAATAAGCCACCATACGATCCCCAAATCTTGGGGTCCCTGCTGGACTGCAGAAGTTACACGGTTTTTGCCCCTCCAGCACAGACTAAAGGCGAAGTATGCCCAAATTAATAAAAATGTGTTGTGGTGGCCTCTGAGATACCTGCGTGCAGATGGCTTTTCTGACAGCAAAAGGGATCAAGAGGGATCAAAAGGTCTCCACAGAGCCCACCCTGGCAATGCCACGCGCCTGCTGCGAGCTGGGCACGGCACCTGGTCAGCGTGAGCTGATGGCATCGGGGCAGGAGGACCCCAACTGCAAATTAGCCAGGCTTGCTTTTATTTTTTTGTATCCACTGCTCTTCTCCTTGTGTGTCTGTGATTTATTTATATATTGCACATACAGCACATACAGGGGATGCAGCTGCCCCTGCCTTGGCAGGGGGTGCAGTGCATGGCATCCGAGGTGCCTCCGGCCTGAGCCGTCCTGCGAGAGGGGAAGGGGAAAGGGGAAAGGGGAAGGGGAAAGGGAAGGGGAAAGGGAAGGGGAAAGAAAAGGCTGCTAGTGCACCTGCGGCACCTGGCTGCCAGCCTCTGCTGCCCACCCGCTTATCCCTGCCTGCCCACCTCAGCACCTCCGCCTCTGGGGGGCTGCACTCGCCTCTCTCCCCAAAATCAGCCCCAACTTTTGCCTTCCCCTCGGAAGGACAAAAAGATTTCACGCATAACTTGCCCCGAACAAAGGCACCTCACGCCAGGGCTTTCTTTCCCTTCTCCGTTTCTTTCTTTCCCAGCGCAGGCTGACAGCAGCAGGGCGGCTGGGGCGGGGGCAGCTCCGTTTTACACCAGCTCGGTGCCAAAGAGCAGCTCGGGGAGCACCGCGAGCCCCGGGGGGGAGGGCAGCGGGGGCAGAGGCAGGCTGTCGGCCCTGGGGACCCGCGGAGCCACCTCGAGGAACCCGCGGGCAGAGGCCGGGAGCCCCGCAGAGCGCAGACGGCGCCGCGCCCCGGGGCAACGCGGGCAGCTCCGGGCAGCACCGCGCTGCTGCGAGCCCCGGGCACCTGCGGGGCGGAGCAGCGGCGGCTGTCGGGGCACGGGGACGGCGGCAGCGGGGCAGGGACGAGCCCGCTGCCGGCTGCGGTCGGGTGGTGGGACGGGACGGGACGGGACGGGGCGGGGGGTGCCCGGTGTCCGTGTGCTCGTGGCGGGGGAGGCGCTGCCCCGCCGGGCCCCGTCCCGCCGCCCTCAGCAGCCCCGTTTCGCTCCGCTCCGCACCGGGAGCCGTCGAGCGCCGCGATCGGTGCCCCGCCGGCAGAGCCCCGGGACGGGACGGGACGGGAAAAGACAAGACGGGACGGGACGGGACGGGACGGGACGCGACGGGACGGGACGGGACGGGATGGGACGGGGCGAGCGGTGCCGTCGGGGCCGCGCCGTCCCCGTTCCCGTTCCCGTTCCCGTTCCCGTTCCCGTTCCCGTTCCCGTTCCCCGTTCCCCGTTCCCCGTTCCCCGTTCCCCGTTCCCCGTTCCCCGTCCCCGTCCCCGTCCCCGTCCCCGTCCCCGTCCCCGTCCCCGTCCCCGTGCCCGTCCCCGGGCCGTGCCGCGCACCGCGCCGCTACAAAGGGGCCGCGGCATCTTTAAGGGCCGCTCCGAGGCCCCGCCCCGCGCGCCGCCATTGGCCGGCGCTGCCCCTCGGCCCCGCCCCCGGCCGCGCCGCCGCCGCTCATTGGCCGCGCCGCCCGCCCGTCCGCGCGGCCCCGCCCCGCGGGCGCGGCCAGGCGGAGCGGCCGCGCGCCCTGGACAGCTCCGGGCGGCCGCAGACGGCGGCGGCGGCGGCGCGGCGAGGACATGGCGCGGGGCCGGCGGGGGGGGTCCGGCTGAGCGGCCGGGGCCGCGGGGGCCGTCGGGGGGGCGGCCCGGGCCCGCTGCCCGCTGCCCGCTGCCCCGCGGCGGCCGCCGCCGCCGCGCCCATGCCCGAATGAGGAGCGGGCGCGGCGCCTACCGATGCCTCGCCGCCGCGCCGGCCGCCTGCGCCATGAACCCCGAGCTGGCGATGGAGCCGCTGGGCAGCCTGCACGGGGCGGCCGGCCATGAGCCCGAGCTGATGGGCAGCCCCAGCCCGCACCACGGCGGCCGCGGCCCCGCCGGGCCCCTGCGGGTGCCCCCCCCGCCGCCGCCGCCGCCGCCTCCGCCGCCGCCCCCCCCCCCGCCGCCGCCTCCGCCGCCGCCGCCGCCGCCGCACCAGGAGCTGGCCCCGGCCGCCGCCCGGCCGGCCATGGTGCCCGGCATGGCCTCGCTGCTGGACGGCGCCGCCGAGTACCGGCCCGAGCTGTCCATCCCGCTGCACCACGCCATGAGCGTGCCCTGCGAGCCCTCGCCGCCCGGCATGGGCATGAGCGGCACCTACACCACGCTGACGCCGCTGCAGCCCCTGCCGCCCATCTCCACCGTGTCCGACAAGTTCCACCACCCGCACGCCCACCCGCACGCCCACCACCACCACCACCACCAGCGCCTGTCGGGCAACGTCGGCGGGAGCTTCGCCCTGATGCGGGACGAGCGCGGGCTGCCCGCCGTCAACAACCTCTACGGGCCCTACAAGGAGATGCCGGCCATGGGGCAGAGCCTGTCCCCGCTGGGCAACGGGCTGGGCGCGCTGCACGGCGCGCAGCAGGGCCTGCACGGCTACGGGCCGCCCGGCCACGACAAGATGCTCGGCCCCAACTTCGACGCCCACGCGGCCATGCTGGCCCGGGGCGAGCAGCACCTGCCGCGGGGGCTGGCGACGCCCCCGGCCATGATGTCCCACCTGAACGGCATGCACCCCGCCGCGCACCCCGGCCACCCGCCGGCCCACGGGCCCGGGCTGCCCGCCGGCCGGGAGCGGCCGCCCTCCTCGTCCGGCTCGCAGGTGAGCGGCTCGGGGCAGCTGGAGGAGATCAACACCAAAGAAGTGGCGCAGCGGATCACGGCGGAGCTGAAGCGCTACAGCATCCCCCAGGCGATCTTCGCCCAGCGGGTGCTGTGCCGGTCTCAGGGGACCCTCTCGGACTTGCTACGGAACCCTAAGCCTTGGAGTAAACTGAAATCCGGCAGGGAGACCTTCCGGAGGATGTGGAAATGGCTGCAGGAACCCGAGTTCCAGAGGATGTCAGCCTTAAGACTCGCAGGTAGGTCCCGGCGCCGCCCGCCGGAGCCCCGGGGAGGGCGAGCGGGAGCGGGGCGCGACCCTCGGGGGCGGGGGCGGGGGCGGCGCGGGGGGTCCCGGCCCGCTCGGGGGGCGCCTCCCGGCCCCGCCTGCCCCCGCGCCTCCCGCCCGTGCTCGCCGTGCGGGGCCCGCGTCCCGCAGCGCGGCCACCCGCGGGGCAGCGCCCGCCCGGGGCCGGGGCCGGGGCCGGGACCGGGGCCGGGGCCGGGGCCGTGCGGGGCGGTGCGGGCAGCTCCTCCCGGCCCGCGGCCCCTTCTCTCCCCTCCCACCCTCGGCGGGCGGTTCCGAGGCCGCCCCCCGGCGCCCCCGGGAGAGGGCGGCCGGGCCCGAGAGCGGGTGGCGGCCCCGGGAGGCGCGGGGCTGGCGGCGGCCCCGCATTGTTCCGCGGCCGGGCGCGGAGGCTCCGCATTGTTCCGCGGGGTCCCGCATTGTTCCGCGGCCGGGCGCCCCCTGGCGCGGGCTGGGCGCGCCGCAGCGCTCTATTGTTCTGCGGGAGGAGCGGGGGGCGAGCGGCCGGGGGGGCACGGGGAGGCTGCTGGGGGGATGCTGGGGGGGAGCCGGGGCGAGGGGGGCACCGGCACAAATGGCTGTCCCTGCGGTGGGGGAGCGCCGTCGGCTGGGTGCGCGTCCGCGGCACCTCAGCACCGCCGCGGCTCGCCGAGAGCGGAGGAGATGTTGGCAGAGAGGCACCGGCTGCGGCTCGCTGCCTGCCCGGGGACAGGCTGCGGCGGGACCCGGGGCTGTGCGGGCAGGAGCTGCTCGCCTCCTGCACCCCGAGAGATGGGAGGGGGCGGGCCCGGGGCCGCCCCGCGCACGTGTGGACGGACGGACACACCGACCCCAAGCGCGGTGCAGCGGGGGGATCCGGCTGGGCCGCCTGCTGTGACGGCTCCATGTCCGCAAACACATTTTAGAAACCTAGCGATGTTTGTTCCGGGAACTCTGCCGTGTCGGTTGATGCCAGCCTGCAGAGATTAGCGGAGGGGAAGCACAACGCAGGCTTTCCCAAAGGCTGCACCGCACCGCACCGTGCTGGAGCACAGGGAGCTGGCTCCGGGGGTCCCCGCAGCCCCTGCCCGGCCGGGGCTCGCCTCCTGCCTCCCGACCGCATCCGTAACCGCGGCCGTGCGGCTCGTCACCGGCCGATTCTCCTCTTTTCTGGAGCCCGGGCAGAGTGTCGGCAAAACGGAGAGGGCAATCGGAAAGAGAGAAGGGGGTCGAAATAGCCCCTGAGCTGGAGGAGCCGAGCTCCCGGTCCGTGCCGCCTGCACTCTGCTCGTGCTCACCGCCGTTTTGGTGCCCCCGTTATCTGGTTTCCCTTTCCTTGCTGCCGGCCCCCCAGTTCCCCCCGGCCGCTCCCTAGGGGTGCGGAGCCCCGGGCCGGGCAGCCCCAGCCGGCACACGCGGCCGTGTCGCCTCCTCAGCCCAACGCGTGTGTGGAGGGAAATCGATGCAGATAATGTTTAGAAGATTAAAAGAGCATTAATGCTGGCAACGGGAACATAAACGCGTGGACCCAGTTCTCATTGATCTGGAACCTGATCCGGCCGGTTTCCAGTAATGCTGCCGGTGCTCGGCCTTCCCAGCACCCCGCTCCCCCCGGCCCCCCCGCCTGTCTCCGTGCCGCTGCCCCGGGGCGCCGCGGCGGCGGGGGGGCGGCCAGCGGGGCTTCCCCGGGCGGCCGGGTTGGGATTTAGGCCGGCCCGGTTTCAGGAGGGCCGGTGGCACGCTCCCGCGGCCTCAACCCGGTTTCGCTGCGGGCTGGGTCACCCTGCGGGTGCGCGGGGCCGGGCCCCGGGTTTGTGCCGCCGGTTCCCCGGGGCCTTGCAGCCGAGCCGCCCGCAGAACCCCGCGGCGCCGGGGCTCGGCTCCTGCACCGGCACCCGCCCGCCCCAGGGCAGCGGCTCCGGCCACGGCTGGGCCGGGGGATTGGGGAACCTTCACACCTTTCCTTCGGGAAACGGAGCTTTTATTGCCACGGGTGAATGCAGCCTCACCGCCTCGGCGCTCCCTGCCCCTCGGTTGGCTTGCTGAAGCCCCTCTGGGCAGGATAAGCCGAAAGCCCCGTCGGTTTGCCAAGCGCAGCAGCCGCTTGCACCACGCTCCCCCAAATCCTCCTCGAACCGACCGCAATGTGCCGCAAGCGGGGCAAAGCCCTGCGCCCAGCGGGAGCCTCCGGCGCGGCCGGCACCCGGCGGGGAGGCAGAAACGGAGAGAGCCCCGCTGGGGAGCTGCCGGGAGCCCCGGGCCAGCCCCGCCGCACGCCGCCACCCCGCCTGCCCCCGCAGCACCCTCAGGTCCCGCCGGGCCGGGGCAGACGGCGCCGCCGCCGGGCCGAGGAGAAGCCCTTCCTTCCGTGCGGGGCCGGGGAAACCTCCCGCATCGATCCCATCGATCCGCTCTCCCCTCCACGGAAGCCGCGCGGTGAGAGCCCCGCTCCAAGGGTTTGCCCGCCGCGCCTGCACCGCTCCGGTGGCCCCGGGCAAAGACCCGGAGAGAGGGCGCCGGGGCCGAGGAGCGGGCAGCAGGGGACGGCGGGGCCCCCCCGGCCCCTCCTGGCCCCCCCGGCCCCTCCTGGGCCCTCCGGCCCCGGCCTTGTCGCCGCAGCGCCCGCCCACGCGGAAACGTCCCCGCGGGCTCGGTGTTTGCTGCGGCCGGAGGGCAGCGCCCGCAGAGCGTTAGCGATCAGGGTGCGTCAGGGCGCTTATCAGCACGGGCTCGGAGGGCAGAGTTCAGCGGCGGTTCAGGGCAGCTGCACCCGGAGCCCCGTCCTCCCGCCCGCCCTGCTGCGAGGTGCCGAGCCCCTTATCGCCAGCCCGAGCCCTGCTGGGTACACAGGGCAGGAATGCGCTTCCAGGTGCTCCCGTGCCGCGCTCCTCCGCGGGTTTCCCAGCTCCCTCGGCCCCGGAGAGCCGGGCACGGGCCCCCCGTCGCCGCTTTCTCCCCGAGACTCCCGCTCGCGTTTCCTGCCTGCTGAATCCCCTTATTGACGATCGCACATTTGGGTACCCAAACACCAGCAATGATTCAGAGCAGGCGCGCTCAGCGGCCTCCGCTCCTTCCCCACCGTGCGACCCCGGGCCGCCGGGGCCAGCGCCGCTTCCACCCGCCCGAGCGCGGCTGCGGGGCCGTGCGGGGCTGTGCGGGGCTCTGGGGGGTTCATCGGGGCCGTGCGGGGCTGTGCGGGGCGCGCCGTGTCCCGGCGCCCCCGGTGCCGGAGCGGAGCCGCCGCTGCCGTCAGCACCACGGAGAGCGGCACGGGGCGGGGGGACCGGGGGAGCGGGGAGGGGCAGGGGGAAGGCGAGGAGCAAGGGGGGGGCAAGGGGAGGGCAAGGAGAGACCTAGAGGGCAAAGGGAGAGGAAGGGGTGAGGGAGAAGGAAGCAGGAGAGGGCACAGGGAGAGCACGGGGAGGGGTGAGGTGCCCCGGGACCCCCAGCACTGGGGTCTCTTCCTGGCCAAGGCAACCATGGGGGTCCCAGCAGGGGCACGGGGCTGCTGGCTCTGTGCCCCCGTAGGCCGGGGCTGCACCAGGGGGCTCTGCCCTGGGCACCTCCAGCACCTCGGATGTGCTGCGATGTGCTGAGTGCTGGTGATTGCCGGGGCGGCGTGGTTAGAGGCGCACTGCTCTTGTCTGTCCTCTGCCTCTGTACTCCACCTCCATTTTCTGCCTCTGGAATCTGAGACTGTTTTGTCGTCTGTAGACACAGCTGAAAATTAAGGCGTAACAGCATCCGTATCAGTTGTGTTAAATACGTATAAAACTATCTCTTAGTGTCAAACTAAATATACAGGTGCATAAAGACTCTTTGAAAGGTGTTTAGTGGCTTGAAATATTAGTACTCTCTTCAGATATAGATTAGTGGTTATGTTTGAACAATCCATGCAGTAAATTGTGGGGCTGAGTGATAAATTATATTTCTCACATACCAATGTTCTGAAACAATATCCCGCTCTATCTCGTTGTTCCACGTAATTTCTGAAGACACCGGGGACGTTTCTGCTCTGCAGACATTTGAATACTGTTTTTGTTACACAAGGAGTTTCTCTCAGTTTCTTGACCAGTTGACAAGGAAAAATCTGACCATATTCATTATTAAATGCATTTCTACCTCTTTTTTCCTCTCCATTTATATATATATGTATAGATATACATATATATATATATAAAAGAAACAACCAGTCTGTCAGGATGTATCACTCACTCTGAGTTTTTCTGATCTGTCCTTCAATATTTCCATACTACATTTTCCCAGTATCTCTTAGTTGTCACCACCTGAACTGAAATACCCAAAACTCAAGTATTTCTCTGCATTTTAAAGCTGACACAATTTATTTGTGACAAGGAACGTGTAAAGGAGAGAACATTTTTGCCAAAAAGGATTATTTTATTTTCCAGTAACTGATCCTCTTTCTTCCCTTGCTCTTTATAGGGGCGTTTTGACTTAAACCCCGTGCTTCTCTTTCTGCGCCATGGTTGCAGTTGGTTGTCACTCCGTGTATTATTCCCCCCCCCTTGCACTACATGTTCCTGCCATCCCCACGGTGCAAGCTGTTTTTCCTGCCTTCCCTGCGAGGTTACTCAGCGATGATGAGCTCGTTGCCAGCATCCCAACACGCCTGTTCTGAGCCTGCAAACATTAAAAGCAGCAGGCTCCTTGCTTCAGAGGAGCTCCCCTGCGGCTGCCTTCAGAGTGGCCACGGGGCTCTGCAGGTGTGTGGAGAGTCCATCTAATGGGGGAGGCCGGGCTGGAAGGCACTGGGATGCCACCTGTCCTCACAGCCTGCCCCCTTCTTCGGCGGTGGGGATTTCCCGGCTACCTAGGCAATCTTTTCCAGGGCTTGCAGGTACAAAAAATCCTTAATGAGTAGCCTTAATCTCCCTTTTTGTCTTTCAAATCCTTTACTTCTCATCTTATCCCCAACAGGCAGAGCACACACAAAAAAAATTACTCCCTTTCTTCTGATAGCAATCTGTTTGTATTTAAGACCGCTATCATGTCTCCTGTCTTCTCTACAAAAAGCCCCATCATACTTCGGAGGTGAATATGCAGAGAAGATGTTAGGTCCGATGGGACAGATAGGACATCTTTTTTTTTCCAAGGAAAAAGATTTTGTATCCAGTCCTATCAATCTCACAGCCTTTTGCATAAAAGGCTTTCTGATTTATAGAGGGTTTCTGTACGCAGAAATCATACAAAATAGACTAATCTCAAATGGCTTCAGTGATAAGATCAACAAGGTAACTCACTGATGGGGGATGGAAATGCAATCAAAAAAGAAATCAGGGTGTTTGGGGGTTGTTTGGGTTTTCTGAGCTATAAAATCAAACCGCTCCGTTGTGAGAAAAAGGGGACTCAAGCCACTGGTAAATGCTTCACAGAGGAATTATTAGACAAGCAAGGGAGGCTGGCAGTTTCCCAAAACGCAAATTGTCTCTGGGACCAAAATATCTCTAAGTAAGCAGGGAACATATTTATGAGTAGTGGTGATTTTCCAGCAGATCTCATCTTGTCGTAATGGACGTTTCAAAACGAGGGCCTGTGCCGAGGCATTAAGCTTTGGCAAGCAGCACATAGCTGCGGAGGGCAGCGGAAAAGCACACGGAAGTCTTCCTCGGAGAGCTTCCCCTGCTGGCCCCGCATCTCTCCCAGTTCCCTCCTGCTTCCCATGCCCACGTGTTGCCACACCGGGTACAGGCACGGCTGCTTTTCTCGGTGGGCAGTGTCCCCCTGCCACCAGACCTGGCCGTGATGCCACCGGTGTCACCCCCCAGCTCCTCCTGGGGCACCATGGTGCTGGGACAGCCCTGGGCACAGGCTGCCCGTGTGAAAGGGCTTGGTGGTCCCTACAGGTTGTGTGTAAGCTTCCAAGGCTTTTCCCCAGTCCTTCTGATGTCTTTAGCGCCAGGTTTCTCCTCCGTCCTGCCACGCACGTCAGGAGGGAGGACCCCGCTCCTGCTGCGGGTTGGCAAGCCCAGGGGAAGGAGGGAATGGGAACCTGGCCTTGTGGCAAAGAACAGCGCCCCTCCAAGGCCTGCTCTTGTGTTTTGCATTAAGCAGCCGTTGTCTGAAATGCAAGAGGAGCACAGAGCCAGGGCGGCAGCACAGGTCTCGCTGTCCCAGCTAAGCCTGTGGAGTTTTGCCCCTTTCCTCTCAGGTTCTTCATAACTGCGCCCTGTCAATAGCAGCCATTACAAGTCAAAAGTCATCTCCCGCTTTCTGTCGTGAGCCAGCAGTTCTGAAAACAAGCTGCTTTCGGAGGCACGGAGCAAGCCCTCGGTGGATCTGTGCTTCCCCTTGCAGCGGGACGCAGGGGGCTCGGCTCAGGGCTGCAGTGGAAGCTGCTGGGCAGGAGCCGCAGCACGGCGGCGTGCCAGGGCAGCACGGCTGGGGGAAAGCCCCTCAAGTCACCAGTAGGAAATAATGAAGACAAGATACTTCAAACCCAAATCCTCTCCAGGATTTCGGACTCCTATTCAGTGCTTACTCGCCTCCCTTCACTTTAAATTCCGGGTCTTTCTTGGGGGCGCATCGCTCACGGGCAGCAGGCAGAGCGCTCAGCGCGGGGAGGGCCTGGCGTTGGTTTTGTGCCCTGACTGGGGAATATAAATCCTTGCCACAGAGAAGCGTTATATTTCACCGGGAAACTATTTGGGCATTCAAAGGGGAGAATCCTCAGAACAAGAGGACACATAAATCTCCCAGGTGCTGGCAGGGCAGGACATACATTTCAGGTTTAGGCAACTGAGTTCTCACACGGGTGTGCTCCTCGCTCTGTGCCTCAGTTTCCTCATGTATGTATAGCCATGGCCAGTGCTTTGAAGGATCACTGCTATTAACGGGGTGGTTGCACCCGTCGCTGTGATAACAGGGACCTGTGGGGAGGAGCAAGATCTCAGAGGTTGCTGTCCTGAAATGAAGCCTCAGCGTGAGCTTGCACATCTGGGCCAGGATCCCACGAGGCGCGAGAGCAGGCAAATCCCCCGGCTGCTGGAGAGGATGCCTTCAGATACCTCCAGCGCTCGCGATCAGCTCTGAGACAGCTCCTTCCCTTGGCAGCTGGCAGGAGGGTTTGTCGGGTGGGAGGGCTGGATGGCGAGCGCCGCAGGATGTCCCCTGCCTCGGCCACCAGCACGCACCTCGGGGCTGCTCTGCAGGAGCTGCTGGGGGGCACGGCTACAGCCTGCAGCCGCCTGGTGACAAGGAGCGCCTTCAAACCGCGCTGCACGCTCACCAGGCCTCCACTCCTCCTGCCCTAGAGTGCAATAAATTGGCCTACCCCATCTATTATTTATTATTCTGTATTAATGATGGAAGTATATTACAATAGTACTTAGAGGCCCTTGTCAGAGATCCCACACTGAGATCGGTGTTGCAGTATTGTGCAGAAAAAACAGTCCCTGCCCTGCAGGATTTACAGCCCAATTTCAGCTCTCCAGCAGATTTACAAGAGGTTTGACACAAATAGCTTGAGACCCGCTACATGCCAGAAAGCAATATAAAAGAACAAAGTCCCAAAATCCATTCATCTTTTCTTCTCAAATAGCTGAAGGATGCAAGTCCCGGCTATAGAAAGGCGTTCTTTCCGTTGCAGAGCTATGAGAGAAAAATTAGGCGGAGTACCGAGAAAAACATTCCCGGCAGGAAACATCAGGGTGTGGGATTGCTGCTTGGGGTGCTGCACGAGTCCATGTGCCCGGACAGGGGCTGGCGAGGACCTTGCCTTTGCAGCCCGTCTGTGCGCAGCTTCTCTTCTCAGAAGTGCCTTCAGAGGGTGTTCACGGGCGTGAAAAAGATGAAGAGGGTTCAGCATGTGTGTGTAGCAGATGGGAATGAGCAGATAAATGTGCGCTGGCTGCGCACCCTAACAATGTGATTATTTGCATCTTCATTCAAATTGTTTCTTGTTACATAATGATTTTGTACACAGTGGAGTACTTAACCTAATTTGTATTGATCTCAATTGCTTTCATTTGTGCATACTTAATTCAGAGAGGTAATCAAATTGATTTTTGAGGCCTAGTTTTTAAGAGATTGTAGTAACGCAGATATAGAAGAGGTTGCTTTAAGTGGATCATATCAAAAGAAAAACGTTTTAAACCTTTGGAAAACATTTTGATGGTCATTTCATTGTGTTCGGTGTAACTAGCATAATTAAATTTCCTTCACATTGAGTTCTCTCTGAAATCAAATTGAGAAACATTTTTTAGTTCCATCAGACAGATAACTTGGTTTGGTTGACTTTGTGCTACACCCATCTGAAACGGCACAGGAGCGATCAATATTCATGGCTTATCTTTACAAACAATAGAGAAATGACTTATTGTGGGTTAAACGAATGTTGTTCTCTACTTGGCTCCTTCTTGACATTTGTTTATTGGTTTCGCAGTTCCGGAGCCACTGTTGCCATTAAAGTGAAAACATCATAAAAACAGTGACAATCCGAGGGTGTGGGTTACCTTGAGAAGCTGCAGGGAAATAAATTTAGAGGTGGTGAAGACAAAGAGAGCCTCTTTGCAGTGAAAGCAGACCACAAAGTGTGGCTCTGAGAAAATTTCAGCAGGCTGCGTCATCCTCCAAGATTTCTGGTGAAAGCCTCCTTGCCCGGTCGGTTTGCAGTCAGAGGTACCTGCGGGCGGCGTTGGGTTTCTGTCAGGGTTGTGTTTGGATGAGAAGCAGAACTTGTGCTGCGTTTGTGTTCCTTGGGACACGAGTCACGGGCTGGTTCACTGACCTGTTCCCAGTATCCCAAGCAAGCTGGTGCCTCCTCTTCCTCCTCCTCCTCCCCACAGCCACCTCTGGGTGCTGGTGACCCCATCCCCTCACATCCCAGCCTGTCCCCCCGAGCACCGGGCTGCTTGGGGCACGCTTTGGGTGAGCACTGCTGCACTGCTGCCCGTCGCAGCCGTGAGCCCCCTGCCAGTCAATTTTTGCCTACATGTGGCAAAAGCAGCTTCTATAAAAAGGACCGGACCACCGGAGCATGCATAAATAGCTCACAGAAACTATTACCGCATACAAGAAGGCGCAGCGCTGCTCCTGGGCTTTGTGAGGCTGCTGCCGCGTGCTGCAAATTGATTGCTCTGAGCTGCGTATTTCAGCCATTAGCGATGGGGCCAGCTGGACATCTTTCAGCAAGAAGAAGTGTCAGGAGAAAATGCCGAGCTGCCTGCTGTAAAACGCCGTGCTCCTCAGGCTTCCCGGCCGGGGGTCCCACCACGCGGGGCTGCCTGCGGCTGGGCTGCTCCCGGCGCCGCGACCACTGCAGCCTGGGGGACGGGCGGGCTCGGCAGGGCAGCAAGGGTGTACACGGGCATAAATCTCTCTTTTCTAACAGCTTTACTCAGCACTAGTAATGGCACAGTAGAATCCACTGCCATTTGCTAACAGTTGCCATATATTCATTTTTAATGACCAGAGTTAAATTTCACCATACTTCAGTCTGTGCAGACCCAAGTTTTAAAGACAATAGTTACCAGCTGCGACGCCGCTGAGTATTTGCCAGGATTTATAGCTATCCGTAATGCAGGGGCTGGCTGGGTTCCTCCCTTCTGAGGGAGAAAATGGAAAATGAGAGTTATTGTTGCTGAAAATAAGAGTATTTTTGCGGACAAAGGAACTATCGGTAGCATCGCTCGATTTAACGACGGCCCACGGGCAGCCTGGCCTGTGGGCGAGGTCTAGCCCGGGATGCTGTTCTTCAGCCTCGGGAATCGCAGCTGGGACACGCTGATCTCCGGTTATATTACTGAAAAGTGTCATTTCTGAGTTCCCTCTGTCTAGCGTGAGGGACTGGATTAAACGATAAATGGATTTCCCATTTATCTTTGCCTGAATGATAAATTTTGTCCCAACATCCGACCAGTGGAGATGTGAGAATACCCAGCGGTGATGCTGCTGTGAATGCCTCTTGTATGTGTGCCAGCCACAAAGGGCCCACCAAAACGTGAGCTATTGCTGATGGACTTTAACTGGGCATACCAGTCCCACAGCACCATTCTGCTCCTTGACTGTGCGAATGACCTCCCAAAGCCACGGGGAGCTGTGAAAAATCACAGGGTAGAATTCCAAGCAAGTTATAAATGTTTTTGTCATTACTTACAGCTTCACCATCATCACAAGTGTTTCTGCCTGCAAGTTCAGTTACTGAGATGTTGCTGTAAAAGGAACACCAGCAACTGAAGCAAGCTTATTTCTCTTGCTAAGCAGCAGACCATTTAGAAGGTTTCGCCTCACACGTTCAGTTCAGAAAGCAGCTCCAAAGTAGGGAGCCGTGGCAGAATCGTGCTCCTGGGGCTGCCAAACAGCGTGTCTGGGGAATGCTAAAGGCTCGCACGGAGAGGTGGAGGTGGGGGAACAGCTGCTGCGGCTGCTGACCAGCAGCCACGGCTGCTTCTGCTCGCCTTATCCCGGGGATCTAGCCAAGTATTTCAGCACATGCTTAACCCCGGGCTTGCAAACATGCTGACCAAAAGTCAATAGAGCATCTTGCGTATTTGGAGGTGAACATCTAAATATTTATCTTTGTGGAAACTTATTTAACAGTGAGGAGGGTGCAGGTTTGGGGGCATGCTCCAGGTATCTCCTGATGCCTCCTGACTGACCTCGCGCCTCCCTGCGCTTGCGCTGGGTGCTGGGGTCCTGAGCCCGTCAGCAGGACCTCGCTCCGCCAGCCCCCCACCTCGCTGGCTGAGAGCAGTGTGTTTGAGTGCCCCCGTAGCTCTAGCTGCAGGATTAGGGCAGACTGTGCCTCCTGGGGGGCATGGCACGAAGGGCCCGCCTCGGCAGAGGGGTGTCGCGTCCCTGCACCCCTGCTAGGGCCTTCTAAATCAGTGCATTTCCCCAAGAATAAAAATCAGGTGAGGCGGTACCGAATCTGCTCGTGTTGTTTCTATGTAAAGCATCTTTACTCCAGCATGGACAAAAGGGATGAATCTTTTTCCTTCACAGTTATGGCTTTCAATTATTGTTAATTATCTGTTTTCTTCCATGGAATATAGCCAGTATTAACTGCAGTTAATAAATCAAATTGCTCTTAGAATCAAGATGGCTGCTTCCCTTCCTTCTACTATTAAAACGTTTCTCTTTCTGCAGGCAGGTTTCCTGGGTAATAACTTTATTTTATTAGAGTGCTCGCTCCATTTTTTCTCTTCTGATAAATGCTTGTCAAGGAAAAACATTTGCCTTTATGGTTCCTTTTCAAGAGCAAACTTAACAGTTCAAGGAAAGTATTTACTGAATGCATTGAAAAGCACATACCTTTGCATTATTTATCATGAGATACCAATAACTGTAATACGCAGAGTACCTCTGGACATAAATTAGTGATGTTAGGAACCACTGGAATCCTCCCTGTGTCCCGGAACCTATTAGGATCTGCAGCACAAGGGTAGGTGCTCGTCGCCTCCCCACTGCACGGGGCTCAGACAAAAGGCTCGATGAAATGCCGAATGCAAAGATCCAGCCCCTCCAAAATAAAAGCTGCTTTTTCATCTCTGACGTGCAGTAAAACATCACCTGTGGAGTGTATTATCTGGTGGCTCAGAGATGCAGATAGCTTTGAGGGACAAAGGAGCCAGGAGGAGCAGGGAGAGGAGAGGGGACTCGCAGTGAGAGCATCCCAATGAGGGGAGCTGGGAACGGGGCGCTGGGGCCAGCAGCCTGGGACAGCGGGCAGCAGGGCACACCGTGCTAGAGGGGGAGCTGGGGCCGGGGGATTTGCTGCCTGGAGCCTGAAAAGCCACCGAGCTCCTTGGTTGTTGTACAGGGGTTTCCTTGAGAGCGCTATGGCTCTGAAGGACTGCTTGGGGTGCAGCACTAGTGCCCAAACCTCGGTCAGGAGGATTACATCCTCCAGATGTTCCTTGCTCCTGCCAGTCAATTGAAAACCATCTCAGTTTTAAGTATTATCTTTGAGGATTTCAGATTTGATCTCCGACTGAAACCCAGGTGTGTCGGGAAGGGCTCAGCCCTGTTTATTCCCATGGAGCTGCCTTCACTATGAGGCCAGCTGATCTCTGGCAAAGGCAGATGTCCCTGAAAGGGCACCCAAGGCTCTGGAGCCCTCAGGCTGGTGCTGAGGTGTGTGGCGCTGAGCACTGCGCCCCAGGCTCATCGTGCTTCTCTGCGGTTCATGCTCCTGCCACCCGTGCTGCAAGGTCTGCCGAGTCCCTGGTCCTTTCTGAGTGGCCCTGACTTCCCTCTCAGGCAGCTCCACTGCAGCCACCTGGATTTCACAGCTGAAAGTGGGTGCAAGATCAGGTTCAGGCTCAGCCAAAACACCAAAAATAGTCCAGCTTCCTGCAGAAATCCTGGGAAATGTGGCCACATGCACGGAGTGAAGCTGGCCAGTACAGCCCGTTACCTACCCAGCGCAGCCAGGCTCTCTGTAGCGTCACAGCCGGGCACGCAGCCGTGTATACATGCACAGCCCTGCCTTCAGCTTAACTGCAGACATTTCCAGAGCCTGAGCATTACTTTTTGGACCAGCTTCTCATTTCACACGTCAGAGCTGCAGAATTATTTAATACGTCTGCTTAAAAATCTGCCCACTTACCAATTCACTCTACTTATTGTGTCCCAGCACATTACCTAACCATGTCAACATATGGATTTTTTTTATCTTGTTGCCTCGCATAGACAGCCTTATCAGTCTATTTTTAAATCTGGATGTGCTGCGGCAGTGGTATTGGTTTCAGCACTTGATGTTCTCCCTGTGCTAATAAATACGGATCAGCTATTAATACCGATTTTTCTGAGGCCCATTAGCATCGTTTGGCACAGCGAGCACACGGCGCTGCCGCCCCAGCCTGACCGTCGGACAGGCGCTGGCACGGGTGCTCCCGGCTGCCTTCACCCTGCGCTGCGCCCCGGGGTGCAGCTGGCCCCCAGCCCCATGCCGCGGCTGCAGGCACCTCGCCAGAGCTGTGTGATGTGCCAGGAGGAGCCTGGGGACAGAGAAATGGGGAACAGAGCCCGGGGATGGGGACACCACGGGGAGCAGCTAAAGGAGAGGGGAAGAGCCAGGCGTGCTGGTGGGGTGCCCTGTGAGGTGTGACCGTGCCATGCCATGTAACGCAGTGCCTGGTTTCAGCAATGCTTCCAAGCTTCTTTGTGAAAAATAAAGTAATTGCTGCTTAAGGATCTGCTGTGATGGAGAGGACGGCGCTGCTGGCAGGCACAGCGGTGCTGCTCCTGGTCCCAGCGGGGTGGTGTGTGGTGCCCCAGGAGAGGGGAAGGTGTGGAAGGGCAGTGTTTCTCCTCTCCCCAACTGCCCTGCAGTGAGATTATGTGACGTGCAGGTGCTGCCTGCCAGATCAAAGATGCAGGATCTACTCTGAAGCTGATCTCCTGACAGATGTCCGAGGAGTGCCCCGTCGCTTCTCCCCCAGCCCCCAGGAACACCCCAGAGCAAAGAAGGGCAGGGAGAGCCGGCAGGGGAGGGGGCTGCTCTGCCTGCCCCAGCTGGGTTTGGTGTCAGCCGTCACGGCCCCCAGGCAGTGGGCCCTCAGCCTGGCAGCCAGAGCCGCGGGGACGGGCAGCTGTACCCACGGAGCTGCAGCACAGCGCCGCAGAGCCTGCGACCTGCCCCCTCTAATCACAGACCTCTCCTTTCCTCATTTCTGAGGCTAATGACTCGATACAAGGCGTGTTTGGAAGCTAACTTAATCCACATAAACCTGTGCTAATTCACCATTAAAGGTGGAGCTCGCTGCTGGCAGTCAGAGCACTTTTCAGATTAGTGAACAAAGAGGTAAAAGAGACGGGGCCTCGGTGCACGATGCACGGCCCCGGCACGCCGCCTGCCTCAGCAGCTCTCCTGCACACAGCAGCTGCAGTCGGGGAGAAAACAACAGACACATCGTAAAGGATTAAAAAGTAGCCACAGAGGTCTGCTCCTGGAGGCAACAAACAAACAAAAGGCCCGGCTGGGTGGGCGGCAGGATTTGTGCTGCCTGTGGGTTTCCCCCAGCTGTGGTCACCGCAAGCTGCTGCCCTGAGAGCTTCGACTGGGGCGTGCTCTGGGCTGTGCAAAGAAATAGGAACCCCTTCCGAGCGCTAAACCTCATTGTTGTGGAGGGGATCCAGGCCTCCTTCTGTAGGTGGAGGAGATGGATGCACTGACTGTCCCAAAACAGGGACAAAATGTTCATCCTGAATGCGCCAGCAGCGACTTCCCGTGGTATTGCCTCAGTGTCTGCTGTAGAAATCACCCGGGTGGTGCAGCTCGCCTTGTGGAACAGAGGCCTGTACAGTTTCCTTAAGAAATAATTATCCGGAGTTGTTACATGCTGTGGTACAAGGGAAGTATCCACAGATAATTGATCTTTTTCTTAGCTGTTGTGAAAAGAAAAGGATGTGCTTTGTGTTTTCCTTCCTAGATTGAATTCAGAGAAATTATTTTTTTTTATCCTAACATTGCCGTGCGTTTCTCAGATTTTTGCTTCATAAAGAGTGTGGAAAAAATAAAAAATTCCTCACTGTGCAGAAATCTGAATCTGGGGGCTGTGTCGGGTGTGTGGATGATAAGCACGCAGGGGTGAGCTCTGCCAGGGGCTGGAGACCCAGTGCCCAAATGCCTCACAGTCAGGTGCCCATCCCAAATCCTTGGTTTTGGCGTGTGAGCAGAGGCACGAGTGCGCTGCCCCTGAAATTCAGCTCTGCACCCCTGGTGCCACTTGCAGAGCACTCTTGTGGAGTGCAGCTCTCAGCTGAGCGTGATGCTCCCAAGGGATGATCTGCAGGGACTGGGTCTGTGGCCGCCCTGCAGCGGGTGCAGGAAGGCTCACGGGTGCTCGGCTTCCTCGGTGCTGGGGATCGGGCTCGCCAGCGTCTCGCACGTGCTGACCCTTTCTTTCTCTCTGTCTCCTGCCACCCCCTCCCCAAGCATGCAAACGCAAAGAGCAGGAGCCGAACAAAGAAAGGAACAACTCCCAGAAGAAATCTCGTCTGGTTTTCACTGACCTCCAGCGCCGAACGCTTTTCGCCATCTTCAAGGAGAACAAGCGCCCGTCCAAAGAAATGCAGATCACCATCTCCCAGCAGCTGGGCCTGGAGCTCACCACCGTCAGCAACTTCTTCATGAACGCGAGGCGGCGCAGCCTGGAGAAGTGGCAGGACGATCTGAGCACCGGGGGCTCCTCCTCGGCCCCCAGCACTTGTACCAAAGCGTGACCGGGAGCGGCCGGCGCGGCGGAGCCACCGAGCGAGCGGATGCGCGGCGGGGCCCTTCACTGGTGACTTAAAGCACAATCCTCCCGGAAACTCGTCCTAGCCTAGCTGCAAACAGAGGACACTTTTTACGGCTTTTAGTCAGTTTTAGAAGGCGCAAGTGAAAAACTAACCTCTTTCTATGTAATACTATGCTCAGGACAGGCTAAGCAGGTCTGAAGGAAGAGAGCCGTTCGTGAGGCAAGTTTCTCCTGAGCCCCGAGCCCCGGCTGGCGGGCGCTGCGCAGCACGGTGCCGCACCGCCCTGCAGCACCGCCGCGCGAGAACGGAGCACAAAGTCTGACACGGAGACGCTAAAGAGTCCAAGAACCTGTTTTTAAATCTCAGGCATGGTTTTGTTAAGTGTTTTAGGGAAAAAAAAAAAAAAAAAAGATCAAATTTACAGGTTTCTTTTTTTTTTCTTTTTTTAATTTCTTTGATTTAATCAGTGAGTATAGCTTGATCTTGGATCAGAAAAATTCAAGTCACTTGAGCTCAAAGTATCAAGCACAAAGACAATAGCTATAGAAATAGGTACGATCCTGGACTCACTACAGCTGTTATTTTGAGATGCATTCTAATTTACAAAGGTGATAGCGAAAAAGTATGTGACTACACAAGTCTCAAGCACAGTTTGCAGTTTGTCACAAATTCTGTGTTTGTACATAATGCAGATGCACACTCAGGAGGTCAATTTAACTGCTACAGTACATGGAGCAAACACAACGTTTTGAAAGATCTAGATTTTTTTAGGTCATTAATAAGCCCTTTTCAGTTACCAGGAATCTAGTTTCTCCTTTGTAGTCTCATTGTTACTGAGAAGTATTTAGCGTTCAGTGTATTTTTGTTCATTTTTTTGAAAATCCTTATGGGAATTTTATGGTACTTTCAAGCAGGAAAAAAAAAAAAACAAACACAAACAAGCCCTTCAAACGTCATTGAGCATGTTAGCTGTGCCACGTATGACTTAAATACGCCATCTAAGCCCATTACATTTTAAGTTCTTTTCGTCCACCAGTCCGTCGAAGCTGCCGAGAACACAGCACACCAAAGAGACAGGATTTCTGCAAGCCAAAGATATTTGTAACTCGCCGTTTTCTTTTCGTCATCGTTAGCGTGGTCGTTCTTTTAGAGACCAGAAAGCCTCGCAAACGCCAGCCCGTTCCTCAATCTCTCACGGTCATTCGCTGTACGATTGAGCAGAAAGTGAGCGCTGACAAAAACACGTGAGCAAAGTCCCGAGCGGCGCGGCGGAGCTGTCACAGCCGCCTCGCTGCAGCCACGGCAGTCGTCGAGTAGCGAAGGCGATCCTCGCGGCCGGAGCGGCCACGGTCACTCGATGTGCGTCCTTACCAGTGAACGGCCCCTTCGGAGCACGGCCCGGGGTTCGAAAGCAAGCCAAGCGCTGTCATGCTTCTTTAGAGACACTTGAGACTTTTTTTATGTACTACTTAATCGAAACCAAAGAAACGTTTTCTGCACCTACTTCTTCTGCAACAAACTGTTCCATTTAAAAAATAAAATAAAAATAAAAAAAAAACAAGGAAGCACGTCAGGAAGCGAACAAGTAACACACTGTGTTTTGACAGACATCTTGGACATTTTAGGAAGCAGATTTCAAAGGAAGGGTTGACAAGAACAAAAACAAAGTAAAGCCAGTATGATTGCTGCTTCATTTGACAACTCAGTAATCTTAAAGTTGAAGATTGTCTTTAATTTGTGCCTATGCAGTTTTTTTCAAAAGAACAAGGAACAGAGCAACCAAAACCTCAACAGCTACAATACCAAAGATGAGGATTCTCACAACTGTTTTTTCAGTTCATTATCTCCTCTTGCACGACTGAAATGCGTGTAGCACCATTGATCTGTGGAAAGGTAATCAATTCTGTTTCTTTGAGCAACACAAAGGGTGGGTTTATTTATGTTTTTCCTGTTTCTGCCCCACACGGAATCTCTCCAGGAGTTGCATGAACTCCAAGCGTAAGATGTTGGGATACTAAACTGGGACATCTGCTCTAGCCGGAGCCACGTACAAAAAGCGTGTCTGTTGGATATTACTTGTTTTGTCAGATAGAGTTGATCTCTTGTATGTTTAGAGCTTTGAACACCCATCCTCCTTTATGTGAAAACAGTTGAAATACCTATATACCCTCTTCCTCATTCCCAGGGATAAAACTTGCAATATATGTACTGATTTATTTCACTGTAAGTGCTGAGCACCGTTACAGCCTGGCTTATTATGATCAGATCCTGATCTGAACCGTAACTGAGGTTTCAGCAATTCATGTGGCAAATCAGTAATTTGTTTTGACATATTGTGTTGTCACAGTCACGATGATGCAAATCATGACATGCAAACCAAATTCGGGAGCAGAGCTCTGCCCAGGGTATTATTTTGTTCCATCTCTACATTTAAATGAAAGTTCCTTTTTTAACTGCTTTGCCAAACTGCTGCAGTCATTTTCCATTTTTTACTTTTGAAAAAAAAAAATAATAATAATAAGCCGTGCCTGCTCAGGACAGGAAAGTTTTGAGAAGTAAATTCAGGATCCTCACAGCAGCTAAACTGACAGCACGTACCAGCTCTGGGAATTAAAACTTCCTTAAACACAGATTTCCCAGACTGATCGAATGTGATTCCAAAAAGCCTCCTAGTCAGGCATGGAATAAAGTTGCAAAGAAGACGGTTCAGGTCTGGGCTGGTGCATGCCGCCTCCAGGCGTGTGAGTTTGTCAGCACACGGCAGATCGAGGGCCCAGCCGGGGGGCTGTGGCCAGATTCCCTTTTCCCCTCGTTCACATCTCAGGGGTCCATGCCTCCCGGCCTCTACGTACACATCATGAGCGTGGCATTGACCTCGTGGGAAATTTCTCATTCTGAAAGTTTTTACTGCATTTCGTAGCAGCCTTGTGCAATGCTGTTTTCCGGATTGCTTTTCTCTCATTCCATTCCATAACGCCTTTGTACCCATACAAAGAATGGACACGGCACAGGTTAAAAACCCAGAACGCCGTTCCCTACCTTCCCTTAGCTCACTGCAATTGCAGGGCAGAGAAGTGTATCTCGGAAGAGCCAAGTCTGGGGCGTCACATCAGGAGTGTGCTTGCCAGCCGGTGTCCCTGCCGCGGAGCAGGACTTGGGGTCACTTTGCATTAGGAACAGCCACAGGCTGGCAGATTTAGCCTCTCGAGTACCACATGCCTTAGAGGCAAGGAGGAGTGTGTCCTGTTCTCATGGAGTTTATGAACAAAAACCTGTTCTTTTTATTTCATTTTAGAGTTCGTACCAATAGCTGTGACAAAGTACAGATCAAATACTGAATTATAACAAAAAAAAAGTATGAAATTATTAATTATCTCCAAACTGTGGAAGTTCTTGTTATGCAATATTATGACTTAAATTCTTGCCTTGATCTTGCAAATGTTGATCTGCAGTCTCACACTGGAAGCAACATAACTGTGCTGACCGAGTAGTACTGAGGAAGATGTTACTGCCCATGCGACAGTATTTGTTTAGTGACGTGTGGGAGCCTTCTCTGTGCTAGGGATTGCAAATATAGCTGCCCATGTTTCCTTCATATTTCTCAAAATTCATTTTCATCTGAACATCTGAAAATGCTGTTGCATTTTTTATCCCTGCATCTTTCATGGCCCCATGTTGTCTTCCATTTCACTGTCACCTATTGTAGGCATTTATGTAGCAGCTGACTCAGAAGAGGAGTGTCGATAAAATATGCTGTGGGTAGATATATTTGTATGTACACACATACAATATATGCTATATTCTGTTCATACTTAAAAAAAAAACAAACACAAAACTCAGATATGTTGCGTTTATATACCGTATATTTATGAATCTATATAGCTGTGTAATGTAACTTGTTCCTTTTATTTATTCTGATATGAGAGACTAGTTTGTACAGACAGTATCCCAGCATCTTCCTTACTGTGAACTTGGAGTTACTATCATGGGCACATCCAAGATGAATTCAACTTTCAAGAAACCCTGGATATTATTTAATCACCTGTGAAGGAACAAAGAATGTGCTTGATTACTTCGGTTGAATAGCTTTATTCTGGATCTCTCTTAACTAAAGCTAAATCCAAAGACCTGAGAAGGACTAAACCAGCAAACTACTCTCAATCCTACGTGAGGGAATAGGGATCACCTCTTCCAAAACAAAACACGGTAATGACATGGTATTGGAAAGAGTGTGTTAGCTTTGGAAAAAAACAAAACAATGTTTTTCTTGCTTGTCACAATACGTACGTATTTTTAAGACACGAGGAAACTTTATACTTGGCCTCCTTTATATTTATTAAGGGGAATTTTTATTGTTTAATTTTTTTAAAATGCAAAGTTTAAAATGGTTTTATTTTTTTCCAGACACTTGTGGGTTTTAACCCAGTATATTATCTATCAGTAATGTAATTTATTTAGTTTAGCCTTAGAGTAGGTCCTGAAATCTCTGTTCAGTCTAAATCCCACGGAGTTTCATTTTATTTTTAAAGTTCAATGGGAGTTTTGCCTGAAAGCAGACTACAGGATCAGGGTCAAATGTTAGTTATTCAAAACTATTTAATTCAACCATTCATTAATTTGGGGTTAATTTTGCTTATTTATCCATTTTACTGTCTTAGCGCATCAGAGATGCAAGCCTATGTTAGTAAATACACTTAAAAATTAGTTTTGCTTCATAAAGCAGCCAAGTTCTGTTACAGACAGGAGGAAAATGACAAGTTACATAAAACAGGATTTTAATTTTAGCTTCTTCTTTTAATTGATTTTAATTGTTAAATATAAAAATTTAAATTATTTAAGTTAATCTCTTCCCATGTGATCAGAAAGTGCAACATACCTTTATTATGGCACATAAAGACTTCGTAATATAATTTATTTATTTAACTTATTCATCATCATCTAAGGATGCCCTTGTATAGTTTTTATTTTTTATTAGAATTACCTTTAAAGCACTACAGATGGTTTTTTTTTGTCAGAAAACAGAGCAAATTTTGAGGACAAGCAATGAATATTCAACCTGAAACTGTGCATTCAGAAACAATAGGAAGAAAAGACACTGAGATACTTTGCCTGAACTTTGTGGCTTCTTAAACCTTAAGCTGGGGGAAAAATAATACATGCCAAGCAAAAAGAGAGAAACCCTTAAACTAGCTGCTTCCAAGAATGAACTTCTGTGTGTGTAAAAAAGAGAAAAAAGAAAAAAAAAGGAAAAAAGAAAAAAAGAAAAAACCTTTCTATTTCTAGTGAGAACCAAAGAGGCTACCTCACTGACTTTTTCCATTTGTAATTTTAATCGTGTTGATGATACCAAAGATACCAAAGATTTCTTTCTCTGTGCGGTCTGCATTTTGCTTGTGCTCTTTTATAGTTTTAACTTCTCTCTCCTACATACAGTAATGTACAGCTGCAACCCAGATACCCCAAAGAAATACTTCTCGTGGAAGCTGCTAATTCTGAGGATGCAATTTTCTGTGTTTACCTTCTGCCTTTCTGCCAGCCAAAAACGTCTGAGGCTGAGCGGAGCAGGCTGGGCGCCGTGAAGCCCTCGCACCCCTGCCCCTCTGACCGAATCCCAGTGGCCGGAGCGCTGTGTTGGCCTGGAGATGGATCGGGTCGCGTTCAGCAGCTGAGTGCTTGGTGAAAGGCTGCTGCCCGCTGTGCACAGAGGTCCTGCTGGGGTGCCCGTGGCTCTGCTCTGGCAGCAGCAGCAGGACGAGGTCAGGGCTGATGTGATGCTGGAAGGCAACGCAAGCAGCTGGTCCAGCAGCCCCCGGGCTAGCAAAGCCCCTGTGCACAGCCAGCCCAAAGGGGTAGGATTTGTCTACCGAGTTCTGGCCAGCTGGAAAATAAGCATCATTTCTGTGCTCAGAGAGCCCCAGGCGCTGGGAGGAGCAGCTCCTGTCCATCCTTTGACCTCCTGTAGGTGCCAGCAGCTGGGGAGGGGGGATGCTGAGGGAGGATGCTTGCGTTCAGGCTACCAAGGGCACATTGTCGTCCCTCAGCGCAGAGCAGGGATGTGGAAAGCAGCCCCACCGTGACACAAGGCACCCAGAACACCCCACGGGCTCCCTTCTGCCCAGCCATGGCCTCCTCACACCTCTCCCTGGCTGTGTGCGTGTCGGCAGTGCCTTGGCTTGGTGCCGAGGTGGTTCCCTGCCTCCCTGCACCCAGCCTGGGCGCTGCGACCAGCCCTGGGCCCCGCGGTGCCTCCGGCTCAGCCCGAGGGGAGGCAGCGGGTTCCCGGCCAGCCCCGGGGCGCTGCAGATGGCAACAGCCGCTTGCCCCTGTGCACGTTGCTGTTGTCATCATTTGCAGTTTTCAGATGAAAATCAATTAATTATTTTTCTCAAGGTAGCCGTGAAACAAAGATACATTAAGCTCCATTAGTATCGTGTTCCTAAGTGATTACTTAAAAGTTGGCTGTGGGGGAGTAAGCGGTGCCCTTTGCTGTGTGTTTCTTGATCCCGCTGATAGGATTGAAGGTGCCGCCCTGGGAGCGAGGTGCGGCTGCTTCCACGCGGCTCCTTCCTCACACAGCCTTTCCCTGCGGGCACGGCCGGCTGCTCGCTGACAGCGAGAAGGTCTGCACGGGCCAGTAGATAGGCTAAAAGGAGAAAAAAGACTCATCCAGGTGCTGGGCACAGGGCTCTGGCTAAGCCGTAAAGCCAGCCTGCAGCCTCTGGCTCTGTCCCAGCGCAGCGGGACTGTGCGAGGAGGGGAGGCCGTGCAGGGCAGGCGTGCGGGAGGCTCCAGCCCTTCACCAAGCACTCAGCACGAGCAACGCCGTTTGGGCCCCCACCAACAAATTGCCCAGGGCTCAACACAAAAGCTCCGCTTTAATTAAATGTTGCCTTTTGTTTCCTAGTTCACTTTTTTTTTAAGTCTGTATTGGAAAAGATAGGGACTTGACAAGTGTGCTTTTTGTATCTTTCTCTATATATATTCCTTCAGTAAAAAGCTATAATGATTCTCAGGATGCCTTCTCGGTGTGGTGGAGATGAGCGGTTCCCTGTGCTCGACACCCCCACGCCGTGCCCTCTGCCACCCCGCCGTAAGGATCGGTGACGGGCTGGGCACAGAAAATACTCAGAATTGGCAGGCTCCTCTACAGCGATTGCATTTCTTACCAGACCCATGCTTCACTTGCAAAGTGTGACATTACCACGGGACGAGTGCCTTGCTTGAACCAAAGCAACGATTTTGCCAGTCTAGACCTCTCTGTGCTTTTTTTTATTCTTCCTGTGAATACCTCAGCTTCAACTGGGCCGCCATATCGTACCTGGTGGGCTTATTGTACTGTGGTGCTTTGCAATGCAACCCTGCAAAGAACAAACTTGTAATAATACCAAAGGCTCCTCTCCTCTCCTCTCCTCTCCTCTCCTCTCCTCTCCTCTCCTCTCCTCTCCTCTCCTCTCCTCTCCTCTCCTCTCCTCTCCTCTCCTCTCCTCTCCTCTCCTCTCCTCTCCTCTCCTCTCCTCTCCTCTCCTCTCCTCTCCTCTCCTCTCCTCTTCTTTCTCCCGCTTCTCTCCGTCTCCATCTCTGTCTCCCTCTCCCTCTCCCTGCCCTCACTTCTCCTCCTTTTCTATTTCTTCATGGTTCCAAAGCTTTAATATATACCTGGGCATGTTGGCAACGCAGACCGTGCAATCCCTTACCGAATTTTCTCAGATATACCTCATAGATAATAGTTGTTTAGAGTAATGTTATTATAGCGTATGTAATAAATTATTCACTGTTTCTTTTTGGTAACTGTGATTTAAAAAAAAAAAAAAAAAAAGCTTTATACGTTTTAGGTTGTGCTTTTGTAATAGACGAAAAGGTGCGCTTAAAAATGTACGTCAGTCTTTCTTCCCGTTGGGTTTTTTTGTTTGTTTATTATGGATTGAGGAAAAGTTGCAGAATGAGCCCAAAGTTTACAGTTTCATATTTTGCTGAAGAAACAATCTGTGTTAATTTGCTCTGTTGAAAAAAAAAATGAAAAAAAAGAAAAAAAAAGATTATTTTCTACATTTGTGCTACTTGGTCTGAACAGCTAATTGTTCTGTGTTACGGTGTAGTTTTATAATTAGCAACTGCCAATCAGTGCTATCATTTTTATGCATGAGGCAAAAAACTTAGCAGTGTGATGCATCGTGGTTCTTAATGGCAACTTCTTTTCTTGAATTTGAAAATAGATCTTTTGGTTTAATGGTATTTATTTATGCATGGGAGCCTGTTATCTGTTAGCAGTCGTGGAGCAGTCGTGTATACATTTAAACTGCGAAAACATGCACAGTTCTGCCTCATACAGTTACCTACCGATAAATGCTGGTGTTTAGATCAATTCTGAGCTATCTGTGCTCCAAACGCACCCGACTCAAATTGAATCCTAGTTAAACTAAACCTTTATCTGAGCAGAATCCGGCCACCTGGTCGTCCTTCCCAGCCAATTCGGTTTGTGAGTCGGTCTCTTGAAAACCCGCCTCTTAGTGACGCCGGAGCCAGCTGTGCATTTTTTCCCAAGACGAGGAGTTATTTGGCTTTATGGCAGGCTCGGGGCTGGCTCGCTGCAGGGTGGTGATGCCTGGCTCGGGCGCCCTGCGCTCGGTGCCCCCGTGCCGCGGACGAGGTCAGCGCTCGGCGCTAGCAGACCTCATGGCACGAGCAGGGTGTCCTTCACCACCACTTGCCACCCTTCGCTCCGGGTTAATATTTATTACCGTGGTTTATGCCCTGTTTGAGTTATCCCTCGTGTCACTATCTAGTTTTGCTCTCAAGAGCCCCCGGTTTTACAGTGCTGGCAAATTTATTGTCCCTTATATCCGGGCCCAGCCTCAGACCTTTAAGGTAACCCCGATTCATGGATCATGCTAAGCATAAAGCCAAATCAACTACTGAGTACACTTTACTTTGCGTAGAAGAGTGCAACTTAGGGAACAGGAGGTAAAAAGTCGCAGTCTTCTACCGAGACATCTGAAGTTAACGTCCGTAGGGTGTTTATATTGTCTGTCATTAAGGATATACTAGAGATGTGCTTTCATTAGTGCAAAGAAACATATTTTTATTTGGCCTTATAAAGTAGATTGTGATAATGAAAGCTTTGTAATATAGTCCGTTTATTTTTTTTCTTATTTATCTGCCAAAGACAGTAATGGATACAAGAATTTTAAATAGTTTTTTTTTGTAAGACAGTTAATGATTGTAATAGTGTTTAATCTTCCAAAAAGCTTTATATGTTCTTCCGCAATAAGCAGAATCGCTACTTGTTTCAGTAAACTCAACTCATGCTAACAGATCCCCGAGACTACTCATACACACCGCGGTCCTCGTAGTATCTCCCCGTTAAGTTCACACGCATTTTGCAATCCAAAGGAAACGAGGAGTATGTGAGATGACGACAATGTCCACTACTGTGCTCAGCAGTAGGTGGTCCAGCTTACCAAAATTTTCCAAGGTACTTGTATTATGAAAGTTAACGTATATTTTATTATGCCATTTTATGTCATTTTTTAACTTTGTGGAAGGTGATATGTTGAACTGAGTGTAAGCTGAGTTTTTCAGACAAATAAAGTAGCTAAAGAGTGAATGTTATTTTATCATTAAAGGGTTTTTACTCAATGATTTGTGCCAATAGATGTCCTTTATCTTAATGACAAGTATTACATTGTTTTCAAATTTTTATTTATAGCTATTGATGTAAAAACCACACACACATATTATTTGCCAAAGTTCAATAAAGGAGGAAAACAACGCTTTTGCTTCCTTGTGCGACGACCCGTTCCTGTTCTTTGCAGGTGCCTTCTCAGCGAGCAGCCCCTCACCACAGCCCCGTGCTGCTCCCCACCAGGCCAGCAGCAGCCCAGGGGTGCAGCAGGGTGAAACAGAGCCGGGCAGTCAGATAACACAGGGCCACATCCCAAAAATATGACATTGTACATAGGATCAGGACAAGTACGAGCAAAAAGCATTTTGGGGAAAAAAAAAAAAAGGCACGTTCATCTGTGAAGGCAGCTCATGTAGCTAATGCTGGATATGGATTATAGAATAGGGGAAAAACAGGGCATGAGGAAAAGCAACTTAATTAGCCCGCAGATGATTTCTCAAGTGGATGGTTTTGCAAACCTCCTCTCCCAGACCTCATCTTGCAAAGATTTTCCAGTGCATTAACCTTTACTCCTGTTCATCATGTGTGGCACAATGCAGCCACATTGACTCCAGTGCCACCACCTGAGGTCTTCACAGGACAGGGAACTCAGGCTTAGTGGCAGTGCTCGGGGGGGAAGCAGCAGGAACTTGCCCACGGTCTTTGCTGTGCTGTTGCTCTGATGCCGGGCCCGGGTGCTCCTCCGTTCCCTCCTGGCACTTTGATTCTCGGCGCTGGTTTGGGGAAAGGAGCTGACCTGGGGGCTTTGCAGATAGGAAAAGCATCGTCAACTGCATTTGTAAGCACAGCTTGGTTATTCGTGCACAAAATCATCTCTCAGCTTGGTCATGAGGCCACGCTCGGAAAGGTTTAGCACCTGCGAGGAGCCACGTGTCCTTCAGAGAAAGCACCTGGCATCACCCCCATGAGGGACTGGCTGCTGCCCAAGGCAAACCAGCTACAGGAGGAAAGAACAAAGACAGGTCACCAAACTCATCGTTTTTCTCCTTCCCCTTTTCCTATGGCCTCTGGTTTTCCCATGAAAAATAATATCAATAAAAAAAGCCTCAGTCAGTGGTACGTTGCTGTGTACATTATAGCAGTCATGATGTTTGCTCAAGAACAAGTCATTTATATTTAGGTAAATAACGGGATTACATGATGCAGCACATCTTAAACTACCATCAAACGAGGTAAGTTATCCCCCATGGGGTTTCAGGCAGCCCAAACCAGGACACAGGGGAGCCCCGCATCCCATCCCCATGCAAGCACTGCGACCCGCACACGGGCAGCCTGGTGGCATCACGGCAGCCCACGTCGGTAAAGGGGCACCCTGGGTTTTATTATCTCACATCTAACCTTAGCACTGATTTTTAACCTTGTGGTTAATGGAATCACAGAAGAATTCATTTTCATGCTCATTCTCTTTATATCCCTCTCCTGATGCTGTGAGCCAGTCTGCCATTAATTAAATTTATGCTGCTTCATTTAACTTCACTGAGCGGCTACCGGTGCAAAGAGAAGCAGACCTGCATCTTCAGCAGTTTATTTCAAAGAGCTCCGATCGGTGCTTTTGAAGTCTCCTCTCCACCTTCACCTCCCAGCTCCGGGGAGCCCGAGCACCCCGGGGAAGGGGAGGCACCGAGCTGGGCTGGCGGCTGCAGCATCTCGCAGCACAGCGCTCCCTTGGGGCCAGCAGCCTTCCCGTGCCCTGTCCCATGCCACACTTCCATCACACGTAACCACCAATTGGTTGTCCATACACACAGAAAATCCAAGTCACAACTAACCAAGTATCAAATGCCCATTCTCCTCAGCCCCAGCGTCTGCCCTGCTGCACGTGACCCCCCTGCAGCCCTCCCCGCTGGGCCATTCGGAGCAGCAGTGACCCAAGCCGATCCCAGCAGCAGGTTATTTCTCCCAGTGCGGCCCCAAAACCCTCACCCACATCATGGGCACAGCAAGGCAGAACCCTGCCCTGTGCTTGCAAAAAGCTGTGGTGTTGGCTGCAGCTGCTGCTCTGCCTGAACGAAGGGGGGATGTTGCTTTGTAGTTGCTGACACATGGCACTTTAAGCTCCTGCCAAATACCCACCTCTTTGGTAATAAAGCTGAGTGTTGGGAAGATGTTTTCATATTTTCTGTGTCATCAACATGGCACTGTTACTTTCCCACTCCAGTGTTTGCTCTACAGTGCTGGATTCTTTATATCTGCGTTTCTATCATTAAGCTGTAGCACTACAAATCCTGCCATTAATGTCCAGTAAAGGGCTTTAATTCACCTGCAGTGGATCGCAGCTGGTCTGCCCTCTACACCCAAGCAAATGTGCCTCGTGCTTCCTCCGAAGGCACACCACTCACTCTTACCCAAAGCTGCTGATGAACAAGGATGCTTTGGCACCTCCAGGTTTGATGACTGACCACTGAGCGAGGTCGGTATTTCTCTGGGTGGGTTTGTTCGCACACCCACACCACGCTCAGACAGGGTACAGTACGGGCAGCCCGGCTGTCCTGAGCTGCGCGGTGCAGGCTTGCCCCAGGGGCAGGCGGCAGCGGGGTGCGAGGGGTGCCCCAGGTGCCAGCACCCCGGGGAGCAGCAGGGCGAGGGTGAGAACACTTTGCCAGCAAAAGGAGATAAAATAGAAGTGATTACGGCGAAACTAATGCAGTCCGCAGTAGGTCATTTCCATTTCACTTGCGGGACCGCTCCCCCGGGAATGCATTTTCCAGGCACTTAGCAGGGGCCACATCTGGAATACGGAAGCGGGACCATTTCATTAAGCTGACAAAAAGCTGAAAGATGACCCGAGCGCACGGCAGCTGCAGTGCTGTGTCTCTGCGGCACGCCGCTTGCCTTAAGCTGGGGGGCTCGCTGCAAATCAGCTGCAGAAACCCCCCGGGGAAGGGATGCCCTCGGCACTGCCCGGGGGCCGGGGGCTGTGCCCATACCCTGCAGCAAGCGCTGGGAGCCACCAAGGCAGGGCGGCCCAGGCAGCAGCACTACGGAGCTGCCGGGGTGCTGAGCACCGCCTGCGTGGGACCAGGACCTCTGCCCCATTTCGGGGCACAGCAAGGGCAGAGAAGCAGCCAGTATCAGCTGCACTGCTTCCTGCCCTCGTCTGCATCACAGCACGGCACCACTGCCTGGGAAATGGTGCAGCAGCCCAAACTCTGCTGGGATGTGACCACCAAGAGCCAGTTAGTGGCGGTGTGCTGGGCATGCACATGCAGGTATTTCAGAGCCACAGTGAAGGAGGGCGGAGGAATTGGCCAGGCTGGAGTGGTTTTTGCAGAAATCCACACCTCCCGGTGACTGGGAAGTTTAACCAAAGAGCCTTACAGAAACTTGTGGCCCTGTGCTCCAAGCCCTGCTCAGGCTGGGGCAGCTGCAGAGCTGCCCAGGGCCGCAAGCAGCCAGGTTTGGACACCCACCAAGGATGGTGATTAAGCAGAACGAAGGGCCAGGAGCAAAACCACTCGTGATGGGCAGTGTGGAGGGCCCCACGGGCAGCAGCGGGACTGTCGGTGCCCAGGTGGACCAGGGCAGTGGGAGGGCATGCACACACGTGGAGGAGAGGGAAAGGAGAAGGGCCCTGCCTGCCACCAGACGTGCCCACTGGAAAAAGCCTTCCAGGCTCTGCACAGATAAAACCTCCGTGAGTGACTCAAGGGTCCATCTCCGAGCAGCGTAATGGCAGGAAGCCATAATATATTAAAACAGTAGATTAAAACAAACAAGGGCATTTTGGATCAGATTACACATCACTTTCCTCACGTCTGACAACAGAAGAAATCAAAGGCAGTAAAAGACAATCGTAGACCATAATGGTCTAATAACTCTGCGATAAAAGTACTTGTGGGAGTATGCTGCCACCAGCTCAGCACCGTCCTCGGATGCAGAGCGAGCCCTGAAATCCGCAGCGTGTACTCAAGAGCATTACAGCTTAAGTGCTCGTTTAAGACTTCCTTGAAAATGCAACATGCTCACTTGAGAAACGTAATTAGGCCTCAATTGCAGGTGATGTTCACACGTTATGGATCATCCTTAAAAGTGACAGGAAGAGGATGGCCGAGGGCTCTGGGTTCTGCATTACGGCTCCCTCCCCACCTTCCCAGGGGAAAACAACGCCTGGGCTCAGCCTGCACCAGCTCCTGCTGCTGGTGACCCCCCCACTGGTGGCCCCCCAATTGGTGACCCCCCGCCGGGTGGTGTGAAGGGCCCAGGCAGCCCCACACGGATCACTGCGAGGTTTGCTTGCCATCCCAGGTCTGATCCCGGACAATTTCACAGACACCCAGACATTTTCCCAAGCTTTGAAGTGCCAGCTGCTATGGAAGTACTTCTTCCATCCTCTAGCACCCCGCTCACAAGAGCCAACGTAAACCCCAAACAGTGTCCAGACCCTGAAGTCCCCGCAGGGCAGCTTGCTGTCTGCTCGAGCAGCCTTCTCCTGGGGTCAGACAACCACAGCAGCTCCCCTGTGTATTACAACCCCCCATGTGCAGCTCCCCTGTGCGTTACCACCCCCACGCCCTGGCAGCACACACCACGCCGCCAGCACAGCACCTGCCGGGCGAGAGGCAGTGGATTAGTGCTGCCTCCATCCATCACCGAGGATCACCTCGCCCTAAGCAGGCTCGAGTCGATTCCCTTCGATTTCCAGCAGTCCCTGGGCAGACCTCAGTTCCTCAGGCGAGCTTTCAGCTCCACCAGCCCCCAGACAGGGCGGTGGCGATGCCAGGGGCTCTGAGAAACAGCGAGCCTGACGCAGGCCATGTGCACAGCACTTCCCTCAGCACTGCAGCGTGCATTTCCTTGTTCCTGAAGCAAGAGGAATAAAATATAAATCAGCACAGGGCAGCCCTCAGTGCCTCGTGGCCAGGTACCAGCAGGGCATCAGGAGGGAGCAGCGGCTGTGCCCTGCGGGTGCTGAGCGAGCCCCAGCACCCCGCTCCGCTCCAGGACAGTGCTCAGAGCAAAGTGTCCTCGGCACTCGTAGAGGGAACAGCTCAGGTGGGAAATTGCAGTCACTGAAATACCAGAGGGAAGAAGGGAAACACAGCCACTGCTCTTCCCTTGTTCCCATCTCCTTCCAGCCGTTCCTCTCTCTCTCTCCCATCAAATCTAGTAATGAGAGCTCACTAATGGATCAGCTTAAGTATATAGCAACTCTCATCACTGTTCTAAAAAATAATCAATCAAGCACTTAATTTTTAACATAAGAAATAAGCTGCCTGGAGACTGTTAATACATAACTAAATAAATTAACAACTGCAGGTGGGATTCAAAACTAACACAAGGCATTCTCCATCGTCTTGAGCCTGCTGTACAGAAAGCATGCAAAAGCCATGCTCTAACAAGAAGCAGAGTGATGTTAAATTAAATTGCTCACCCTCTCCAACCTTGTTGTTCCCCATGTCTCAGAATCAAGTGATGGATCCTGCTGAACGCTGCCCCACGCCTGCTGGTGGGTGCTTGCCTTGGTGCAGAGACAAGGAAAGGGACAGAGGACACCAAGCACGCCAGAAAGGGCTGCACTCAAGACACACGACTCAGTTCCTTGTTCCAAAAAACTTTAATTGAAATTCCAACTTTGTGGTAAATGGTACACAGCAAGATTATACAAATTGTTAATTACATTAAATGGAAGTCCTTGTTCAATCTGAAATACACGTGTAGGACTAAGAGCAAGTATTTGTACACATCTGGTATTAAAAAATAAATGTGATTTCTCTCTCCTTTACAGCTTACATTTCATGTTGATTTCCAGCTCTCCTGTTGTGACAGAAAGGGAACCAAAAGCGAGCTTCTAAATATTCCTAGGAAAATCTTGGCCCCACTGACCTCAACTGCAACATCTGCTTCTCCATGGCAAGTGGGAGCGTAGCCTGCTGACATCATTCACACGCCTTTTAATATTACAGCACCGCTTTTGGAAGCTATCACATTTTCTAAAATGCACCCAGTACCGAGGGAGATTTTATTAAACTCCGAAATAGAAAAACTTCAACTAAAAAAGGGGGGAAAAAAAAAGCCAAACTGCAGACTTCCATCAGGACAGTCTCACCATGAGCAAATTCCTCACAGCACTCCATTCGCAAGCACCTTTCCCTCCCCACCTTTTTCCTGAGGATAACCAGGCTCAGGCCAGAGCTCGGCAGCACCAGGTTGGCTTCTCGCTCCCCAGCTGTGTGCCAGCCCGCACCGTCAGCTGGGAGCTGCAGTACTGCGAAAGGAGAATAATTGATAATGGAAAAAATCAGACCAGATTTCTGTCAGAAGACTGCAGTCTCCCAGAGGCTGACACTTCCACGCACTCAGATAATTCAGAGCAAAGTGCTCAGGATCTGACAGGACCGGGTCCTGAGTCAATAGCACCAAATGTTCAAAGTCTGCCAGAGGGGAAAACCGAATGCATAACTGGGGGATTAAGCCCGCAGTCTCCCAGCCACAGCAGCTACAGAGCACCGCAGGGTGCTACCAGGAAGGCACAGCTGGATGGGATTCGCCTCTCCTCATGCCAGGCGTGCAGGGCAGCAGCAGGGCAGAACTCACCCAGCCTGCTGCAGGCATCCACTCGGAGGGGAGATGAATCACTTCTTAGAAGCGCTTATGAAAAAACATCTTTTGACCACAAACAGTACCTAGGAGACCAGCTCAGATGTTGACATCAGGATTGGAAGCATCTCAGTAAGGTCAGGAGAATTCCACTGCCGGTTAACGTAGTGGGAAATGCTCCCAGACATCAAACCCAGCATCAGAAGATCCCAACGGCAGCAGAATTCCCACTGTTGCCAGTATCTCTGGTTTCTTTTTTAAAATTGAATTTTTAAATGCCAGGGGAAGAAACTGATTCCTATTAAAAATAATAGTGGAGCTGCTACTTAACTTGCTCAGATAGCTTTTCAACAGGCTTTTGATGCTGCTCTAAGACAAAATAATGTGCATTAAATAACAGGAGAGTGATATCACAATAAACTATTCAGCAAAATGAAAAACCCCACCAATTCTATGAGATGAGAGACATCTGCTAAAAGCTAGAAAATTAAGTGATTTCTGCATTATGGCCTAATAGCAACAATTGCTAAAGATGCTTAGTAATTATCTCACTTGTGGTTAGCATACTAAAAAGTGCATTTTAAATACCTTTTATTACTGGGGACAAACATAATGCCTCATAATTAGTGCCAGCTAATATTTTCAGTACTCTCTCCAGTATGGAAATAAAAAGCTGATCTGTATTTATAGCATTGCAATGATCACATAAAATCAACCTTCAGTTTTCAGCTGCAGACACTGAAATGTGCTGGTGGCAACCTGGCTCTGGAGGTCACAAGCACTTTCAGCTGGTAGGAAAGAGGCATGAGTGGGAAGATTTTACAAAACAGACTGTTTGCCACTCACCCACAAGCATCAAGCAGAGAAGTGGGAATGGAGAAAAGTTCATCCAACAGGAGACCTAAGGGATTCGTTCCCCACACGTACTGTCGACATTGTCAGTCCTCTGACATTGATTTGAAGCCTCTCCATAAAAATGTCACCCCTTCATACATGATACCCCTACCTACTTCGCCTGAGAGAGGGCAGGAATCAGCTTTGCATTCCCTTTTCCTGCTGTGGCAGTGAGCAGAGACCACGAGCTGAGCAAGAAAGGCAGAAGGGAGACACGTAACAAACTCCCTGCAGCACTGATGTGGGAATTCAGGTACTCTCCACACCAAGACAGACTGAGCTGAAAGAGTTGAAGGCAACCAAAGGTCCTGGAGAGAGACAACTTTGACTAGGTAGTGTCTTGTGGTCACGCTACTGGTCCTACTCAACACTCTAAAGCCCGGTCTCTACTCATGTCCACAAAAGGGGAAAAATTCCCCTATATTCTCCCACTCTTTGAAAACCGTACACCTCTGCTAGTCGGGGAGCACTACAAACACAGCAAGGTTCTGGAAGTCAAAGCCCAGGGCAGGGAGCACACAGTGGCACGTCCTTGGCATCGGCAGAGCTGCCCCTGCGTCTCCCTGCCCGGAGAAGAGGCACAGGTACAAAGGGTGGAGGAAGACTTGTTTCTGCTACAGCAACAAGGGGGCAGCAGTAACACAGGCAGTTCTGGCACTGAAGGAGTTTAATTCTGTCTCACCACAGTCACATTTGGAAGCTGCTGGATGGCAGTGGAGACTTTTCAAACGACCCTCAAGACTTATTGGGGGGCCGTGGGCCCTACCGAGGCAGGAGACCGGGATTTACATCGCTCCCTGGCAGTACCTGGCCCACTGGCTGACCAGCACGGCATCCATTCATTTCTTTAATACCCCACCTTTAATTCCTTTAGCATAAAATAGAACAAGATCAATCTCTGTTACACCAACAGAGGCCTATTTTCTTTTTAATCAAGCCCACCATTGAAAGACCAGAAGTTCAAACTCTTCGTGCCTCAGTTACACACGCGAGTAAACCTGTCTGAGCAGCAGGGCACCTGCTTCTCAAACCTCATGATTAGCTGAATCATCACTGTACAGAAAACAACCTGCATTGCCAAAGGGCTGGCGTTTCAGTGCTAGTTAAATGAAGTAAACATTGACATCCACCAAGGCGACAGCTAGACTAATACTCATATGGCTCAGTCCCTGCAAACACTCACAGCTTTGCGGCTCCTCCAGCCCGCCAGGGAGGCCCCTGTGGGGAGGACCAGTGACTGAGGTGCTGCAGTGCTTCTACCCTACGCTACTTCAGGTGCCGAGATCGGGCATGCTGTGTGGTGACAGCCTCCGAAAGGAGTCCCCTCCCATCCCGAGACCAGCCTGGATGCCAGTCCTGGTGCTGACAGCGAAGGGATGCTGCCCTCGGAAGGCTCCTCGCGCTGCACACAGCTACCACCACTAAGGGGGACTCAGCACCCGAACTCCTGCCGAAACAAGCAAGAAGTGTAGATGGGTTACGAGTTCATTAACTCCAGGCTCACGACTGGTGCCAGAAATGTAACAGACAAAACGTGGCTTCTGACAAAGGTACGTGTAAGCACACAGCCGTCAGCACGAGGGGCCTGCTCGCCTCTCTGCGCTCAGGCATCTGCAACGTGAATTACTCCTGATTCATCATCTCACTTTTAAATAACAACATCAATTAGGCTAGATCAATTGTACCTATGTAAGTCCATAGATACCCACAAATACCACAGCACTGTGACACAGTAGAAAGCACAGAGCAGATCTGTAAACCTTCTAGAGAAGGAGCCTGACTAAATTTCCTTAACCAAACAGAGAAAGCCCTTTTTAATAGTAATAATAATAAAGTCACTTTGCTGAAAACGAACCAATATGTTTCAACTCACGCTGCTGATGGTTGCTAGATTTGAAACATACACAGTTTGTGTCAAGTGCACACGTTCTTCAGCATTGTCCAAACAGAATTTTGTCTTTCACTGTATGCTTTTCAAGTGCAGGGGCTTTCCTGCAGATGATGAAAGTGTTTTAATCTAGAAAATGTAAACAAGTCTTGTGAGTTCTACTAACCCAGCTAAGCTTTCACAGGAAGTTTCTGGCAGGAAGAAACAAAACAAAACCTTATCTTTATGTTCTAAAAAAATATACAATTATTTAAAAAGCATTAGAAGTCACTTGATCTTCAAACCCATCCGAAGAGATCGCTCTCAGAAGAGACAACTGGTGATGATGCTGGTTATGCTATGCCTTGCATAAACAAAACTAAGTAATTGTGTGCTTGCACTGGAAAACTGAAATTAATGCACTCATGAAAAAAAATGCATACAAAGAAATCCCTCTGCAGGAAACAAGCCAATTGGTATAAAAGCTTGTTAGGCTTTTCCGTGCAGACTCATATTAAGTCCAAACAGAATCAGATGAGATGAGACCTTTTCACATCTCAGAACAAACGCCCTTGCTTTCCTACTTTCTACAAACACTTCTCAAACAAAGAAAACATAAGTAAAAATTAAACCAAAAAAGTCAAATTCTCCAAGCTGCTATAGAGGTTAACACCACTGAGACTACCAGCCTGTAAGTACGTAACACAAGAGAGCTCCGTCAAGCAGATTTTCCTTTGCACCGCTTCACCAGGGCAATTTTCCTGCACAAGCCAGCCGTGCCATCCCGCACTGCCCATCACAGCTGCTGATTAGTGAAGAAAGCTTTTGTCTCCCTGCAGACAGGATTTACACAGAGCGGACAGCAGAGCGTTAACTGCTTCGAGCAGACTTCGTTCGACTGGATGTGTGAGCAGACCAAGTCTGCCAGAGCCTGAAAGACAGTTAATTAAAAAACAGAAGTGAGCAAACCTCCTTGCATAAAATCAGAAAACACTTCAACGTGTCACACAGACTAGTGAGATCGCCAAACTTTGTAGCCATCAGAGCTCACTCTACTTTTAAGCACTATCCCCCATTGATTCAGTGGAAAATCCTGTTTCAGAACTGCACTCACACAGTATCTTAAAATAAGTATTCCATTAAACAATAACTATTAATGAATAAAAATTTGCTTTTCTTTGTCAAAGCAAACTTTAGAACTTTTTAAAAAAAACAAACATGGTCAACAAAAACTCTTTGTGGTATACGGATTAAGTACGTATTTCTATTTTTCCTCTTACATGAAAAATACTTTAAAACTACAAAAAGACATCCACAATCTAATAGGAAACACACAACTGCAAACTTTTATTACTAATTTACTTATTACTTATAAAAGTAATTACTAATTACTTTTATTACTAATGCAGCAAAAATACCTTAGAGAACAGTGGATTTCCATTCAGCGATTCTGCTCTTCTGATGTTTTCAACTCCACACTGGACCAAAAACAAGGAGAAAAGTTAAGTCTACTACATCTACTTACATGTTGCTAAAAACTCCCCTGAGTTAAGATTCATTTTCAATTTACAAAAAAAAAAAAAAAAAAGCCCCAAGTTATATTGCAAAGAGCACCTATAAAGCAAAATTTTGAGAGAAAAAATAATTTGAGAGCACCACTACCCAAACAGCTATGAAAACAATACACTACTTACTTCATTTGCTAAAACCTGGGCATACTCAATATCCAGTTCATAAAGCGTTTCAATGTGGTCGCTTGTAAATGCTATTGGGACCAACAACATGTTCTTCTTTCCTCTTTGACACAGGCCTTTAATGGTCTCATCTGTCTGCGGACCAAGCCAAGGCATTGGCCCAACCTGTAAGAAAAGGAGGAAAAAACACTCAAAAAAATCATTCTTAGAAAAAACACCCATGTTTTCCTTAAGCAAGGCAACACAGACCAAGTTATATTTAAGAAGGAGACAGCTATCTCTATTTCTCTGCTTTTGACTCTTCCTTTCACTTTATCTGTTAGGTTTTTATGAAGACATACTGTCCCACTGTCCCTCCATTTAAATCCCCTAAAAAGAGAACCTGGGCTGGCCTTAAACGAGACTTGCATTAAAATAAAAGTTTCAATGAAGCTCTGCTATTTTTAGTTCAACAAAAGCCTGATCACTAACGAAGGGGGATTTACCTGCCTTTTGAAGATGGAAGTATTCAGGATGCAGAAAACCCACCTTAACCCTTATCTATCCATGAAGTACTTGGTGCCGATGTACCATAAGATGCAACTTTAAGAACAAAACAATGGCATGGTAGGTGTAATGCTAATGAAACATATGGTTAATTGTACTACGTAACTATGGTAAAAATTAAGTTCCTTGTTACTTGCAGTAGTAATAAGAAGCAAAAAATAATGCAAGTCTTCATCAAGACTAACGAAGCTTGTCTGGGTTATGTGTATGTCATTATAAAGACTGCCTATTTCACAGTCACAATTTCTGAAAAATTGCTCCAAGACCATCTAAAAGTAACACTTAAAAAAGCAATGAATGCTCTACTCTCCTTTCTGACAGAGAAAGAAAAATACCAAATTGGGTGCTATGAGACTTATGGTTTAGTGGGGATTGTTAGCGTTAGGTAGAGGTTGGACTCGATGATCTTCAGGTCTCTTCCAACCTAGAAATTCTGTGATTCTGTGAGACTGTAGGTTTTCTAACAGACGCATTAAGCATACTTGTCTGGGGTTATGGCACTGTGGGAGGACCACATGCTCCATCACCTGAAGCTCTTGGCAGCAGCGGGTGGTGGTGTGGTTCTCCAGCACCTACCTTGGACTGCCAGACCAGCCGGTAGGGGTTGGAGTAGTTCAGCTTCTCCATGACTCTCTGAACAGTAGCTCCCACTTCTTGTGGATATGGATCACCACGGTTCACCACCTTCAAGACACAAACAGCAGACGTTTTCTTCCAGGGAACGTCTGTGCGGGCACCCTGTCCTCACCTCACACAGCCTTTAGCCACTGCCGAGCACTGGGGCATGGTGGGGACATGGCTGGTGGCACCAGGTGGCCGCAGGCACCACCGCCCCAGCCCACCCTACAGCCCCTGGCCAGGGGTGCCCCCAGGGCTCCTCCTCCCCTTCCAGCTGAAGTGCCTTCCTGCCCAGCCAAACCAACAGCAAAGCTGCTTTACCAGGGCATCTGCTGCTCCTCCCTCCAGTGACAAAGGACAAATTCTTCAATCTTCTCATACAGATATGATTACATTTTGGTAACAGCACTGATTTTTTTTTAAATGACTGGATTTCACTGCAGTCACTGATAGAGGATTATGCCCTTTAGTGCAGCCCTGCAAAGACGCTACTTTCATTCCTCCAGGGAAAGGGTTATTAATACTTCCTAGAGGTGAGAAAATACCATTATCGCCCGGGTTTGAGCTGGCAAGTTTGTGAGACCATAAAAGCAGCCATATGGAGCCTGACCACCGATCCACCTAACCCAGTGCCCTCCCTTCAGGGGTGGCCAGCAGTGCACATCCGAGCAAATGCAGCAAAGCCACCACAGCTCACGTGCCTTGACCTCGGCTCCATGTCAGCCACAACTCAGCAACTCATCTTTCTATTTGTGTGGTTTTACTCTGCAAGCGTGCAAGCTGCACACCCTCCAATTCAGCTTAGCCAGCACGATTCTGGTCAGCAGTTATAGGAACAGCCCAACGTAACTCACAGACATGGGGAGCGAGTGAGCCGAGAAAAGGATGACAACATCTTTCCTTTTGTCAGGTGGAAACAGGTCCAGTTCCTTCTGTATGTGGTCGGTAAAGCACTGGTCAGAAAGAAAGAGCAGAGACTTGGATCAGGACTTGCTGGAAGGGAACTGCACACTGCGCAGGCAGAGCCACTCTTCTGCTCAGCACACCACAAAAATGGCAGAACCCAAGCCAAAAGAGAAGCTCTCTCCAGGGACAAACGTGCCATTTTCTCAGGAAAGGAAGGAGCAAGAAGGTTCCCTGTAACTGCTCCTGCACAGCCACTGCTGTGGCTACAGCTACCTCTTTGCTGCCTGTGAGCTCTGATCTGACAGAGGAGACGTGATCTGTGTGAGTTCACCACAGACCTACTCAGATCAGGAATTTGGGCTAACGACCTCTAGAGGTCCCTTCCAGCTCAAACTGCTTTAACAACAGGACTACACTCCTAGAACAAGGTGTACGTGGTGGTCACATTCACACATTATCATGCCAGAACATCTCTTGTGAAATAACCATCTTTCTGCAACTGCGTACACAGTAGACAAGACACATTTCATTACCATAACTAAGATGTACCCTTACACTGAAATATTCCTTTTATTCTTCTCATTTTTTTTCTCCTTTTTATTATTTTTTTAGTCAACAGGAAAAATGTGTAAACACAACCTAAATCAGCAAATTGGTTCATCTTCTTTTAGGATATTTCATAGCTAAAAAGCTCATAAGCTTTGTTGCAAGCTATGACTCGCAGTCAGTGAGCTTTACTTACTACTGCGACTTGTAGTAAGTAAACTGATTCCTCAGAACATTCCTCTTGCTCAATATCGTGCAGTATTTTCACTGGTAGCAAACATTTCTTAAAAAGAAATGGAATAAACATCTGTATTTACTTAGTTCTTTTTCCTTTCGAAATCAGGTGCTAATGCAAACATACCAAGTTTCTCCTACATTAACCAACCTCAGAAAACCCCTGGGAGTGTCCATCAGTGTGATAACACAGAAAAGACAATGAGATAGCTGTGAACGAGCCCTTCTGACTCTGGGGTGCTGAAGCACACCCACACTGTGCATGCAGAGGACTGCAACATTCCCCTTGCAGCTCTAAGAGTGCCTTAAGAAGAATATTTCGGGGTACCCTGTTGTCCCTGGAGGCCTCTGTATCAGACCTCAGTTCACACACCTCGTTCTGACTGCCAACTTCAAAGGCTCTCCTACAAACCCATACCTGGATGAGCAGGGGATGTGTGGGCCACCGGTCAATTATACTCCACTTCATCTTTGGCTTCTCCCCCTTTTTATTGTAGTAGCGATAAATAGCATTTAAACTGCTTCCTGAAAGACAGGGAATTAACAACATCAGGTTATCCAAGGCATCAGCAACCTGTCGGATGAAAACAGTTTTGTAGCAAGGCGCTGTAATATGTTAAAATGGCATACAGTTCAAATGCAACTCAGAACTGAGAACATCAGAGGGGAACAACTGCCTCAAAGCTCACACAGCGTACAAGAATAACTCGCTCAACCATTCCTTAACTGCAGAACAGTTACTGCAGTTTCCATGGAGAAAGCTTACTCAGTGGTGTTCCTGGGGCTTCCGTTTATATTCTCTTGCAGTAATGACAGTAACAAAGCTATCCCTACCTAAAGAGTTTCTGGCTAGAACTCAGCACTGCAGTAAACACAGCAGAGCTGGAGCTGGCAAGGAAGCCGAGGGGACGGGCTGGGTGCAGGAGCTGCGGGCTCTCACCTGTGGTGGAGCAGCTGTACTGCGGGTACTGCGTGAAGGCGATGGCCCGTTCGATGCCGTCCTGCTCCATCTCCTCGATCGCTTCTTCCGTCAGAGGGTGCACGTACCGGAACCCGATGTAGTACTTGTGAGGTGCTGCCAGACAAAGAGAGGAGAAGAAGTTGCAGAAAACAGCACCGACCCGTGACTTTCAGCAACACCGTGTTGCTAACAGGTACGAGGCACAGAACCCGGCAGGTAATTTCACCAAACTGTCAAAATAAACCTGTTGACACTTCCCTGGCTACCTTTCAAAACCACCGGCATACAAACACATCTTTGTCTGGTACGTATTAGGCTGGTAACTCAGTTTCCTTTAGCAGAAACTGTAAGAGATTTACACGACCTGCAGAAAGCAGCAGCCTCCTCGTTTCGGTTAGATAGCAGAGGCACGGCTTCTAGGCTGCACGGAGCTCTATGTGTTACTGGGGAGTTCGGATCTAAAGGATGCGTTGGTAAAAGCGTGCCACTAAAAGATGCTGAATGAACATAACTGTACCCGAACAGATCACTGGTACACAAGAGCTGCGGTCTTCCTAACAGCACAGCTCACCGCACCGAAATCAGGAGTGGGATGCTTTAAATACCGCAACCTAATTAAACTGGCAAAGCTTCGGGAAGACAAGGCTTTCTTCGTGCTGCCACCCACTCTGCTAAAAGGAAACAAATTCTTTAAGCAGCTTGTTCGTTCCAGGAAATGTTATTTAACTAAACTTTCAAACACAATTGGGCTGTAATTGTGCGTGCCAGCACTGAGATGTTCTGCTCTGCAGTCGTCAGCTTGAGAGGGTCTGATTTTCAAACAGGAAAAGGCACCTCACAGATATCAGCTGCTTGCAAGGCAGTGCAAGAAAACCAGACAATTCTACCCCTTTTGTGTGCCAGGTGCCAGCAGAGAAGTCACCAAGCCAGCATCCCTCACGCTGGTGAGCTGCTCTGCTTGCACAGAAACCCCCAGGGACAGGGGCTTGTTTGGGGCAGCAGATGGGGGTGCTGAGGAAGGGAGGCAGGTTCTTCCATTTCTGGTTTGTTTCTGTTTTGCACAGAGACCGTTGTGCCTGTAAGCACTTCAGTGCTTTTTGGAAGCAATACTTTTCTTTCCAAGGACAACATTTCAGGTTTTTCCATTTTCCACCTCTAACCTTCTGGGTGTCAGCTCTGAGGTTTGTGAGTGTGGTGGTTTATGTTTGCTTGTTTCTCCTTGATTTTTTTGTTTTGTTCTAAATGGAGGACAGAGGCTTCTAGGAGAACAAACCCAAAGTTTCTTTTCCCTGGTTTCCAGGTCACTAGCTCTGAAATACCATTTAACAGGTTTCTGAAGGAAGTAATGTCCTGTGCTTGTTCTGCACTCCACAGATTTACGCAGGACTCAGGAAAGCAGGTTTAGCCAGCCCCAGTTCTTTGCAGGAGGCAAAAAAAAACCTCCCACCTGGGAGCAGTAGCAAGTAACGACCCACCCTCAGGAGCCTGGAGGCCAGTTACCTCTAACATTTTTAAATGGCATTGAAAACAAAAATCGGACTAACCAGAGTAAAGACAAGAGGAGTTTAACCTGGGAAAGGACATATCAGGAAAATTATGACCAACCTGGGAACTTCTTGCAATGCTCTCACAGCATTATGTTCTGTCCTGGACCACAGGCAGCAAGTACCAGGTTTTCGTGTGTGTACACGCATTCAGTTTGCAGGTACAGTTAGAATCAGGATTACTCTTTCAGGTACACAACAGCTCCTGCTATGAAGAGCTGCCAAACTAAGAAAACAACACGGTCCCTTCATCCTGAGGGCTTTCATTCTTCTGACAGCAAGGGAATCTTGGCTAAAATACAGCTTGTAAAAACACTCAGAACCTTTGTAACTAAAAACAGTGGAAAAAAGCAAAAGGCGCCTTCTTGGAATATAATTGCTGTGAGACATTAGCCTATTTGATGCTAGCACTAAACAAACAGAAATGTATTTTCCTGTCACCACATTTGCGTGACTTATTCTTACAGACCACTGAGCCCACCCAAGTGCATTCATTCAGAGAGGAAGAACTCTTGTTTATTTTCAGACAGCTGCCTGTGACAATAACGCTTCATTTTAGAATTATATTGTTCCCAGATGACATTGGTGAGGCTGTTTATTTACTGCTTGATCTTAGTCCCAATGTCAGGGAGTAACGTGTCGAACATATTCAACAAGTCTACGCGTCAGTCGATTGATGTATGCGAACAGGTGAGTTTTACAGGTGGACACTGTCCAACTCGAGTTCTCCATCAGCTGCAAATACACAAATAGCTGTAACCTCCAGGCCACCCGCAAGTCCAGATCCAGGCAACAACAGATGCAAAGTGTTTCTTCCTCACCTTGCATTTCACATGGCACAGGCACAGCCCACAAGTTACTCGTTAACCATGCTCAGGGCTCCCGACACGCCGTGCGAACACGGCACGCTGACCCAGTGCTCTGACGATAACCGCCCCGCTCAGGCTGCATGCACGCCTGCTTCAGGCTGCTCTGCAGAAACACGGTACGTGGTACCACTGCAAGGCTGCCTGAAACGCTGAAGGAAATGGTTAGCACATTCGGTATTTAAAACTATCGCTAGGTTACAAAAAAAAGCCTTTAAAGGACCTCTGAGGGGTAAGGACTGCAGAGAGGCAGGCGTGACTGTACAAAAACTGCACCGAACAAAAGTACATGGGAGTGGTGTGCTGGGAAAAGCAGATAAACTCGGTAAGTTTTATCTCCAGAACCTGTTGCAAGCCTGACCCCCGAGGGGCTGCAGCTGCCACACACGCTGCTGCCTTTGGAGCCAGGGCAGGACGCAGGCTCTGCTGCAGGCTTTTACTGTACTTGGAGGGACTGCAGCTGGAATTAAGTTAGAGAATAGTGTCTGTGGGGAAAAACAGGTCAAATACCATCCAAATGAAGGCATCAGTGACGTGTTACATGCTGAATGAATAAGGGAATTCTGGAGCTAGACTTTCAAGAGCATTAGTTTTCAGCTCCAGACATTTATCTTTTTAAAAAAAATTTAAAAATCTCCTGCCTCTAGCCCTTTCCTACCCAAATCTGAAGTAGAATCCACAAAGAATTACTAAACTGCCGAGAATCAAGTAACATATATGGTCTAACGTGGGGGGTGACTCCCTGACCCACCAGCATCAAACCTGCAAAGGTCGTGGAAGCCGCAGGGAGAAGGCAGCTTGCAGCACCACTCGTCAGAGAGCTGCTGAGCTGAAGAGAACGGCGAGCTTCCTTCTTCTGCTTCTCGTACTCCAGCAGCTTTTCCAGTACAAACGCTTAGTGCTCCCATTGGAGCAGCAGGATGAGAAGCATTATCTGCAGCTGACACATTGGGGAGGAACACAGTGGGCAACTCGGTGATCTCGTTAATTCCTTCTACTCTCAAAGCTGGCTTGCTGCTTCAGGAAAAAAGCGTAATGCCGAGAAGTGCCTTACTGGAACAAAGGTGGCCCCCAGACAGCTCGTTTCAGGCAGACCAACCATCGCATCACCGTTTCTCCTGGCTTGCCAAAGCAGTGATGATTCACTGGGCCTTTTTTCTCTGTCCCACGAGACGACAGAGACAGAAGACCGCCACTACCCTCAAGCTGCTGCGCGGGTGTCAGCCTGATTGCTGGTGCTGCCACTCACATTTATTAATGCCATGCTTTTAATGGCACTGTTTTAATTTCACATAGCAAGAAACCAGCATAAGAGGTACTGCAAGCAAATGATCTATCACCTTCAGCAACAGGCAGAGGAACAAAGACTTGAATTCATCATAGCTGCTAACAGAGCAACAACACAAGATAAAGTCAAATTCAGCTAACAACCCATCTGAAAGCAGTTCAGCCAAACTGCTGCAGATTCCACCACGAATGCATGGGCTAAGAATGACTCTTGTATCTATTTGGTTGGGGGTTTTAGGAGAAAGCCACTGAACACAGACAAACCACAGCTGGCTGACTTTAGGTGAATGACCCCAATGGTCTGTGTTTGCACACCCAGCAGGTTGCAATTGCCCACTGTAGTGCATTAGCTTAAGGCTTTGCTAATTTGGGCACTCACAGAAGCACCTACACCGTTTTGCCATCGCGCTGGTGCTCCCAGGCACAGTGGCACAGGATAACCCACACCAGAGTCACACCTCCCTGCTGCAAGGGAGCAAGGTTCAGAGAGGCTCTGTGATCTGCAGAGAGGGGAGGGAGGCTTTGTTCACCTTTCAAGCTCTCTGATAGTCGAGGAAGAACTGGCAAAGGCAGTATCTACTCCTAGCCATGCCAAGCCATTAGGCCTTATCGCCTGCTCGTGTCCTCGGGCGGAGCTCACTGCTATCACTCGCCCAAGCTCTGCAGTGTTCAGCCACAAAACGTATCTTTTCTTCCTCTTCAGGCCCGAAATGGGGCCTTACTGGTGTTAGATCTTTTATCCATTAGCAGCAGCTACAGATTCAGGCAATGTAACTCAGGAGAGAGCTCTGAAGCAACCAGTAATTTTGGGGGACCTTTCACAGGAACAAAAGGCAGACCTGCAGCTTTGGGGAGCAGTTTCAGAGTGCTGACACCCTCCTGTGCAGCCACCAACCCTTTCAGCTCACACTGGCACACCAGACAGGTACAAAAGGCATTACAGCATTAAATTCTGGCCTCAGAGCTGGATCGTGCCAGCCAGTCCCTGCACAGCATCCCGCCGAGCTGGCCCCGTGCAGGAGGCAGCAGGAGCAGGGAGCACAGCTCCAGCGCAGCCCCAGCTGCTGGCTGCTGCTGGCGTGCGGAGCTGAGCAGCACCGTGCTGCCGTCAGCTACAAGCAGCGGTCACGAGAAGGTGGCCGTGCATCGTACAGCAGGAGATCCCACCCTCTGTGAAACTCAATAGATCAGCGTGCAGAACACGAGCAACCAGGAAACCCCAGACTGACAGACTCCTTAACTCTGTGTGTGCATTCACACATGTGCAGCCTAAAAGGATCATCGTTCTCACACACCTCTTCATAAAAGGTACAAAAATTTGAGCTACAGTCACATGAGGTTATACAGCCACTGCCAATGGCCACTAATCTCCATCTCCTTTACCCTAGCAAGAATGCCACTCCCATGGTGCCATTCCTGATGGCTGAAGTTACACAAGATGAAACGTGCCAGAAGTATCTCAGGGTGGCCTTACAGACAGCTCAAACTAGTTACCTTGGGCACAGAGGTGGCAGCTGAACCGCAGCACATACTGGATCCAGCCTGAGAAGGTGGGTACGGACCTGGCTGTCGGCTTGTGGTGAATGAGTACTGACAGCCAAAAGCAAAAGTTGCTTTACAAGCTTGTGTTTTCAACACATCAGGCCAAAGAAGCTTCTAAGAACCGTGGTAAAGAAGTACCTGTGTGAGGAGACATGCTATCCAGCAGCTTCACCATGCCTTCTCCCTGCACTGCCGTCCACTTCTTGATCGGTGACCCACCTCCAATCCTGCTGTACTGCTCCTGGATTCTCGGCGTGCGGCGCTTAGCGATGAACGGTGCTAACTTACTAAAGCATTCAGAAGGCACACGTGTTAATATTGTAACCCCAATCACCCCCACCCCCTTCCCCAAAAAAAACTCTACTGGAGTGGGTTTTTTTCTGTGGCAACCTCCCCAAACAACAAGCAAACCAGCACGGTGTGGCTTGTTTAATGTTACGTTCTGTCACCCTTCCCAAACTTGCCAGGTGACAGTAAACCAGAATTTGCAGTTTGAAGAGATTGACCTTGGCACACTTCTTTCCAGAAAATTACAATACCACATCTTGCACAATCTGGTCCCAAAGACTCAACAGTTCTAAGAAATGCTGATATATGCTAAACTAAAGTGTAATGCCTGAGCCTGCAGTTAAGACAAAAACATTGCACAATGACTGTAACACACAAGTTCCTGGTGCTTCTTACTTTTGTGCTGGCAGCGTCATTAGATCCCTGTCCAGGAAGAGACGAAGTAAGAAATCATGCACATCATCCAGCCTTTCCGGACCTCCCATGTTTAACATCAAGATTCCTGTTTTAGGTTTCCTATGGAAGAAAATGACATTTCAAACCCTAGCTACATACTGATTATTTTTTTTTAATTGCAATTTAATCGGCTTGTCCATCCGCACTTTTCTTTCGCAGCATCCTATTTAAAGTTCATCCTGCTTATGAGAAAAAAACATGAACTACGAACAGGAACAGCCGGGCAGCGCAGGGGCACACGAGGCATGCCGGCCCCCAGGCCCACCCGTCAGGCGGGCCAGCTGCACGCTGTGTCACAGGGACGGGGCAGCAGCCACCCGGCCAGGCCTGACCCCAAACTCACCGCGCTTCTGGCTGAACCTGGGGCTTCGTGCTCTTGGCCGCCACAGCCGCGGACGCCTGGCCTTGCCATCGCAGGGGGACCCGCAGGGAGCTGCTGCTTTTGACAACTGGAGGAGAGAGAACAAGGCATCGGAAACCTGGCACCAGGAAGGCACGAGCCCCGCACCCGCTGGGGAAACGCGCGGCACCACTGAGCCCTTTGGTGTCTTCTGCCTTAAACGCCAGGTCCTGGAATCAGAGAGCGCGAGCTTTTGGCTTTCTTTAAACCCAGTGCACACCCACTTGGGTAGCAGGCAGCAACCTAAAAACCAACAGATGCCTCCCTAAGTCAGGCTCCAGCTGTATGTTTGAAACTGCTGGAAGCACGGGTACGGGGGCACCCGGGCTGGCTGAACACGAGTGCTCCTGCAGCAGCCCTGCGGGGCACAGCGGGTCCGGGTCCGGGTCCGGGTCCCCAGCGACCCCCCAGGCACAGCTCCCCTCACCGGGACTGGGACCCGCTCCCTCACCAGGTCCCTCAGCGCCGCGCACCTCCCGCTGCCCCCGCACAGCCCCGCGGGGACCGGCACGGCCCCGGCACGGCCCCGGGACCCCCGCGGCCGATCCCCGCGCCCCGCGGTGGGTCCCAGCCCGCCCCGTCCCGTCCCGTCCCGTCCCGTCCCGCACGGTCCCGCCGGGAGCCGCCGCCTGGGGCCCGGCGGGGGCGCGGCAGCCCGGGGCCGGCCCGGCGCCGCTGACGCCGTTACGCAAAGGCGGCCCCGGCGCGGCCGTTGTGTAACGCGGCGCCGCTGCCCTCCGCCGGCTCAGCCCAGCCCAGCCCGGCACGGCTCAACCCGGCTCGGCCCGGCCGCCCCCCCGGCCCCGCGCTCCCTCCCTCCGGCCGCCTAACGGGGCCGGGGCCGGGACCCGCCGCGCACTCACGGGGCCGCGCGGCCCGGCCGGCCGCAGCCATGTTGGCGGCCGCCTGCATTCCCTCAGACGGCGCCGCCGCTGCCGCCGCCGCCTCCTCCCGGCCGCTCCGCTCCGCTCCGCTCGGCCCCGCTCGGCTCCCGGCCGCCCCGCCCCGCCCGCCCGCCCGCGGGCACGGCGCACGCCCGCCGCAGCGGGGGGCCGGGCAGGGCCGGGCAGGGCCCGGAGCGACCCGCCCCGGAGGAGCTGCCCTGAGGAGCTGGCATCTGGCCGCGCCGATAGCGATCGCGGAGCTGGCGGCTGGGGCCCGGGAGGCGGCGGAGCCGCTGCCCGCAGCCCAATTTGCCCATTAGCGAGCCCATTAGCGGGCCGCCTGCAGGGGGAACGGAGCCCAGGACGCGCACGACGTCCAAGTTTTAATTGCGCCTTGTATCCTCTTTCGAAGATTTGTTTACCCTTTCTAATTAAGCTCCGCTGAGCTCCAAGCACCTGAACGCCTTTCCGAAAACTGTTATTAGCGGCCACAGCCTCGCAGGGCTTGCAGCCTCCACGGGCAGCCGCAGAGGCGAGGTTTGTGTGCAGCAGCACCTCGTATTGCTGCCTTCCTGCAGCCCCCTGCCCCCAGCAGCCTCACCCAGGCCCTTGCTGAACCCCGGGATCCCCCCATGGGGAGCAGGGCGGCTTCCCCGGCACCCTGCATCACGAGCAGGTTACGGGTGACTCGATGGCATCCCTCATCCCGCTCACCTTTTAAGCTCCTTATCCGGGCTGCCTCTGCCACGAGCTCCCTGCAAGCCCTCCGACCTTTCCCTGGCAGCGCCCCGGATATTTTAAGGCTTTTAACCTTGACAGAGCAGCTCATCCCTTCCACTTTAAGGGACAGAAAACCGCCCTGTCAACAAGACTTTTTCTAGTAGTATCTTTTCCTAGCCTTTCTCTTCCCTTATCACCACAGCCACTTGAAGGATTTTGTTAGTTGTTGATAAAACTCCTTATATGCTCACAAATTTCTACACATCCTGCATCACAGAAGCCTCGAGCATCTCGGCACAAGAGCAGTTGTAAAATCAAACAACAAAAGAATCAAAACAAACACCACAAACAATAAAAGCCCAAGGGGTAGGCTTACTACTTGGCAGCATGTTCAACATTTGAATGGGGTGACTTTTCCTACAGCTCACTGTTAATGCATTGTCACATGTTTAGGAGTAAGAAATCTCTTTTGTTTTCTTGCAGTCAAGCTTGTTCATATTTCCCTTCTTCCTCTAGCTTACATACGTAACACATTGCAACAAATACCCCAAATCACAAGAAACTTATGGTTGACAACGCCTTTACAGCTACTTCAGAGAATAATTTAATTGCTAAGTTCAGACAAAGAACAAAGACACAAATAACAAGAATAGGGCAAATGTGAGAAGCAGCTCTTAAAATCTGTTGTCATTTTCTGTCAGAAAAAGACTAGCCCATGAAAAGACTGGGAAAGTCAGTGAAAGCTGTGAATTCGAAGAGGTGTGGATAAGAAAAACCATCCTAGCACCGCTCATTTCTTAGAGTACCTTTCATTCATCCTCTTCAAAGAGCACACTTACAAACCCGGCCCCACTTTGGCAAGCCCAGGATGAGCACCGTCAGATGCCTCAGCGACCACAGCAAGCAGAAGTCCAAGCCCACTCCCACTGGAGGTGCTGCCTCTGCAGCTAGTTATCCAGCACCACCTCTCATTTATTCTCAGGATAATACTTCTACTGGGTATCCCAGAAAGTCTATCCAAACTATGAAAAAAACACACATGGCTTCTTCAAGCTGAATACCTATTAAAGTCTTCTTTTTTTTAAGAACATGTGCCCACCGCACTTGAAGATTTACTTTTCCTGCTTTTCCCCGTTATTGTCTCTACCAGGACAGAATATATTAAGCAAGTAAGCTATAAAGGCCAAGTGAAGGTAAAGAAACAGACATCACAGGTCAAGAACTACTGTCCTGCACACCAACTTGCGTTGACATAATTTATTGGTTGCCGATTTAGACCAGCTTGTATATTTAACATGCAAGATGAAGGAAAAAGCCTTTTATTACAAAAATATGGATATCGCACAGCTCAACATGAATGGCAAATCCAAATAATGTCTCGGTGCAAGTAGCCAGTAATGCACCTACAGATTTTCATCTTCCTAGTAAACAGGCTCACATTTATGGCTAAAAAGGATGCAGATGATTCAACACATTAAATACTTACTTAATTCTATTTGATAACCTGAATACAGCCAGAAAGTCTGCTAAGATGCAGCAGGACAAGAGTACACCAAGCTAGCAAGGAAACTGTTCTACCGTGAAAACATCCTTCAGCACGAAGTGGGAAAGCACTGCTCGAATTACAGTTCAAGAGAGGACAGTAATTCAGTCAGCACACAATGCTGAAACCCAATTATACTTCAAAGTTACAGATTCTTTGGGTCTTCGGTTAGTCATTTCTTGTTTGAAATAGATGGAATAACCTTCGTTTCAAAGGCACCACAAACACTCCAGTGTCTCTAAGCACATCCTCTCCTACTGTAATTCAGCTTATGCTGGGAGTTCATGGTCCCACTGTAGCACTCAATCCATGGGCATCAGGAAAAAGTATCAAAGCATACCCCACAATCAGTCTTACCATTTTTAGTTAATAGAATTAATAGTAAATAATTTGGGAGAAAAAATCTTTCAGTAGAATTTAGTGCTTGATACTACATAGCTTACAACTGAATAAACTCAAACAGAACTTCCATTAAAAGCAGTAAGCTTAAAAAAAAAGCACAGCACAATTATTCTCCATCTTTATATTTTGTTGAGCTATTTAGAGACATTTCTTCATACCACTCTCAGCGGTCAGGATTTGGGAATTTAAAAAGCTTGAACCGATTTCTTCAAAAGAAACCACAAGAGAAAAAAAATCTAAAACACCAGCTTAGGATTTTTGTTTTATGTTGACATGAGAGCATAAATGCACCTAACATTATTTTTATAAGGCTTCTTCCAGTTAATCAGTAGCGTTTTCCTTAAAAAATGGTTTTCTCACACACCAAATTAATGAATATATGAACAACAGCTTGCAGTAAGTCTTGTTCTCAGACGGGCCATAGTAGAGTGTATCATTCTTTTCCAAGCATCAGTTGCTTGATTTCCTAGGAGTTTATCACAAGGATGGCTATGGTTTGCAGCGCTGGACAAAGCGTGGATAGAGACAGACATCTCTGATATGATGCCTATTCAGAATCCAGGTCAGGAACCGCTCTAATCCCAAACCATATCCACCGTGAGGACAGGTACCATATTTTCTCTGTGAAATTAAAATCACAGAAGATATTAACCATTCATTTGTTAAGACAAAAACAAAACAAAACCACGTTCTGAACGAATGAGGAGGAATACGGACTATGCTCTCCTCAGAGAAGGTATTTGTGTTTTGTTCCCTGGGGCAACGTAAGGACTAGAAGAGAAAAATGGAAGCTGAAAGATGAGGTCGTAATGACTTATTTATTTTTTCCTCTCCAACCTCATCCTTTTCTCTTCTCCTTACAGAGCTAGCTATTCCAGTCTGGAAAGACCAACCCATCTTTATCTGACAAGGGCTTCACAAAGGTAGCACACTATGGCAGGCATTACAAGAGGAATATACCTGCACAGACCACTTTAATGAAGGTGATCTGGTATGGGCAGCATGCACTGCAGCAAACAAAAGCAATTTAACAGAATGGAAACTATTATCCGTTGCATTTTGCCAGTGATTAAATGACCATATACTTTTGGTCATGGAAAATGTATGCAATTTAGACTGCATCATCTCAGAAGCAGTTTAAGAGAATTCAAATGTCTGACAAGCAGCACACTGAATCTGTTTTACATACCTGATCGGTGTACCAGTAATACGGCGTGGGGTCAATGCCCTCTCTCTTATAGCCTTCCAGTAGCTCCTCACTGTCCCAAATACGCATGGAGCCTCCAACAATTTCACCGACATTAGGCATCAACACATCAACCTACAACACACAACATGAGATCAAACTGTTACAGTTAAGCTGCCCTCAAAAGATGAAGCCCAACCTTATAATATGTTTTACCACATATTTTTAACTCTCCATGACACAAGGAGGGAAGGCAATATATGGTTTATACATGGAAGTTTTAGATATGGAAGAAACCAGCTGACTAGGATCTCTGACTTAGTCTTTAACACTCTTGGTGACGCTGAACTGTTAAACCACAAAAACAGTAGCATTCCTAACAACCAGCACTCTTCCTGGCTGCTAGACAGCTGGTTTTTAAATAATACAGCCTCCAAAATTCACAGAAATATTGTCATTAGACTAGCACTAACCAGAGGTCAATGAAAAGCATGTTCACTGTGATCTAGTGACATTTTTTAAGCACTTCAGTGTTGCTTCGTTTGCTTTTACAGTATCAACAAGTGATGCCAAGAAAGGCCCCAGACAAATTCTGGTATGAATTCTCCAAGGTTCTCCTACAGTACTCATTCATTTTATGCTCATTCACAGAGACACTCGCACTCTATTTAGAAGGCTGTAACACGATGTAAAACACCAACTTACAGATTCAGTAAGACGGGAATCGTCATGACAGCGCTGCATATAGAAAGACTTTATCTCTGCAGGAAATCGGCACAGCAAGATTGGCTCATTAATGGAGTCTGTCATCAGTCTCTCAGGAGCTTCAGGAATATCCTAGGGGTAAAGAGAGCTCTATTAATATTTAAAACCAAGAACACTCCAAAACCTCAAGACCCACAACACATCAGGCAAGACACAAAGACACTTTCAGACCACACATATCCAAGCATTCATCCTGACGTATCTACATTTTTAAAACAAACATCTTAGAAGAAGAAATTATGTTTATATTCAAAAAAATACAGGTCAGAAAAAAACCTGTTTAACAGTCTACACGACATTTCACACAGGAAACTAGGCAAACCTTAAACCTGAAGCAAACTTTCCAAACAACTAACACACACTGAAGAGCTTCATTTCCTCTTCCCCAAAATAGGATCATGGTCCAAACGCATTGTTCTTTAAGGGACTCTCAAACCCTTAGTGGAGGACTGTGGCATTTTGGTTTTAATTTCTAAGGAGACTCAGAAAAGACTTACTTCCCCAAACTCGTAATAAGTACCATCTTCCTTCTTCACGTCATGTTCTTTTAACCACTCAATTGCTTCAGCGTAGTTCATTCTTCGGAAAGGACGTTTGGGAGGCTTGAAGCCCTGTAAATAAGAGTAGACATCAAAATGCTTAGAAGGGTATCATTTTTAAAGATTTATTTTTCCAGTTGATCAGCAAGTCCACTTCCACACTCAGCACGTACATGTTACCCTTTGCAGGTAGCGTATCAACTATTACTTAAAAAGTTCAGAAGTACTGAAAAGCTGGAGCCCAGCAAAACCATCTTCCAAGTTCCGTGCAGTTCACAGAACAGATGCTGAAAACGACAGCAGAAGAGAAGAGAGGAAGCATTTTCCTTTCCTGTATGAATTCACTACACACGTAGGTGCTTCAGACTGAAGTTTGCAGACATTCCACACACAGTGCCACAAAAGAACATTTTTGCTTCTTTGTGCATTAGACTGCTGCAGAATTTGCCTTTGTGACAAGTCCACAGGGCAGGTTGTGCTTCTGTTGCTTTCGACCTCCTGCCCATCTCAGTTCAAACTGAAAATGGAACCTTCCCGTACTCATCAGGAAAACAGGTCAAAATAACAGGGATGAGAGGGTCTATACGTGCTCTGAGAGAAAAGCTAGTGAAGGCGATAAGATGCCTTTGAGACTACTGACTTTCTATGCAAAGGCAGCAGGAGACAAAGGGTCTCTAGCAAAGGAAGACAGCTTTATAGAGCTGCGCCTTTCAGCACAGGGAATAAAACGCCAGGGTTGTCTCATTGCTCCCTTAGGCTCTATCTGCAAGTACCAGCTGATCAATTTTATGAGCTCTAGGATAGAGGTTTTTATTCTACGGGTACAGCACATCTTACGATAAATCCCAGCACGCTGCTGGCTCCTAGACTTTACTAGCAGATAACTTCTTCCTCTGCAGCCCCCCAGCTCCTGGAAGAATCATTACCAGCCTCACAGCATTTTCACTCTTTGATGTCATTTAATATTCTTACTTAAGTAAGCAGAGCTCATTGCCATGCCCTGTCTTTCCCAGGTGAACATGGTCATCAGGAAAGGTAAAGATCAGACCTTGTCTGCCCAAGACTGCCCCACAACGCTGCTTACCGGGTTGAGCTCAAACAGTAAGCTTGATGCAGGTGATGCCAAGACTCTGTCAACTACATCACACACCAAGTTCTCCAGACGGTCCAACAAATCCTCAAAAGTTATAAAGGGACATTCAGCTTCAATATGAGTGTACCTGAAAAAACAGGTCACGACGTTACAAAACCACACAACAAATCTATAGCTATGAAAAAAATTCTCTTAAGAAAAAACATGAAACCCACTTTTGTCCTGTTTTTCAACTCTCCCACTTCTACACTGCAAAGGAAATAAAGTTCTTAAAATAAAATTAAAAAAAAGGAAGGAAAACAGCAGTATGAAGTGTATATTCTAAAAACAAAAAGCTTCCTAAAACCGTATCAGCTCTGTTTTGCACAAATCTCCCTTCACTGAACATCAAATATGACCAGCTGGACGTTCCCTGATACAAGGAGTTACCTCCAAGTACACCTGTGACCAGCTGTTCCACAGCAGCATTATGCTGCCTTCTCACTGTATATTGTCATCCAACCACCAGCTACTCCCCTTGTTTTAAGAATTCCCTTCTACACAAACAATAGAGAAGTATACTCTCTCCGTACTCTGCCAAGTGTCTGCGTGTCCTGGATTGCTCAGCTCTGTATGACTGAGCAACACAGAAAACATCTCCTAATGCTGGAATGCAGGTCTCCAGATAGAGCTGGGACGATTGTGTTAGATATGCCTCTTCTCCAAAATAATCCAGCTTGAATAGGGTTGAACCTCCTTCCACCTGCGTCTGGACTAAAGTTGGCGGTGTGACCTGTTAAAGAACAGGAGAGCCATTACTTGAGTGAAGAATTAAGGACAACGATGACAACGTGTTATAGCAGTGATGTAACGCACATTCTTCCAGAAAACCACCTACAAAACTTTCCTACCAATGGCTGCAAGAACTTCTTCCTGATATCCTTCAGCGCCCCGAAAGGAGGTACGCAGGCTGTTTGTGAATCATGCTGTAACGCTTACCTCAGAAATGTCTACACAACTTTGAGATCTATGCCCACGAAAGCGATCACATAATAGTTTCCTACGAAACAGATTTTTTTTCCCCCAACATTTCAAGTCAATCAGAAAGTCTGTACAGGTTTTCCTGGAAAAAGATAGCCTTGAAGTAAGAAAATTAAAGTAGTCATTTAACAACAAGGGCAAATATACTTACTTCATAATATCCATTGGCAAAGAAGTGATCCCTGAAGGCCTGTACTACCATGGAGCGCACCTTGAAGATTTTGGACATATTCTCGCCTCGAATCATCATGTGCCTGTTGTTAAGCTGCACGTCGACCTCCGAATCCTCATTGAGGAGATTGTCAGCCCCTCCTGCTGGGGCCAGACCTATAAGCTCCCAGTAATCACAGTTCAGCTCGTGGCCTCCTGGAGCCTGCCAATTTAAAAGGGAAACAAAACTTTCAGAAGTCTGCTTTTCACTCCCTGGATGTCCCCATCTGGCACTGTGGCAGAGATGTCAGACTAGTTTAAACAAAAGATACTAAAATCCTTCTAATTGCAGTATTATCAGTAACTGCCTTGTAACCCAGTGACACCACCCTTGAAAATGCCATTTTTCGCACCAGAAGTCTGTCAGACTCGATGTGAATGGGACTGAGTACTATTGTCAAATAATTAGAGGCTTCCAGATGTGTTCTGTTGAAACGTAACATACCAGAGACAGTTGGGTTTATTCAGCTGGAAGAACAGAAAGCTGAACAGAAGGAAACTACTTGCCACTTTCAGTGATTTCATGGGCGGTTACAGAAGAAATGGAACAAAAGGACAAATGTCTTACATTGTAGGAAAAAGAGACTTCAGTTGGCTATAAGAAAAATTCTGCACAAAGGTCACAAAGAGAGAAGGGTCCTCGCTGACTGTGTAATCTCTTTGGTGATGTTCATAAACACACTTGGGCAAGACTGCAGTGTGACATTCAATGGATTTTGTTCTTCCTACTGTTTGGGCCACATTCCCCTTCCATGCTGGTGGCTAACTTCCAAAAGTCACTTCGGTTATGCCAGAGGAAGAGCTAGCTCACTGCAGGTATTTGCGAGCTCATCTGTTAGGGATGTCTGAGCCACCTTTCCAGCCGGCAGCATTTCACCACGACATGAAAACAGCAGGTTCGTGCTGGCCAGGTCCCCTCTGCTACCTGCTGCGACAAGCAAGCTGAGGTGCCAGGGCTCCATCCTGGCTGCCTGCACTGCCGGCCTCACCAGCTCCCCCGTGTGGGTCACAGCAGGCTTCGGTCCTGCTTTTTCTATTCACAGCACTTTCACGGTATAATTGCCGATTTACAAAGTCTAGTTAACAGATTTTATGATGATTTCGTGCACTAAAAGCATTCCATTGCTGCGATGTGACACCAAACTGAAGTGTTTTCAGTGTACAAAATATTCTGAGCAGTCACATACAAATGAGTAATTTAGTTACCAAATTGCATGAAAGCTGTTTAAAAGAAGCGTTTGATCCCTGTTTACCTGGGCTTGTTTTTAGACTTCACAGTAGTAGAGGCTGTGAAGAAAAGGAAAAGATACTAACTGCTGATAGGCAAACACACGGGGCAATGGACTCGTGTTTCACTGAGCTTGGCTCTGTAACCGTTGGAATATCTCTTGGGGATAGGACCCGAGTAACAGGGAAAACTAGAACCATTGAGCTTATCCAAGTTCCGTTAGCAAAACACGCTGGTAATGGCCAACAGAGCACTGCTTAAAAGCTAACTGAATTCTCTACAAAGCTCCACAAAAGGTTAACACTTTGACCTTATTTTACACCCTGCTGGCAGCCACAGTGAGGGAACTACTTTGCGCAGGTATTGTCTACCACATCTCAGAAACGTTGTTTGAAGCAATTTAACATCACTTCAAATTGTGATTTTGTTCAGATATATTTCTTCTCTTGTCTTCCTGGAGTCAGCGCACTCAATACGCCAGGCAATAGAGCGCTGATCCATAGAGAGAACCAGTTCTCACTGCATAGTCAATGACAATTATGAATATCTACCTAAAGAAAGGGGTAAACTGGGAAGCTTCTTTGCTGTCCTCAGTCTGAACCCTTTTTATGGGCCATGCCTTACGCATAGCTACTTAACATGGCATTAGCTCTAACTCTATACTCGATCCATCTTCCAAACAGCAACATTTATTAATTACCCCTCATTAACTACCCCTGTTAAGGAAAATAAAACTATTTATTTAATATAGTTTTCCACTGTTATATTCTAGGAAGTATCGATGTGACGTATCAGGGGAAAATTGTTTCAGGCAGACGTTAAATGAGAAGAGCCATACAGTTCCCATGGCACACAACAAAATGTGGGTGACAGCAGCAACCTTGGGGTGTTTGTTCTTTTTCCTAAAACAAATTACCCCGAAATCATTCAATAATTATTTCCACTTCTGCTTTTCCTCTCATCAGGAAAGTGATAAACTGTTGAAAAAGAGGACCAAAACACACAGCACTACCCAGCTCCCTACCTGCTTGCCTTCAGGAACAAGGTTCAGCACACCATACACTGCAACACTGCTCTCTGTGGAGAGAATTAGCCCGTTGTAACACTGACACTACAGAGAAAAAAAGAAAGAGACATAGTTATGGTAATTTTTAATTTTTGGTTTTCCTATCTACATCTCCTATTGGAGACACAGATGAGATAATGAGCTCTCACGTTGATAAAGAACTCTAGCATCAGGAGACAGAATTTAACCAAAATACAACATAATCAGTACATTTAGGGGAACTTCCTATTGTTTACATAAAAGACAGACGAAGCATGAACACCTCATTTATTTAATGAGGGAACAGAACTAAATCATCACAACTTACCAGATCATCTGAAAGGACACACTGAAGAAAACCTGTGCCATCTCTCAAAACAATGAACATGAGATTTTTTCCTGGTAGGAAAGAGAAGAAAAAAAAAATACAGACTCAGATGTGTTCACCTGATCCATCTGAACAGACCCATCCGCAAGAAACACTACCCCCTGACATGCAGACTATTAACGAAGGACCATGATCACATCTTTCCATTAAAGAAAAAAAAAAAAAGCAACGATGTTCCAAGAAAACACTGAAGCATTAGCTCGATCATAAAAACATCAAGAGCACTGCTTGCTCCGAGCTCAGCACAGCTGGGACTGCACTGCCACGCCGTGACCTCAGGCAGGCTCTGGTCCAGGGGGGCCACAGACCCCCTGTATGCCTGATGTGGATAAAGTGACATCGCCTCCACCCACATCTCCACAAGGCATCTGATTAAAACATTGATTTTCCATAAAATGCTCACGATATCCTGATCCATAACTGCTCGGTCAAGTCCTCCAGTGACAATCTGAACAAGTGCTCTCTGTGAGGTCAGACTCAGCTTTGCCATGCGCTTCCAGAGTTGTTTGGCAGAAGAACACAGAAAGCAGCCTGTGGATTTCAGGCTTCGTACTAGAAGTTTTGCTTAAGTCTGTCACTCCCCAGCGTATGCCACCTTGCGAACCAGAGTTCAAGAAGTGTTTGGACAACTCATTCAGACACATTACCTATTGTGTTTTTTTTTATTATTTTTTTTTGGGTGGTCCTTTGGGGACCCGGGAGTTGGACTCGATGATCCGTGGGGGTCCCTTCCAACTCAGATATTCTAACTAGAATACCACTTAGTTTGAAAGCAAGTATTACTTGTTCAACTGCTAAAAGAAGTTATGTTACTTTACGATACTTTAAAGAAAATTCTCGCTCACTGATTTCACTACGAGCAGATGCTAGCTAGCTCCTCAGTCTCTAGGATTAGTGTAAGAAATAAGTCGTTTGAAGAAATTCTATAGGACTGGCCTCTAAATCAAACATCTCAGAAGTTTTTGACTAAGTAATGTCTACACCCTCATACATTGTACAGAATTTGTTAGTGTTGTGCTGATCAGTGTGACACACCAAATCTAAGTGATGAACTAAAAATTTCAGACTAGATGCTGTCTGATTCATTAAATGTCCAAATGCTGATGGCTGCTCGGTTTGTTCCATCTCCCTGCATAAGTTCGATAAGCTTTAAGTGCCTGTGGCTTACCTTGCCTACGTAACCTGTGAATCCAGCCAAAAATCTTTACTCTCTTGCCTCTATAAGCCTCCAGAGCACAGATCTTTACCTGTAAAGCAGAGAATAAAATCAATCAAAAATAGAAATGTAACTCACCATTTAGATGTTTTCCACACAATTACTTTGAGCACAAGTGCATATGACATGCTTCAGGCAGCTAAACACTAACAGCGTGTGCTGGTTTGAAAGTGACAAGGATTTAAACCCAGCTGGGCCTGGCTGCCCCTTTCACAAAGGGGAACCACAAGAGCACCTTGCTCTGATCAGATCCATTTTCTGCACTCTACATAGAAACTGTCCAAAAAACCCCACCACACAGCAGCACACATCTGCCTACTAAGTTAAGGACTGCAGGACCAGATCCAGCAGGACTCTACAAACAGCCACATAAGAACTGCTATGTGTGTGCCAGTGACTTAAATTATGTCCTCTGACCAGCAGGGTCTCTTCATCCTCCACCACGACAATAACCAACCAAAGCAAAGCTCACAAACATTTCCAGATGGTTTCCATATGGTATCTGCCAGCGAACTCTGACAGAGAAAAGCCTGATGCATGAACTGAGGAGGTTTAGATACCCACTGAGTGCATTAATATATAGATTTTGGTCTTTCTCGGGTATACAGATAACCAGAAAAACAAAAGTACATGCAGTGACAGCAACTGGACAGTCGCCTTCAACAGCTGTCAGAACCACAATGCAGAGACACAGCCTTTGTGCAGACAACATGCTGCAAACCAGGCACTGGATCCTACTCACACATTTTGGCTCTGGAAGACTGGGATCATTCTTGATAACAACTTTCTTAGCTTCCTCCAGGTTCTTCTCTCTTCTCAAGAGATCTTCTGCCTGGTTTAGGGGAAAAAAAATAAGTATTAAGTAACTGTGGCCAGGCTTTGTAAGTCTTACTCTTTATAATTACTGGGGACTATAATGTACACTTATAGACAGACGTCATAAAAAGCCTTGTTGTTACCCTGCTGGGGCTTGGCCTGCCCTGATTTAAGACCAGGATGAGAAACAATGCACAGAAGCATTTCTCATTTTTCCCCAAAGTCTGAAGGCAATAGATTACCATCATCCACCCTCACACAGTTTCAGTCATTGCTTGCCCTAATCTAAGCAAAGATAAGCTGTAAATAATGAACGTAAAACATATAACACAGATGAAGAATAAACTAAAGGTTTATGGGGTGTGGGAAACAACACCAGCACTCCTTAATATTTTTGGAAAAGAAACGAGGAATGCTTCCTCCAGCTTGGCACCGTCCACAACCTACCTCTTTCTTCTCCTTAGCCTCATTCTTCATTTGTTCCCTGTGCCACAGTTTTTTGACATTTTTCATCTGTGACTTTGAAATAATGGCCCATCTCTAAACCAAACCAAGGAGAGAGCAGAAGACAGAAGATTACATTTGTGTCCCTTTGCAAAAAAGAGTATTAAAATAATTCCTGTTGGAAGGTGTTACAGCACCTCATTTTCCTTTTGTGAATCCACGTAAATAGTAGGAAACGGTTCCTTTCCTGCTGTCATCAAAGCCTGAAAAGCAAGGAGGGAAAAAAAAAACAAAACAGAATCAACAACACCGCAGGTGAATGAAAGTAATCCTGCTAAAGTGACTGAGCAGGCAGTCTACTTCTGACATTTTGGTCAGAGCTGCAACAACAGCTATAAAATTTACATTTAGAAAAATACAGCCAATCGCCTGACCTAAAGCAGTTCACACGCTTCAGATCAGCAGGTTCTCTGCACTTACCTTTAGGACAGTTTTGAATGGTTTCTTCTGTGTCCCATCGCCGGTGGAATCACTGCCCTCTCGTTCGGACACATACAGCTCCTCTGTAAGACACAGCAAATACAGGCAATTACTCAAAAAAAAGTATCAACAGTGGAAATACACGGGAAGAAACTGTACACACGCAAAAGATATAAAATCTTCATGGTTATCAGCAGTGATAAACCTTCAGAAACAATCACTTGGTTGCAAGTGAAGTAAGAGGCAGTCAATATTTTCTGTGTTAAAAATCATTCCACGCAAAAAACACATTATGTTGAGGCCTTAAGGGCTCCCAAAGTACCAAACCCTTGCAAGTCCCCAGCTGAGGAGCCAAGAAGGAAGCAGCCTTCTTCGGACATAACTTCTAGGCAAGCAGGCAGATAATAAGCTGGGAAAAGTCAGACAAGTCAAGCCGGCATTTAGCTCACACATAGCCAAGAAATGAGTCACAAATTAAAAAGAACAGAAGACACTTCTCTTTTCTTTTTTTTTTTTTTTTTTTTGCTGCCTGAACTGACGCACAGGCCAGGGGACAAGACCTGCCTGGCCCAGAGCCTTCCACGACAGCCACTGCCCCTACCAGGTGCTCCCACTCCACGCCCTGACTGATAAAACGTGAACCTTCTTCTGTAATGCAGTTTGGTTTCGATCTCCAAGGATCAGGGCACACTGAACTTGCGTCTGACTGCTCGGCCATTACAGAACCCCTGCTTCCTGCATCAGCATTCCCATCCTGTGCTCAGAGCACCCCTCTGCCTTCTCCTCCCCTCCCACCTCAGCAGGCGGGCAGGGGGAGCCGCCAGGGCTGCAGGCTGGGCCCCGCATGTAAATACAAACACACAGCTACATGCCTGTGTGTGCATAACCATGCAGGTATGAACTGGCGTGTAACCACCCACACGCACATCCATACGTGCACACGCACACACACGCTCCATTCCTCCTCGCTACCCTCGCACAACCGAGCCAGAAACGCAGCAGAACTGACACTGGCAGCGCTCTCCTTAGGGAATTCTCATTCTCTTGGAGGAAAAAGCGGCGCCTCGCTGCTGCTCTGTGCTTCTTACTCAGGTCGTGCGGAACAACCTCGCGTCCTGCGGAGGACCGAGGTGCCCGTTAAGGGCAGGCAGCACACAGACAGACAGACAGACACACAGACAGACAGACAGACACAGACACAGACAGACACACAGACAGACAGACAGACACACAGACACACAGACACACAAACACACAGACACAGACAGACACACAGACAGACAGACAGACACAGACAGACAGACAAACACCACAGGGCCCCTCCCGCGCTCTCCCCGCTGCCCCCCGGCCACCCCCGGCCCGGCCTCAGGGCCCGGATCCGTCCCGCGAGGCCCCGGCGGGGCGCGGCCGCCGCCATCTCCTGCCCGCGGCGAGGGCCGAGCGGCCACCCGGGGCCACCCGGGGCCGGCCCTGCCCGCCCCGCTCCGCTCCCCGGGTCCTCAGGGGCCGCAGCGCCCGCCCGGCCCCGCGCCTCACCCAGCGCCAGCGCCGCCGTCCTGCCCAGCACCTCCCCCGCCATGGCCGCGCTGCCGCAGCGCTCCGGAAGCGGCCGCCCCGCGCTTCCGCCGCCTTGCATCAGCCGCCGCGCCCCGCCCCGGCCCGGCGCGGCCCTGCGGTCACTGTGACAGAAGCCGAAAACTTTCCTACATTTATTTTCATTGAGTTTTTGCATTGCGCATTCTGGTGAACAAGGGCTGCGTGCCGTGATTTCTACTGTAAAACCAGTTCAGCAATCAGAGCACGAGTGAAAAGCAAATAGAAGCGACACGTTTAAGTCACATTTAAGTATCTCGAATGAAAGGATGTGCCAACGTAACGAGGCTCAAAGAAACACATTTTACACTGTACGAACGGTGTTTATTCACTGCCCGTCGATACGTGCTTCATACAAAAACAACCGGTCACCAATTGGCGGCTGCTGTATCTGAAACAGAAACACACGAACTGATGGTCCAAAGGGCAGCCCTGCAGAGATTCAATCTGCCTGCCCATAAATACAGCGCATGGGCAGCCACAGGTACCCTGCAAGGACAGAAACGGCAAGTGAGGAAACAACATCTGGTAGCTGCGGACTCAGATTTCTTTATTCCAGGGAAAAGCAAGGAATTCGTTCTGAAAGGAACAACGGCATATCGCTTATACCGACCACATGGAAAGAAAAGTCTCTCAATTTAATGCAGCAAGCTGTAGTCAACCGAGAAATCAAAATGGACAAAAATGACATCTATAAGTGTCAGAATACCCAATAAAGTCTGATGCTGACCAAAGTTTGTTACCAGATATTTCTTAATCTCAGCTGCACAAGCTCAGACGAGAGTATCTGTGACTCTCTCGAAAGTCTGATCATCTAACACGACATGATCATTGTACAATTTAATGAAATGGAGCACACAAAGTAACTGCTGCTTGGCAGTTTGTTTTCAAAGACACAATATGAAATGTAGCTGCAATTTTATGTAAAGAAAAGTTGCAATTCCAGGCATGGAATTATAATGCCAGTTTCATGCTCTAACACACACATCCTTCAGTTTCACATTGAACAGAAATCAGTTGCACAAGGATAAGTAGCTCTGCAGAGAACTCTTGGCTCTTCTGTGCTTTCAGTAGTCCAAAACCAAGAAGTTCTGTGGTAAAGCATAAAAATTTGGTTTAAAAAAATATCCTGAGTTTGTTTAAAACAACAACAACAAAAATGTGCAATCATTTGGATAAGAAACCTCTCCCCAAGAGTGTAGTAAATCAGCTTGCTTCTCGAGCTTCTCTAACTTCCGTGACAGCGTTGCCCAGGACTGCATCCAATGGCGCTCGCTTTTTCCGTATGCTGCGTCCGGAGGCAATAAGATCGGCGTATCCTCGTTGGTGCGAGAAAGCATAAGCAGAACGACGGCTGGATACCCCTCGGCGAAAAGCACTCTGCCTCCTCTTCCACTGTTCTTCCTCTGCCATGTATTTCTTACGGTTTTTCTGAATCTTCACGCATGCAAAGACAAATTAGTTTATGGATTGAAAGGGAAACAACATGTTTTCATTTTGCATTTACTTTCTTGGGAAATAATCTGATAGGCTTTATTAAAAAAACAAACAACAAATAAAAACCAAAGAAAACCAGAAACCGTTTAATAGGAGTGTTTTCTTGTTTAAATTTGATTGTTTGAAACAAGAGTATACGAGGTTATATATCAAAGTTTCTGAAGGACTTACTGTATCACTTTGTACTTCATTATTTTCATTTATCTTTGAAATGTCTTTCATTAAAGTGAATTGAAGATGCTTCTACTGAAAGCTATTACTGTGCTTGCATGCTGATACTTATTTAATACCTTTTTAAACAGCTGTGTTTCAGAGTCTGTTACTCCGTTACATACATCATAACCCTCCCTGTGCAGTTTGCCAGCTCAAGGCAAAAGAGAAGCAAACCAAAATTGGCCCCTACACCCTGGTACGTAATAAAGACACTCCAACAGAGTCCAAATAAAAAGCAGAAGTAATACCATCAGTAGCTTCAAAGCAGGTTTCTGTGGTTTTACAAAGAAAAATGCTGGGCCAAGACAAAGGCTAAATTAGCCCACGCTGAACTGTGTGCTGAGCTTTCACATGTAGCTCTGCATTACACAGAAGTACGCGAGGAAGCCCCGGGAAATAAGCACACATCAAAGCAGGGATCTGCACGGGACGGCAGAACGCCACGGCAGCGTTTGTCATGCGGCTAGAGGCAGGCCTGGCCTGGCCGCTGGAGAGCCCAGCTGCCACGCTCCCTGGCCTGGGACCTTATTTGTTTCCAGTATCAGTACCAATACCGGTGCCTGTAGGTAAACATGTGCCGAAAATAACATAAACCTTTACTCACTCGGTCACTTTCCGAAGGCCAAATTGTCATTGATAAGAAACGCTGTGCCACCACGGGAAGTAAGCAGACAGCGATCGTTAAAACCATGGTCAGCCAGAGGTACGGCTGTCTCAGAGCATTTGGAGCAGTTCCTAGGGATAGCAAGAGGATATTTAGATGTAAGACAACATATGAAAGATCTATCTCTAGGAAAATTAGGAAGTTCACTATTCCTAAAAATAAATGTTTTCCAAATGGCTGCTCCTCGCACCTCCCTGGACTTCCAACAAAATCCCAAGGAGCTGATAGCAGCATTTGGCTCTATCTTGCTTCGGGCTTTTACCTTCCACTGATCAGAGCAACCTGGCAAACAAACACCCTGCAAGGTCATCACATTCTCTTTACTTCAAAGCTGCCCCACCAATTTTACCTTAGTTTTCATTTGCAAACACCTCCTGCTGGGCAGCATCAAGTTCCAGCTTGTTTTCATTGAAAGAAATGAAATACTCTAGTTAATCTGGCCTCAAACATAACAAAACCGTTCCTTGGAAATATATTTGTATTTAGCATCATTTCCTTTCACAGGCATTAGTTCGTGCCACAACATTTTGGCAGTGGTTCTGCTCAAGTTGCATTGCTTTGTAAAAATGTTCTTGGGAGACAGAAACAAGACACACAAAACACAAGGACTGACCTGTGAACTGAAAAGCAGAAGGAAAGAGAACATGGATCCCAGCACTGTGTAAGTCAAATGTGATACCGAAGTAAATTGCAATACTCCCAAACACTGAGAAGGCATTAACAAAAGTCCAGTAAGATGTATCCAAACCAATCTGAAAGGAAACAAAAACTCCACATGAGTTCATTAATTCAAAACCAGATCACTATCAGGATAAACATTGTGGTCAGGTAATCTCTTACCCAGTTACATTTCATTCTGAAAGAGTGTCGACAGAGAAGAGAGGTGGAAATAAAGTAGAAAATTTTGCAAATTGTTATGTTTTTACTAGACATATTTATAAACATGGCCAGAAGTTGTTTTCAGAGCAAGAGACAACAGGAAGATAAGCCTACTTGCCTGAAGGTTGACAACAAATACAAGAGAAGATGCTGCTGTGATGGCAAATGACTGATAATCTGAAGGTGCTTCTCCGTCTTGTCCCATAGTTTGAAGGTAAGCTCCGTATGGTATGAAGAAGATTATCAGTGATGTTATAGCTCCATGAAGCAAACTTAAAAAGAATTTCTTGTAGTTAAAAAGTAAATCTTTCTGTCCCAAAACATACAGTCTAGGGAACCGAAGACTCAATTTGTCGCTCACGTCCTTAATAAAGGAAAAAAAAATAAAAAATTGCTGCAATTTCTTGTTCTCAGTGTGAACCTTGGAATAGTAAGAAATTCAACTATATAATGCACCAAAGGGAATGGCAGATTCCTTTTTCTTTTCAATCAGCAGCATGGGCAGTCAACTTTCCAGAGTAATGCATACAACTGGGACGAACCAAGACTAGAGGACATCTTTTACAAAGCTGTTACATACCCCATTTTCAGGACTTAATGGTCTTCTCCAGCCTAAGTGATTCTATGTTTCTAGGTTCTTAGCCCATTATTTGCACAGACAAGACCATCTGCAGTTGTGTCACTCTTTACAGCTACGTATTGTTTTGGAGTCTTTCCCTGTGCTGTGAATTAGCAGACTAGGGCTATCATCACACATCCTGACTTTTAGTCTCTAACATATACGCAAGTGAGAGCTTAACTTGGTACTGAATTTATTTCTTAAGTTTTACTACAAAAGTAAACAGAGGCATTGATTTGCCTGATCAGCTTGTATGGAAAAACAAGCAAAGAAGGCCAAAAGGACTTGTTCTGTTGAATTAAAACAAATGCTGCACACCAAGACTTCCCATCAAGTACAGTCATTCAAAATTGTTCATTTCCTGCATCTTCAGGTCAGAAGGGTACACAAGGAGTACCTTTTCCATTAATAAAGCCGCCCGTTTCTGTGCTGTGTGTGTGATGGCATAGAACAGCAGGTACTGAGAAGTATTTTCTAGCAAACAACACTAGCACTGAAGACCTCTGAATTGATTCACTTTGGGTATTTCAGTAAGCCTCTGCTTATTGTCTTTTGTTACCTCACATCCTGCATAGGACTACATTCAAAAAGGATGCCTTGTACATAAAACAAAGCAACCAGTTTCAGTGTAATTTAAGACTTGATTCTAACTGCCTCTGAATTCATCTGTTGTCAACAACGTGGAGAGTACCTGGTCAAACAAGCCAACCAGCAGAACAGGCAGACTGGAGTACAATACATTGTACAGTGTGATGAACCAGTCTTCATATGCTGTCTGAAACAGAAGAATTTAAGTCCATAATGATTACCTTTTGATTTCACCTTTTCCTCCTAATTCCTGAGAAAATTTGTGTGCTCCGTTATAGCATTAAATTACCTGTCTCTGTTTACCCAAAAGGCAAGAAACACCCTAGGTCAAAACGCTGTTAAAACCATTTCTAGCATGTATTAAGCTTCCCGCTCCTTACAAACCATCACCACCACCTGACCTGAAGCACTATTGAAACTGAACACCACACGGGGTGTCAGCCTGGTTTATAGCCGCATTTGTGACTGTGATGAGCACTCACACACAAGTTGGGGAACCCTGGTTTCTTCTCTTTTGTTTTGTCCTAAGCATCCATAATTTCCACCACAGAAAATGCTATTAACCTCAGGCAGGGATGCTTGTCTGTGACTATGGCCCTGATGCTCTGCGCTGGACCATGCAATTACATCTTCCTGTGTTTTGCTTCTGCCCATGGAGATGCATCTCATCCCCTGAAGTCTTTCTGGCACACAGATAAGCACAACCTTTCAACGCTATGTGAACTTCAAGCACTGCCATTTACAACGAGCACATTTCGAGCCAGCAGTTCAAGATTAAAAAAATAAATAAAACTGTTTTGGTTTCTTATTGATAGATAAATGCACCATCTCGCTTCACCTATGAATATTTAAACAGCGTAGTTAAGAAAGGTTTCCCAAACCACTATTTAACAATCCCTTCCTCCCTCCCTCCCTCTACAATCATGATATTGACTGCAACTGCTCTGAAATCATAACCAACTGCTTTGCTTATAAGTAACTAGCTTAGTAGTTATAATCAATTCTCTTGCAGAAATTACTGATGTTAAGTTTGGGTTCCCATCACTTCCCAGGTTAAGCTTTTGCTATTCTGCTACCGATGAAAAGGAAGACCTGCCCGTTAATAAATAGTAGACAAGACCATGCCTTCTTACCTGGGCAGAAAAGCCATTAAAGAATGAATACCAGATATGCACTAGTGTAAAAGCAAAGTTTTTGTAGAAAAAATATCTTAGGAACTTGCACATCCTAATGTATGACCATCGTCCGTGGACCAGCAGCAGTCTTTGGAGGTAGCGGAATTGCCCAAAAGAGTAGTCGCTTGACATGACAGCTTGCATCCCTTCCTGGCCACTGATTCCAACTCCAATGTGGGCAGCTAAGGTAACAAACAAAGACCACACACACTGTATTAAACAAAGGGAGAGCAACAACATGACCGAGGGCAAATCTTTCACCAGTTCCTTTTCTCTGCTTCTCGCTTTCCTGCCCCATTTTATTTCTGTGTACAGCACAAAAGCTTCATTAAAGATTAACACAACAGTGCACACTCCCCTCCTTGCCCTGTTATTTACTGCTCACGTTTTCACTGGTATTTGGGTTCTCTCTCCGTGCTTGTTCCATCTGAATGGCTACTGGGAAATTTGACTGAGGTGAGAAGTAAGTGATGAGACAGAGCAAGCAAAACCCCTGAACAAGCTGGTCAGGCAGTTTACAGATACAGACTTCCTAGCATAAACCATCTCCAAGAAGTTTGTTTTTCAATGGGTTTCCTCAGCAAGTGTTTCAAAGAATGCCAGTTGCAATACAGCAGGCTAATGCCTCCAAGCAAGGGACACCTAAGCTCTTGTTTTGTCTTTATATGACATTTGGAACCCCCAGCATGGTAACAGACATAATTCAAGGCCCCTCTCGGGGAATGTCTACATAAAAAGCTAAAATCACCAAAACCCACTAACCATTTCATAAAGGGCTTCCTCAAAAAGGGACAGCGCAGGCATAGAAGGTAACAAGGACGCAAGAAATGTTAATGTAGGTAATGAAACAGATGGTACAGTCTTCTTAACGAACAGAAATAGCGAGGAGATTGTGGAAGAACTCCCAGAAGAGATGTTTCCTACCGAGAGAAGTCTTACAGCTGCCTTACTTTTAATCATGTTCACATCATTGGCACCATCCCCAATAGCCAGAGTAATAGCTTTCTTGTATTTCTTCACAAGCTCAACCACCATGGCTTTTTGTTTCGGAGTCACTCGGCAGCAGATCACAGCCTTGCATTCGCATGCCAAATCAACAAAGTTCTTCTGCTGCTGCTCTTTGTAAGCTTCAGCCTTTCTTCTCTTCTCAATTTGCTTTTGTTTCTCTTCTGCTGTTCTGGGGAATTTCAGTTTAAGTTTCTTTTTCTTCTTTTTCTTCTCCAGCAGGATTTCATTCTGTGTAACAAAAACGTTATGTTCCCTTCTACACCATTTAAAATAGCACTCCAAGGGCTGCCTATACACACTACACACTTAACTTCATTATATCCCATTTATAGCATTTTAACGAAACGCTCGTGCAGAGGAGTGAAAAAACAGCCATGGAAACAATGAAAAGAACATATCTGGTGGGATTAACAAAATCAAAATGCTTGTATTCAGTGTCACAGCACTCCTTGCAGAGTACAAAGGAATATTTCTTCTGGTGGCGGCAGCTAATTCACTTTTGAAAAACATTTCTGATATTGAAACTTGCCTCTTTCTATAGGAAGCACGACCACGCTCAGCAAAGGTGGAAGTTTTCTATAAATACCCAAGCGAACTCTGGGGCAGTACCTCTGGAACAGCAGGTAGCAGTAGCAGACCTGTGATTTTACCCGATGCTCCTGCTAGATAACTTTGAGAGCTTTCCAGGCTGCTTCCTATGCCTGACACACAATAGCGTTTCTTTATACAGAATAAAGGCTTAGAGCTGGAATGCTGAATGCGGCAGACGGTGTGGAGCTCTTCACTGGACTTTCTCCTTGTCAGCTGTCTGTAAAAGCAGCCTGCCAACAGGGTGGGTAATAGTCACTGAATTACAGCTAGCCACTTCTGCCAAAAGCTCTTTTCTGCTTTCTAAGCTCCTATAAGAGCACTATACTGCAGGACGGAGCAGAAAACCTGTCTTTTGTTTCTACACTTTCACTTCCATCTTTCATTTCAAGCATGATTTCTGTGCCTACACAGAAGCCATGAATCGTCTGCAGCTGGCAGTCATCTCCTTCCCTTTCTCATTTTTTTCCATTAGACTGGCATCCTCATGAAAAATAAACACTCTGAAAATCAGGCTGTGCTTTTGGAGAGGTTTGGTTTTACTTTGATGGCAGCTACCACGGTGATTTGAAAAGCCAAAGACATTACTTTCTTTACCGAGGCCTATTTTCAACCTTAAAAACTAAAAATATTTTTGAACATAAATATCAAACAGAGATGTTCAAGTGGTGGCACAAGGTCCAAAGAATTTTTGTTGACTGGTTTGGCAAAGCAGACAAATGAATGGAGTGAAGGACACTGTGACATGGTAGTACCCCCCAAATCTCAAATACACAGGAGCACAGGAGATCCTCCTTTCTACATACCAACCAGGAGCCAGTGATTATTAAAGCACGATCTCTACTACCCTGAAAGAAGGGCTCATTCATTCTTAGAGAGGAATGTGTACTCGATCCAGCTCTGTTCCTCTGGTTTTCCAACCTCGTTTGAAGAAGAGCACTGGAAAGAAATTTTTCATTACAGAAAAACCAAGGATAAACTTTAAACTAAGATAAAGTTTGTGTATGTGGTGCTTAGAGACATAATTTATTGGTGAACTCAGTAATGTCAGTCTGATGATCAGACTTGATGATCTTAGGGGTCTTTTCCAACCTAAATGACTATATGATTCAACGATTCTATGTATCAGTCCCAGACTACAATAAAAATATTACAATACAGCTAGCAACACTTATTTTTCCAAGAAACTTAGAAAACTTTAATTTTAAAAGTCATTTCTTCAGAATCATAAAGAAAATGCATCTCCTCAATATCGATGTTTTCCCCACAAAGGTTGCCAGTTTTTAATCAGTTGCACTCCAAAGCACACGGAACTTAATTCCATTTTTTGAACTACAAATTTAATGTCAACAGTTGTTGACCTAGAACTTAAAACCTTCTCCAAATAGGGTATCACCACCTTTACCCACAGTGAAGATGTTGCTTTGTAAAATTACAATTCCAGGAAAAGCCAAGAAACAGACAGCATACAGCCAAACAACAGCCAGCAAATGCTCCTCAGGCACAGAAGAACCATTGTGGGATAAACCAATGTTACTGCTGGGATAATTTTAAAAATTGAACATTTTTAACTCCTACACAGAAATTCTTTGTGCTTTTCACTTGCCTGATATCTTCTCCATAGCAGATTGTTGTCTCATCTGTTAAGAGGTCGCAAGAAAATCCAATATTTTCAGCAGTTTCTAAAATTAAAAAAATACAGAGGAAAGTATCGACTTAAAGTTCAGTCCCGAGTAACTACTGGGGGCAGCCAGAAGTACAGGAAGTCTTCTTAAGTAATTTTTGAAGTTACATTTCAGCATGGCATGTTCCCTTTCACCACCACATAGCATGGAGGAACAGGACAAATAAATCTTAGTACACAGAAGCTGGGGGGAATGCTTCTTTATTATTTCCCATAGAATAACAGCGTCCTATATGCAACGCTGATCTGGCTGCACCTCTATCCATGTTGTAGGACCTGGATTTCATTGTAAAAAGACAAGTTTGGCATGTAAGTGTTCTGCCCTAAGAGCCAAGCAAGCATGGTGGCATTAAAGTTTTGTTGTGTTTTTTGTTGTTGTTTTTTTAAAGCAAATTGTTCTTCATTTGCTTTGCACTGGGAAAAACAGGAGCTGGGTATTTCCCTATAGAAGACAGCCACTAAATCAGTCAGCTAAATTAATCTATTGGAGGAACAGAAGTTACCCAGAAGCCCACTCAGTAATTCTGGATTGGGAACAGCTGGCATGAACTTCTGCACATTGTAGAAAGTCTTCCAGTTTTGATTTAGATGCACTTTCATGCTGTGCTTTTCTAGAAAATGTGTTTCACTACAAGTCTGCATCTGTCCCAGTTTATCTTCTAGCTGTTACAGTGTTTTTGCTAGCTCTTTGGCTGTAAACAAACTTACCTTTTTTGTCACCAGTAAGCACCCAGATTTTAATATCTGCTTTTGAAAGTTTGGAAATAGTTTCTGGAACTCCATCCTGTAGTTTGTCTTCGATAGCTGTTGCACCAAGGAGCTGGGAGATATTTCAAACACAGGTATTCAGTAAGATAAACATCTATAGAAAACTGATTCATTTACAGTAGAGAACAATGCTATTTTGGCTGTGTCTTCAAGCCAAGGTACAACTCAGGATAAGAATTCAGTAAAGATAATGCCTCATATATAAAAGTCACTGCACTGAAATACATCTACTAAAATATCAGAAGATAAATTGTTAGAAATCAGACAACTCAAGTTTTCTATAGCTTCTGCATGTTACTAATGATCAAAATTTTCTTCAAAGGATAACAAACCCTCTGACATAGAAAAGCTGCATCATGGTGTGGATGCTAGAACTACTCTGGGCTTGAAAGGCGTAGTACTAACTTCGGAGGCTTTTTTGTTTGTTTGTTTGTTACCAATGTATTTGTAATACATGTACAACTACTGACATCCTGAAATGAACCTGTAAATTAAAGAATAACAGGGAAGAACAGGATGATTGGGCTGGGGGAAAGCAAAAAATATATTACTGGAGAATAATACATTTCCTTTCATTCTTTTCAACTTTCTCTAGAATTTGTCTTGGTCTTAAAGCCAATAAAATACTGAAAAGATCTAAAGCAAAAAGTCTATAGACAAGGATAATTTATTTTCAGAAAGATCTGTTTCTTCTTACATAAGAATAAAAGTACACTAAAAAATTAAAGCTTGACTTACAATCAAGTTTTTTTCTATTTCCTCATATACTTTGTCCAGAGCTTCATCACGATTAGTTGTAGCTACACTGGCCTCCATGAACTTTTTATTCCATGCTTCAAATTCATCATCACTAATGTCTTTGTAGCAGAGGCAGAGTGTTCTAAGAGTTTCATTTGCAAACACCTGAAAAATGAAGAAAGAAAAAAACCCACATATGCACAAAAAACTCTTTGTTTTGAAACCAAACATCAAAGTTACAATCATAAGCATTACGCAGGTCTGATAAAACAAGCGACTGCACAATAAATATTGAGCATTTCAGAAATAACAAAAAGGAAATTATAACTTGCAAGGCAGTCTAAATTGAAAGGCAGTCTGAGGAGGTGACAAATAGAACAGATTTTAGTGACCTGGAATACTCATAAAAAACAAACAAAAAAGCAATAGACAAAATGTAAGTTCACTTCTCCTGCAAAGATAATGCATTTTTAAAATGTGCATGATGACCTAACGTTGCTCTTATTATTTCTCAGGTTTGGGATAATGTGTAAAGCCAATTATAGGGCTGCATTTGTTTAATAGCTTACCAAAAGGACATAAATGAAATTAGATTATGGTCAGAAATAAATTTAATATGTGATTGTAAGAACAGAATATAAAATGCAAACATACATCTAGTGCTTCTTCTGTAGCTTCTCTCTTTACATTCCTTGGGTGCAATCGTTCATAAATTACTGTATCAGCTCCTTTACAATACAGCCTTATATTTCCATTGGAGTCTCTTACTGTAGAGTGTAATACGAGAGGTGGGACAAAAAGTTAGAGTACATTTAAACAAAGGAATAGTTTCAGATTAGATTCTTCAGTGTACTGCTGTTAGCTGCCAAAGCTACATGACCACGTTTCTTTGTAGTCCCTCATCCCTGAAATTATTTATAACACATCCTACATTCCTAGTTCTTACAAAAAACATAAAACTAATTTATTTTGGGGAATAAGGGGAATGAATTAACTTTGTAAAATTTCTTCAAGCTTCTACTAAAGGAACCACAGATCATCTTCAGCAGAGGCCACATCTGAGCACCAGGACTGTTAAGAAAACACATTTGCACCTCATTACAAAGCCTCTATTTTGCTATCCAGATCTATGTGGAGTAAAATCTATCATAGGAGTGTGTGTCACACAGCCATTCCACCTAGGAAATGCAAGCAACCTATCCTATAAAAGGTCTTATAAATTAGAGGTTGTTTGTAGTCAACTTACCAATGACAGACATTCGTTTTCTATCGCTGTTGAAATCCAAAATAGCAAGGACATCATAGGTTTTTTCAATCCCCATTTCACTTATTGTGATGGTATTTTGTGTTCGTGAGAGAAAAACATAGCCAAAGTTTCTGGCTGCCGTAACCAAGGCCCCTTCGTCTGGGGAGGCTGCCTGGTAATTGATCTGACCTGCATTGTTGACACAGTGAAAAGGAAAGAAAGCCAGGGTACACCTGAGCATTACAGGGGCACTCAGACCCCACAGCTCAAAACTTCACACCCGTTCTTTGCAATTGACAGGGGGACACACAATGCCACGTCCTCTCCCTTTCTGAAGTGGGGTCCAACACACTGCTGCAGCACCCAACAGCAGTGCCATCAGAGGAGAAGGACTAGGGACTCCCCCTTCCCATCAGGTGTACTTTCCAAATGGACTAAGACACTGAACCTCTTCCTTCCATGTATAAAGGCTTACTACTCTGTCTCAAGACAAATGTAACTTAAATATCTTAATTTCTTAGTATTTTTATTTAAGCATTTCCAAAGGAAGTTTTAAAAAAACACCAGCAACAACAACAACAGCAAAAAATCAAAAATCCTTGGCCAAAAACACCAACATAGTGGAAATAACCCCAAAAACATCAGCAGGAAGAGCACAAAGGGACAGGAAACTGCTGGTTTCACAAAGATCTCACAAAGATGCAAGTAAAGCAGTGTTACTCTTTTCTTGTGTCGAGCATATCTTATTTATCTTTCAACCTTACTTTCCACATGAATTCTTCAATACCCATTCACCTTCAAATTCAGTTCCTGTCACACTTCTGTTATTCACTTTTGTTACCTGCTGCTGATATTCTTAGGACAGACATACAGTTTGTGTACAGCTATGGGCTGTGCTTCGTGGAGTAAGTGAATGAGATCTTCATGCTGAAAATGCTTGTTTTTCCACACTGAAAACAAGTTTCCAGAAGTGTTTCCATTTTCACATTTGTGTGTGGAACCAGAGACTTTACTAGTATCATATTCATTTTATTTGAGGTTTATGCTTTGGAGATTTTAAAGACATATTTGAATAGATAGAAGATCAGTAACAGGAAACACAAGCCCTCTGTATAAGCTGTTCCACTACCTTTCTAGATCTGTTGTTACTCAAGATGCACGTTAGTCAAAACTGGAACCATCATAAAGACAACCCTCCTTATGTAAACAGGTAAATTGAGTACAGGAAATGGCACAGGAACTTGCTTTTGTTTAACTTAAAAGAACAACCTAGCACTCTTCCTTATTTATGGGATCTGCATTAGTGCTGGACCTCTCTTGTGTAACTGGACTTCAATTGCTGTTTCCCCTTACACAAGAGAAAAAAAATGATACTCACCATCAGAAACATCGACCATGACTGTATGACAAATAGCAAGCAGAAGAAAGAACTTTTGGATTTCTGGGTCCTTTCTGGACTTTATTTGCTCTATCAGGTAGTGATCATAGAACAAGAACTTTCCATCTGCGTACATGTTCCAGCTGAAATCCACTTGCTGCTTAGAAAACAGAAGAGAGAGTTTGGGTTATCTCATGTGCAATTCTTCAAGCCTACCTGCATCCCTTCATACCTTGGCACGGCAACGTTCCCTACAAACTGCAAGGACTTCTCTGCCAGGTCAGACCAACCTACCTCCGGGTGGCTCGGGAGCTGCCCTGCTCCATCGCGGCAGTCTCCTGCAATGCAAGCACCATCAGTTGGAAGGCATGGGGCAGAAAACCAAAGGTTTTTACAACTCATTCACAAAGTCAACAGTATATAGAATATTTACATCTATCACACTAGAATGTCTCTGATTAAAAAAAAAAAAAAAAAGGCAAATTCATTCATAGCAGCAGTACCTTTGTGTCTTGTCGGGTGTAACTGTCTATGCCAGTGATACCAAAGCAAAAATAAGAAAAGGAAAATGTGGTGGAATTGTCATAAAACATCCATCTTGTTTTAACAGAGCTTTTACTGTCAGAAGTTCCTCTTCTCTCTTCAGAGGTATGATGTTTAAGAAGCATACAGTATTAGCACACCGCTCTTTGTTGTTTGAACTGACCAAACGATAGCTCGGTTTGGAGCACATCACTGTGTATTCCAAACACTGAAGTCCAGACAAGTTTGGAAATGGAAGTAACTAATATTAAACTGAAAAGCTGCTGCTCTTATTGCACTTTCTTATTGATTTCTAGGTTCATTTCCAGAACTGTTCCCAGAGCATTTCTACGAAAAGCAAAGCATTCTGTAAATCACTCATTTCTGACTTTTATACTGTGAAGTTTCCACTCAACTCCACCCATTTCCCCTTTTTAAAGCTGAAAACAATGGGAAAACTCCAACCATTCAGTTTTACCAGAGCTTTGCTCAATGCCAGGGCTATATTGTGGAAGCTCAGTTGAAAGTAAGAAGACTCATGCACCTGATTTCAAACCAGCATTAATGTTCCTCCCCTTCGGCGGGAGGGTGCCACCTGCAAGCACTCCTGTTTCCCTGCAGATCTCTGCAAACACTTCTGCAAGTTTCTCCTGGCAGAAAGAGATCACGGCACACAAACACACTGCAGGGCAGGGCAGGCTGGACCAGGGCTGTGCTGTGCCCCCAGGGACCAACATTGCACCTGCGGCCAGCTGGGTAGAGGGTAGAGGGCCATCCCCCGGCTCTGCTTCCATGCATGGAGCACCCAGCACCACTGCCATCCACAAAAAGGACCCCTGGTACTGGAATGCTTTGGCATTTGCTATGGAAATCAAAGCTGGTTGATGCCGTGGGGTGCAGCAGCACGGCACAGACTTACCATATCTTTGGCCGTTTATGCAACATTTTTTAAATGTCATGATGTTCTGTGTGAGCGTTCCTGTCTTATCAGAGAAGATGTAGTGGATCTGCCCCAGCTGCTCATTCAGCGTGGTGGTTCTGGCCTTCGCAGCCGTGTCCTTCTCAGAGTAATACATTTGCAGGTCCCAGTTTATAAAATAGCTTTGGCCCAAACGAATCACTTCAACACTAAATGAAATAAAACAAAAGTTCTTACTCCCGGCTGTATGTCAAAGCAATGACATTTTATCAGCGTATTACAGAGCACCATCGCCCCTAGACAGGCGTCTCAAACTAACATCAGACCACACAGCTCAGCTTCAACAGCTGGGAAGAGTCTCTACGGCCTGATCAAGCCAAAAGTATTGATGATGATGCTCCCATAGCAAATCGGAATCCCACTTGGGAACAGCATTTGTGTCTAGGAATTTTTTTTCCTTAGTCAAAGTATAAAGTATATATGCTTAATACTGTAAGGAAAGCTTGATATCTTTGAATTCTGAGTCAAAAATCTTTGGGTGATGATTTTATATGAAAATGGTACATAACAGATCACTCTTTTCTAAAATCCCAGTGAAGAGGGTGAGTATATCCAACATCTTTTCAGTAAGACAAATCAGTGTGCTTTCCCATCTACTGGGAAGCTGCATCTGTTACCACCAATGGAAAATTAAGTTAGCTCACCATTAATTCTAAAGTTCAGTAATTCAACCCTATAACCAGTTTAGCTGTTGAAAGGCCAAGGTATTTACTTACCTCACATAGAGGGAAATGGGAACCATGGTGTTCAGAACAATGATATATCCCCAGAAGTTAAGGAAGCCGCGATACGGAGGACTGTAGTCTTCAGCGTCGTAGAGGTACCAGGAGGAGTTGCCGATCTGCTGCTCCCAGTAAGTGTGCCCGATGGCAAGGCCAGCCGACAGCAGGATGAGGACCAGAAAAATCTGCAGTGTACACAGAGAGGCCTGTCAGACACTTCAGGAATGTTTGCTAGGCGTAACTCTGAAATCTCCATGTACCAAAAAGAATATTACATGTATTTTTAAGTAAAAAGAAGGGGAGCAAATCTTTCCCACAAAATAGTCTCATCAAATAATCAGGGTTCTAATTTTAGTTTATGTCCCAAGCACAGTTTTTTGTTTTTACATGTGCTTAAGCAGGCAGTGAGTAGGGCACATGAATGTGCTTGGAGCAAGGGCAAAACCACAGTGATGCTGCCACAGATGCCTCTGCCTGCCTGCAGTCCAGCTCTTTTTTTCCTCTTTCAGCACTTCTCAGGTGCTGAACAGAGCTCAGGACCAGGACCCAGGTCCTCAAGGCTCTCTCCAGCAGCTCAGAGCAGACCAGAAGCACCTACAACACTGCTTTTGGAGCACACTCCTGCTTTGCGTTGGCTGCCCAACATCTGAAGTTAAGGATCACAGATTCCACCAACAGCAAGGCACCTTTTTAGATTCCTCCCCCTACTGCATTCCAACCCAAAACAAAGTAGAAACATACTTCCTATAGCAAAACAAACAAACAAGCAAACAAACACTCCTCTAAATTTGCATTCACTCTATTCACTTAAAAGTGAACTCAAACATCTGAATTTTATAGAAAACGTCTTACAGTATAAACCATGTAATTCATAAGGGAGTCAATTTTTGTCCTTTTAAATTTTGTCTTTCCACTATTTTTCATTATTTTTGTATCAGCGCCTAAAAATAAAGAAAAAAATAAAAATGTAATACATTAACAAGTATTAATATTAGTATTTTACAAACCTGGGACATAAAATATAGTCAAATTTCATAAGAGAAAGACACATTTTCCCTTCTAAAGGCACACTTCTAGTGAGTAAACGTTACATGTTCATTTGTTCATTTCATAAATACCTGCAAATATGACTACTCCATGGCAGAAGTCTGTATTCCTAATTTTACATCCACGTAGTAAGATCTTATCAGCATCTAACGCATAACTCGTGTTTCTCCAGAATAATGTTCCTGTGAACTTATCCAGTCTGTTATTAGGTTCTTCACATTCAATCAGACCTAAATTTTCAGGAGAGTATGTTTAATATACAACAGTTAAATAAAAACGGATCAATTTGTACCCACCATACAAGTTATTTTACTTTGTGGAAATTTGTTGTTGTTGTTTTGTACGATTGTTCTAAACAAACCATGTATGTGAGATTTTGTGTGTACAAATAGTCAGTGCTGTGTTGCTGGCTTTTTAAAAATGGCTTCTTGGGTGGACTTTCACTTTCCAGACTGAGATAGAAGAAATAATTCATTTCTGCACCATGATCATTACGCACAGCATTTACTGGCAAATCGGATGCTTTTCTTGTCCAAGTTTCTTTTAATATTTCTCAAGTTTTAACAACAGCCTGCCTACAAGAGCGAGCCTCTCGCTGGATGTCTCTAGGATGAACACAGTGAGACAAATCTCATGAAATAAGCTGCTACTTGTTCAGATATCTGTGAATATTTCAGCTAAAAAAGAGACCTGTTTCTTTGACTCTTAGAACTTGCCCTATTCTTACTGTGTACTTTATGATTGGTCATTTTTTGTTTCCAACCCCAAACTGAACTCATTCTAAAATTCTGGTTCATACTGCACTTAGAATCATCTAAACTCTGCTTCAGACATAAGTAAACAAATATATAGGTGTAAATGGCAACATAAATGCTGATCGCTACAGAGGAACACAGAACAACACTCTGAGGCCCAAACAGCAGTGTCTCCAATCCTGCACCGTCTGTAGTCAGGGAAGAGAAGCACAGGAAGAGGCACACCAAAACCCCAACAGCAAACATATTTTCCAAAGAAAACAGGCAGGCAAATGCTAATAAAGGGTCCTGTCCTACCTACTCAGTGCGTCATATCTCATTCATGGCAAAGGTCTTATCCTCAGATTGGCTGTATTTTGCTCAGCAGCAGTTTCCTTGTGCAACTTGCCAATGCTGCCTTGTGACAAAAGCTATGAAGCCACTAACTCCAGTGTCACAAGAACCACTAGCAATGTCTCAAACCGCACCTGTGTTTTATTTACTTGTACTGTAAACTGTTTGAGCAGCGTTTGAATAGCTGTAACAATAAAAATGCAACTGTACAAACCATTAAAGTCCGCCATTGCACTTTCTTCTTGAAGATACTTGTCTGTTACCTCCAGTGCCATTTTGAATTTTAAGTTAGTCTCACTAAAAAGAAAGGATAAAAAGGTCATTTTATTGAAAACATTGATACAGGAAAGAAGTTTGAACAAAATTAAACAGTACGCCATAGACACCAACCTCCCACCTGGAAGCAACGAGCTGAGCTATGCATTTGCATGGATGAGAAACATTCATGAATAACAGGACTAGTTCTTGCACTGCTCGGTTGCTTCTCCTCACAAATGAAACCTGACACAGTAGCATCCCTGTACTTAGAAAAGTGAGGGTGCTCAGAAATACTGTTTTTCTAAAGCAATATTTAAGTTTGATTAATGGTTATTTTAAACCAGGATTTAATAACTGACATTGTTGAAAATTCCAACTGAGAACAAACATTTGCAATATAAGCAGATCCTTCTTCTGCATGATTAATTATTGTTTTTAAGATCACTAAAAGCTGAGTGAGTAAGTAGTTATTTATTCAGAAAAACTATCATTTCAGTTAATTTAGGTGCAGTTCATATCACTACAGCCTTTTGTAAAATAAAAGTCAGCGCTACCTCTTCTGACAACGTGAACTAAAGCAACACTTACAACGCAATTGTGACAGAGACACTGAGATTTACCATTCTTAAACAGTTTCTTAGAAAAACTTCCAGAGAAAACATGGATTTTTTTATTTTTTTTTAATTTTCTCACTCTAACTTAGAGAGCTTAGAGTAATAGAAAAGACCCAGTTGGAAGAGACCTCTGGCAATCAACAGTCCAACGTCCAGTCAGAAGCAGGACCTTAGACAAGGTTATCCAGGGCTCCATCAAGCCAAGCCTTCATTGTTTCCAGCAAGGGAGGTGTTCCCACCTCTCTGGGCAACTTATTCCAGTGGTAAAAATTCTTCACCATGAGAACAACCATTCTTAAATCCAAACAGAATTTCTTCTGAAGTAACGCATCCATTGCTTTTGTTGTCCTGTTGTCCTGTCAATGTGCATCCTTGTGTACAGGGCATCTTTGCTGTAACCATGAGATATCGCAAGGCTGTGATTAAATTACCCTTCACTTCTCCAGGCTGAATAAATCCGGCTCCTGCACCCTTTCTTAGCGTACCAGGTACTCCAATGCTTCAACTATCTTGGCACTCCAGTGGATCCTCACCAGATTTTAATGTTCCTTGAATTGTGGGGATCAAAAACTGCACACAGCTTTCCAGGTGTGGCTTAACAAATGCCAGGTAGCATGGAACAACTCGATCTGCTGGTTTGATAGTGGGCCTGAAGAAGTCCAGGACAGTTTGCCACTGCTGCAAGGGTGCACTGCTGTCTTGCTTGCTGTCCACAAGAACTCCACTTTTTTGTTCTTTTTTTTTTTCTCTTTTTTTTGTGGGACACCATATCAAATATTTTCATAAAATCAAGGTAAATGACATCTTCTGCTACAGAATGGACTCCATATCCAATGAGCAAGGTATTTCAATACACAAAGCAACAGCCAGGTTGGTCAAGCACAATGTTAATCCTTGTTGGCTTTCCCCAGTCAAATTCTTGTTCTTCATGTACCTGGACACAGGTTCCATGAGGGCCTGCTCCACAGTTTTTCCAGGGGCTGAGGTGAGACAGACTAGTCCATAGTTTTCTTAATGTCATTTTGGCCCTTGTTAGTAGAAGGGTGTGATACTTGCTGTGTTTGAAGCCTCTGGGATTTCCCTGGATCTCTGTGATCTTTTGAAGATGATTGACAGTGGCTTAGAATGATGTCAGCCAGCTCTTATCACGTTCAGATGTATCTTCTCAAGTCTGTTGGGGACAATTTGTACAGACGGTCCCTAATTGGACCATCACATACTACCAGTTGTTTGCCATTCAGTTCACCATTGCTTCTCGACATAGGGACTCAGGGGCTGGCCTTATCCATGAAGACTAAGACAAAACAACTAATTGCACCCTTACCCTGACAATAACTGTATTACTTTACATTAGCTTACTTCTGAAATAAACACTTATTGCTCTTTTACCAGGAAGCCAAAAATAAATCTAAGAAATCCTTAAGTAGAACCTTACCCATCTAGTTCAGCTGTCTCTACATAGCAGAGACTGTTTGGTTCTGAGCTGGATAGCAGCAAAATATCAGCCTAGTGAAACAAATAAATAAGCAGCAAATAAATCCAAGTCAAGATTTGTACAGAATTCTGTAGAAACATAAAACAAATATATCTAAAGCACTTACAGGAACGAAAGTATTTTTCTTCAGACGAATGATATCACCAACTTTAATATCTTTCCATTTTGTGTTTTTGAACCTAATATCAAGATAGTTTAATGATTATTACTATTTAATCTAGAACATTATACAATCTATACATCTTGAAATATTAAACTTTCCTTCGTATGAAGACATTACATCTTGGTAAGATGTGGGTTTTTTTTTGGTTTTGGGAACTGCAGTTTAGTTGGGAATCTAAAACTTATAAGACAACCTACCTCTGCTCTTTCCTGTTCACCCATATATGAATTTCTGTCCAACTCTCCAAGCAAGTTGCTCTTAGCACAGATTTACTGCCACAGAACTAAGTTTAAATGACTCCTTCAGGCATTTCTCTTCTGTTTCCAATTAGGTTTTCACAGAGACGTATGGAACAGTAGAGAACAAAAAGCTGAACTTTCCCTGTCATCTACAGTTTATGATCTGTGATGAAGCTTTGTACCAAAAGCAACAAACTTTACTTACTAAGTTAAGAAGTGAACGGTACAAACCTTCCATCCCTGATGACTTCACATGTCCTGTTATTAACCTCATTGTCCATCTTGTGACGGGCCTGAAAACCAGGAGCAGAGAATGTACTCCCCACTGCATGTCACAGCTGAAGAACAACACTGTTTTCTTTTGCTTTTATTATTAACAGAACATGTTGCTTACTATGTCATCCACTAGGTCTTTGACTGCAGTTATTCCCAGGACCAAGAGTAAGGGCACCAGCGTTGTATACCATGACAGGGTAGATATTTGAGGAATTGCCTGTCAGAGACAAAGAGTATCAGCTCAGTATGGGATTGCTATCAAACTCAATTCAGAAACATTAAGGACTGGGACAGTTAAAACATAAAAAGGAAAACCAACACATCAGAGAGAGAATTTTAAGGCAGGTTGTGAAGATGAAAAAATCTCGGGGGGAGATTTTGACTGTGCTGCTGTACTTCAGTGCTGTTTTCTCTTTAACAACTGTTAATTGCTCATATTTTCTGTTGGTGCTTCTGGTTCATGAATGGGACTTGAAGGCCATCATATTTTACAGAGTAATAGCCAAAAGAAATACCTTGTCCTCAAAAAATTCATAAACTCTGCAACTAGCTCATCTTATCTAATACAAAGCTAGGGTAGGCTGATACGGATTTCTGTTAAGATGTGCTTAGTTTCTCTAACAGTTCAGCTGCAGTCCCTTACGCAGCAACCTGCAATTTCCTAACAGGATAGCAATGAACGGTTTCATAAGTAGTATTCAGCTCAGTAGATTAGCACCTCAAACTCGCTTCCCAGTTAGTATTCTCTCTTTATAAACTACGCCTTACCTGCAAAATGAGAAGGACCAGGAAATAGAAGTTGGCTGCTCTTTTAAACTGCTCAAACAGATTCAGCGGTAAAAATGTGATGGGGTTGTACTTGTATGTCTTAATCGCATTTCCCTGTTGAAGAAACCAAATGTCATTCACAACACACGGAAAGTATTTTTATAGGAAATCTTTCCTATAAACTTTGCTAGAGCTGTACCCATCGTCAACAGTTTCCAACGGGTCACTGTCTTAATGAAACCAGACAAAAAGGTCTGCACTGACATTAACACACTCCAAAAAGCACCTCACACTTCCACTCTGGCTACAGCAAGGACTACAGGGCATCACAGTAACTGTGTGGAAAGGAGACAGCCTGGCCCAGGTGAGTGACACAGCGCACATGGCACTGCCAAAAGGGCATGAAGAAGGGGGGGAACAGGGGGGACTTCAGTGCTCTCCCTGTCCTATGCAGTGTTCTCTCTGGTGCATGTCAATTTTATTTGCTACATACACAGTATCACTAATAGGGATACAATTGGTCTCAGATGTCAAACCACAAACAATGCACCCAGACACAAAGGACTTTTAATCAGACTTGTTCAGGAGGGACAATGTGAGACCCAGCAGAGGTTAACTTGATAAGTGGCAGCCCCTACCTAGTTGAAGCATAAAGGACTTCCATTTTAATAATGGATCCAACTGTAGAAGTTTTACTATTAAATGTTCATAATCATGCATCAAACAACCCAAACTGCCTCACATCCACCAGGCAGAAACCACAGCAGATGTAAGGAAACCACAGAGGCCAACACATCACGGATAAAGCCAGGCAGTCCACACACAACCACAAAGTCCAATCCTCTGTCACTCACAACCAGCACCACATACTAGCACAAAAGCTTACGTACTTCGCAAAGTTAAAAAATTAGGATCAAAAAAAAATTACTGAGCCTTTTGTCTTGATAATTGAGATTTTTTTAAAAAAAGTTGCCTTGATCATAATTAGGTGGATTTGGAATGACACTGTTTAAATGAACATTCCCAGTGGCCTACTTTAAGGCTGCCTCCGTCTAGCTTTATCAGGATATTGCTTAATGCTTAATGTATAAGACTTCTTATACAAAAGATGACACCTTTCTGGATGTTTGCAACAGCTGTAGTTGAGCAGATAAAACTCAGAATATGGACTGAGGACACCTGGCTTCTAATTCTCTATCTCATCTTAAGCAAGTCTTTTGATACTTTGTTTTTCCACTCACAAAGCCAAAGTCAATTACATTTCTCTACCTTTGCTGGAAATCCTAAGGAAGTGTTATTAGTGGTTTTTAGATGATTCAAAAATGGTTGGAAAGATCTTATTGACATTAAGAAAGCATTCACCCTGACAAGTACTATAATCACATAATTAAGATAAAGAAAACTTACCGCATATTTGCTTTTTTTGAAGCACAGAAGTATTGTTCTCTTAAACTGCGGCTGCTCATAGAAGTGTTGATCATTTGCTTTAACTTGCCAGCTGCAGTCTGGAAGAGACAAGGTGAAAATGGGTCAACATCTGATTGCTGTAAACATGAGGAAGCCAATCTGCCTTCCCTTTTTTTCAAATGTCATATTTGTAAGGTACTTTCAATTGAAACAAGACTGGTACCTGCTTTTCTTATTACAGTGTCTAAGAAAGGGTTTTCAAGAAATGTCCAGCTTATTTGTCTTTACTAGCAATTAAAATATAATCTCAGCAAGGAAGAAGCAAAATAACAATTTGGAAGTTCTATGAGAAATTGAAAACTTAGAGGAACATTTAGTCAGGCTGAATTCCCTCCTTTCCCCTCTTCCAGTTTGCTTTTGCTAACACCTGTGAAGCACTCAGCACCCAAAACAGTCTTTTTTAAAATGGAAAGATTCACCCATCTTTTGAAAAAAAAATAAAATCCGATCACCACATCATGCAATGACTTTCTTTTGCAATCGTAAGCAAAAACCTGAAGCACTCATTTTATTTCTTCAACCATCTTAACATCCTAACAAACCATCCATCTCCACATTAAGGCCCCTTATCATTTAGAAATATATGGAAACAACCCACTAAACACACAAAAAAGGCTTATACTGGTTCAAATGTCCAGGTGATGGGGAAGACAAGTTAACTGAAGTTCTGTTCAAGCAGCTCTCAGACCGCGGGTTACGTACATCTAGCACCTGCCTTAATTAACATGAGGTCACCAAGCACATCATTAGTTGTATGCAACAGGCAGTGGCACAGAACTCTGGTTGTGGACTGGAATTACGTTGATTTTCATACTGGTATTTGATAGAATGAATTGCTACCAATCGCTCCTTCAGACACTTGGATAAGCCATTCCAAGTCCTGTCTGACAGATGAGCCACAAAAAGCAAATCGATCTACACACGGCTCAGCATCAGTACTGAGAATCATTTGCTACCCAAAGCAAGTTTCTAATGTAGCAGTACCTTTTCTCAGTGTCTCTCGGCTCTCCTCAGTGCCTCTGTTGGTTTGGGCTTGTTCTGACTCGACCCCAGGCTGCCGGCTGTCCAGCTCATCCTCTGTGTCATCGTCGCTGTAGGGCACCTCCTCATCATTAGGCTGCGAATCCTCATCAAAGGTGGTCTCCGAATCCCGTTCCGAGATCATGCCTCTAGCACCCTGCAAACATTTTGTAAAGGTTCAGGAGTGGAGCTATCACAGCAAGAACTGCAAACCATGTCCCCAGAATGTCGCTCTGTCAATACTGCCCAGCGAAACCCACGTTTGAAACCGGTTTCCCTGGACGAGCTTAGAGCGCAGGCTTGGTTTGGAAGTAGGGACCGAAGTCACGTGGCAGTTACGTTCACAGCAAGTCCCTCATTACCGTTGTGCTGTGTGTAATTAGGCACACTCACACGGCAGCCCAAGGAACACCCTGCAGTCGTGACGCAGGACATCGGTAATGGGACACGGAGATGAGCAAGCCTGTGAACACCCAAATACCCAGGGCCATGCCACCGACCTGCATGGAGGGGTCAGGATGAGAGGAGCTGGGGGAGCTGCAGCCTCCTTCAGCGTTTTTAGATCACATAGACACATTGTGCAGCTTCAGCTGTTCGCTGCAGCGGACAGCATCCCATTAACTGGCTGTAAGCTAAATCCAGAAACCATCTCCCGGTGTGCAGCTCCACCCCTGCCGTCCCACACAAACAACCACCCGCACAACTCCTAGGTGGTTTCCATCTCCGCCTGGCCAGCCTATTGCTTTGCTGGGTGTCCTGGCATTTTAATTACCGATCCTTACAACAGTTTAGATTGTTCTGATGAGTGTGCCCTGCTCATTCCTAGCCAGGCAATTTCCAAACTCTTTGTACCGAAGCTCAACTTGTGTTCCTTTCTGCAGACCACCACTTCGGGATAGGTTCTGATCCGTCTGTGCCAGCACAGGGAAAGCTGTGGGAAATTACAAGCCCCGAGGAGAGGAAGGGGCTCAACCACCCCAGGGGTTTCTGGCAGGGCCCCGTGTGCACCAGGAAGCCCCTCCAGCCCCAGCCAGCTTCACTTTACTCCCCCCCAGCACTAGCACCAGCAGCCCCGTTTGGCTCAGCCCTGATGCCTGGGAGGAGCGCTGGCCTCCAGCTCAGCCGTGCCGGGTGCCCGTGCCCTCTCCAGCTGCGTGCCCACACTGTGCACCTCTGGCCATCGCTGGGCCCTCCCCAGCACGGGGACATCGCAGTCCCGCGGGCAGCAGCCCCACTCAGCTGCCCCGACAGCCTGACACCCCCACAGAGGCAGCGGGGCCAGGCTGCGTAACGCAGGAGCCCAGCCCTAGGAGGCAAGGCCAGTGCTACCCCACCCACGTGCTGCTGTCGACAAAACCAGCAAACAGCAATCTCTGGGGCTGACACCAAACCCTGCCAGCACCCACGTTACCTTCCGTTTCTGCAAAGCCGAATGGCCTCCCTCCTTAATATCTCGTATGAGAGAGATAAATATTAAATGAGCACTGAATATGCTGCTCGGGTGACATGACCGTGGGCTGGAAGCCCAACACATGCCACGCTCAGTACTGTCGTGCTCTCCTGGCACACAGCTAATGTTTCAGGACTGCCAGCTTACAAAATAAGACAAAACTAGTGGGTATCGGATGAACGCACAGTTTGATTTAGTGCGGATTAATACAGCTTCTTCCAAGACTGCTCAAGCTGTGCGAGTCTGCTCACCGATGAAAGCAGCTGGGACTATGACAGCCAGTTTCTAATACACAGGCCGTGGAACCTGAAATTTTTGTGGAGGCATTGTTTGTTTTCCTCCATTGTCTTGGAGTTAGGCAACTCATCTGAGATGCAGGAGTTTCAAGCTCAAATTCTCTCAAAAAAGAGACATTTTCCCTCTGTTGAGAGAGAAATGCACATGACAACTTCAGGCAAGCATTTCCATCAACCATCACAGTTTCCAAAGCCTAGCCCTGGACAATGAGCATCCCCGTGGGCCCAGCAGCGAGGAGGAGGAGGACAGGCAGGCTCTGCGAGCACCCCATGGTGGTGCCACAAGCAGGCGAGTGACACTCAGAAAAGCAGAGTGTGTATGCAGAAGCCATTCAGAGTCACCAGTCAGTCCTGTCTGCAATGCAATGGAAAAGTGAGCCACAGCATTCCTACAGGTGGTTTTTACACAAACGCACTTTTTGTTGCATGCTCAGGTTGCTTTTTCTACAGCATTGTTTCCTGCGTTACAGAGTGGAGGCACGTGGACCGGGAAATCCCCCCACGCCGCACCCAGGAGGGAGCAATCCCTGTGCCAAAGGGGCTGTGGGCAGATGCAGCCCAGCAGTTCTTATTTCCAGGAGCTGGGGAAAGAAAGGTGCCAGCCGGGGAGGAGGGCCGTGCCCATGTGGGGCGGCAGAGCAAGGAGCTGGTGCAGTTGCCCTTAAATAAAAGGCCTGCCGTCTGAACTACAAAGGTGGTTTCACTTGGCCTTACGCCAGCTCTCCAGTGACAAGCAGCAGCGTTCCTGCAAGTCAGCCAGGCTCCCTCCTGTGTGGCTGGGAAAACCCTGCCGCCCCCGGCACTCCCGGCGAGGCAGAGCCTGTGCTGTGCTGCCTCCCAGCCTGCAGCAGAACCTGCCCCAACACCGACCCTGTGCCGGCACCCAGGGAAACGGCGTGCCCTGCACAGGGCTCAGCACCACTGGGAGCTGCGCTGCGGGGCCATCACACCAACACCTCCGGCCATGCCTCGGGCAGGCACCCGCAAGCTGCTGCTGGAGACAAGGCTTCAGGCCAGCAACTGGCCTCACCGCCCGCCTGGCAAGGGCTCCAGCTTTTCCTCTCCCAGCAGGGATGCAGGCAACAGACAGTCCTGCCCTTGCAGACAATCCTGCCCTTGCCCAGCGATGCTGTGGCTCTGCACACAGGGCAGGGTCAGACCTGTTGCCCAGGTGCCTGCTCTGGGTTTTACAGACACTGACGTTTTCTTCTCCCCAAGAGTCTGCCCAGACGGAAGAAGTTACGAAGAACTGAGTCAGGGATTATGTTTTCAATCCCAGAAAACCCCAAAGTTCGTATCCCTGCCATATAAAGTGATTCAGCCTTTAGTCTATTAACCTTTACTCAATTGATTAATTAACTAATTAATCAGGCCAAGGGTTAGATGAGATGTCAAAAAAAAAACAACCACAACAGAAAAACCACTGCATTTACCTTCTACTACAGATGCACAGCTAGATGGAAATACCTAAAATACAGACAGAGGCAGCCCGCGGTGCTAGCTGGGAATGCCAGCGTGGTGGCACGCAGCAGTGACTCCAGGTGGGGTCTGCCAGCCCCAATAAGACGAGATGCACAGGGACTGTTTCTGCAGCCAGGGCCCACACCACCAGCTGCCGGTGCCCGGTGGTGCCCCCGTCCCCCTGCAGTACCTCACAGCCAGGTGCCCCTCGAGCAGGGCAGTGGGCACTGCACGGTGCTCACTGCAGCAGCCGGGAGAACAGGGAAGGGTCACGTTTCTTGACACCCAGTCCGCACAACAAGGGCTAGCGGGGACATCTAACACATTCTCAGAGGGGTTCTTTAAGTATCAGGGAGGAAACAGAACAGTAATTGTTTTTTTTTTTTGTAAAGTGAAATTCCTGTGGTTGCCACCTAACCTTCCTCCACCTTGTGCAAACAGACATTGCTGCCAAGGAGCACTGCAGGACCTCTGAAAGGGCTGTTACACCTCGGGACGCTGCAAGGCCATCTCCCAGCCTGATAGGCATCACGTTGGTAAACGGGTTTGGGTTTGCCTAATGCTTCGGCAGTTGTTGCCCGCTATTCAATCCTGGGGAAGCAGCAGTCAGAACTGAAGTCCCTTAATGGCAGGATATTGCATTTCTATTCTCACCTCAGTGATCCCGGCCAAATGCTTTAATAGAGTATCGGCCTTCATTAAAAATATATTAATCAACTCATCTACCTGTAAGAAGAGCTTCTACAAGGTAACAGGCAAATAATAAAACCAGATCTGCTTCCAAAATATGTGATGGGTCACAAGCTGCACAAAGCAGATATGAAGTTTTACTGGCAACAAGTGTTTGGACAGGCAGACAGAAATATCTTCTGAACAAACCAAACCTTTCACCTAATACTTATGACTAAGAATAAAAAAAAGTCTTTACTCAAAAGAGCACGGAGCACAAATGGGCCAAAGAAATACCCCTCCCTCTTCACAACTGAAGCCCTCGTAAGCACCAGTTAGATTGCCACGTGACGGGCACGCTGTAAGCTCCCCAATTTAGAGCTACCTCACACGTAACAGCCAGGCTTACTTCACTGAGTGACTAGTTCAAAATAGTTGAACACCCCACAATTATGTATACAAGAGGAATGATTTCTATTGGTTGATTTGTTCTGGAACACACCAACTTTTTTATGCACCCTTACAGTGTACCATGACTGTGGTATAGCCCCAGCTCTGGAAATACCTTGGACAAAGACAACCTCAGATGTTTAGATAGCTGTTTTAACTCAGCTGTGACAGGAGGCATGGTCTTGTTCATCTGAGACAGTCCCCATCAAGTACCATGGCTGAATTTTGTCAGGAGCTCCTTGTTCAGCTGTGCACATCCCCTGCCACCCTTGCTTGATGTCCTGCTCACCGCGATAGACCACTCTGGCCCCTGGAGGATGGGATCCCTGAAAATCAACCAGCTCTCTGCTCTCCAAGGCCGTGCCCCATGGAACTCGTCCAAGCAGATCCCTGCATAGGCAAAGTCCGGTCTCCTGAGGTCCTGGGCTGTGGACTTGCCTTGCTCCTTCCTATCAGGATCCTGAACTCCACCATCGCGCGGTCACTGCACGCAGGACTGTGCCGACCTTCACACCCCAACCGCTGCTTCCTTGTCTGTAAGCTGGAGGCCCAGCAGATGACTCCCCCTCTTCGGTTTCGTATATCTTAACTACCTTTATCTTAACTGCATACGTTATGACACACTCAAGATAGAGGTGAAAGAGACGAGCTCACGAAAAGCTGAAAGCTCAAACCCCAGAAGTGTTACCTAAGGCTTGGTTTACCTGGGGTTTCTCAAATGCACCTGGAATGCTGAAGCTGAAGCCTCAACTCCTCAAGGTCAATCAAGAAAACATTGCATTAGGGAAAAAAACTAGTTTATAATGCAGACTACTCAGAGTACATCAAATACGGTGGATATGCCTTGATGTCAGCCTAGGTGCTCCCAACAGCTACCAGAAACAGCCGGGCTCAGTGCTTGGTACATCAGACAAACAGACTCTGCCCAGACAATTAGGTCCTGAGCACCTGGCTAACAGGCACACCCCGCTTCTCAGCGCCGCTTCAGGAAAACAAAGCTGCTGAATGCTCACACTGTGCAAATAGGGCAGTGGGCAGCCAAACTCCTCAAACGGGAACGCCTCGGAGTGCAGGACATCAGCAGAGGTCTGCTTATCCATGAGAGCTGCAACACACCTTCCTTCATTGCACTGTGACCTTGGAGAAAGTTCCCACCTTGAAACCTGCCGGAGTTGAGCAATGCCAACACATGCTTAATGCAAGGTGACTCAGACTTCCCAGCAAAAAGGTTAAAATTCCAGTGATTAGACGTGGCTAAGGGTGAAACACCTGTGGTGAAGCAGCGCATCTACATCACAAACCCCAGCTCTCCCGAACACTTCACGCCCAACAGGCTGAGATGGCCTCCACCATGCAGCAGAACCAAAAAGACTCAGATAGGCCTTTCAGGGACTCAGGCTATCGCTGCAACACAAGAAAATCCTGGGAAACCTGTCTTGTAAGCAGCAGGTCTCATCTGAGTCAGCTTGGTTCTACCTTCTGTCCTCCATCCAGCCCCAAATCCTGTACACATGGATGTGTAAGTGCCAGGTCTGTGCTGAACAAGGATGTTGGGAAATAAAGATATAAGAAAACTTTTATTGTTATGTCCCACTGTGTAAATAAATTGCTTTGGCACAAGGCATGTACCCACCTAAGACCACCCTGCCACAAGCAGTGCTTCGGCACAGTACGCGGAGGCAGCTGCGGGGCCTCTTCCCACTTACCCTGCAACAGGAAAAGTATGTGCCAGCCTCCAAAGATGTGCCGAGGGCACCCACTCATTAAGTAGGTGTTTCCAAAAATGCGTCTTGGTCATACATTTTCAACTGCAAGATCAAGAACTTACTGAACTGGGCCACGTCCAGCGCCTAGAGATTTTTTTATTGGCATTGCAACCAGCCAGCCTTGCAGTATCTGCAGATCTTTCTTTTACAAAGCATGAACTCTAGTCCCTCCTCGGAGGCTGTGAGGACACAGATAACCTGCCCCAGCAGGAGGCAGACACCAGGGTAACATTCTAACACAGTGGTACCACCAGGGTCTGTGAAATCTGGTTTCTACAAAGTTATTATTTTCAGATTTGGTTGAAGAGAAGTGACCATTTCTACCAGGAACATCCGGAAGGTTTAGACAAACAGCTGAGGCATCAAAGCCATGAAACCCCTTGGAGAGAGCTGACTGCAGAGAGAAGTGCAGTTTTGTAATGCTGACAGGTGTCCAAGGCCAACCTTGGCAGAAAAAAGAACAGAACAGGAAAAAAAAAAAAAAAAAAAAAAGCATGCAAGATCAGAAGAAAAGGAAAAGATGGGGGCCACCAGTTTCCAAATGCCTTCAGTCCTAATGTCCTAGTGCTTCTCATCTCAGTTCTGCACAATTGCACCGGCTAAAGAAAAGCACCTCATTGCCTCATTTAAGAAAAACAAAAACCAACTACTACAACAAAACAACCAAAGAAACAAAACCCAACCTTCCTCACCCAGGAAGAACTGGAATTAAACCAGTGGCCATTGTGTACTCACTAACACAGCAATGTTAAAATTTCTGTAGGCAGCTATGTATGAAAACGAACATAGGTAAATTATCACCATGAGCCACCAGGGCTCTGCAGAAGGAAGAAGTTGACCAGGCACTTACCAACAACGTAACAGAAAACTATCATAGCAGAGAGATCCACAACCTGCAGTCCGAATTGTCTTAGGCTAAGCAAGGATGGTTTTGAAGGTGGGGCACTTACAGAGACAAAATAATAATTTTACCCATTATCTGCACCGGGATTTTTCATTAACAGATATACAGACTTCCCTTCTCTTAAAGTCCAAGTCAAGACAAGTTATCTTTGCAGATAATAGAAAAGTTCGTAACCTTTGTTCAAGCTGTATCTTTAAGTGTACTCTGAAGGGGTTTCAACCTGCATTTTCTAGAGACTGTTAATTTCCTCTCAGGGTTCATGGTATAGAACAATACGGTTTAGGTTTAACAAAAGCAGAAACATTTTAGTGCATACATGAGCCATATTGTTTGGCATGGAAGACTTTTTGGAAGTATAAATAGAGTTATTTTTCTGGGTGTTCCCCTCCCCTTCGAACCCAACAGGCACTTTTAATAGTAAAAAAAATACAGGTCACTTCTGGCTGCGGGGCTGGAGATGGCAGTGCTCACCCTTCCTCCGCTTCTCCCTTCCATCTCCCTGTACCTCACTGCACACCTTTCTATAAACAAAGGCACCTGTGAACTTGCCCAAGCTGTCCAACTCTACTATATTAAGCATATATTTCTAATTTCTATAAGAACACAGAGAAAAACCACAGCATAATCTGGTAAGGCTGCCGGAGAGCAAAGGTGCAGCAGCGGGGCTGTCACGGAGCACAGCATCCTCCAAACAGGGCTGGGAGCTGCTGAACCGCCAGTCTCCAAGGGCCATAACGGGAACCATGTCCTGTACCCCGACAAGCACAGAGACACAGAGAGGGTAAGTGATTTGCCCAAGGCCACAGCAGAAATGGTAAGTCACGGATAGACCAGGGTTAGGTTTCTGCAGCTCCTGGCTACTATCCTGCATGCAATTACGTCTACACAAAGCACCTCATTTAACAGAGACCAGATAAAGGAAACAGATGAGGCAGAACATCAAAACCCCTCATAATCAAAAGAAAATCAATCAGCCCCCCCCATATCTAAATTCAGGTAGCACATTACCTTCAGGCCCAATATGATTCCCAATGATATCAAAAGGAAAGCCACAACAACAAAAGAACATGGAAAATTAATTCTAATTTACATAGAGGACTGCAATGCAAAGCAAGCAAGTGGCTTATTTAATTCATCATCACAAATTGCAAACCCAGGGACTGGAATATTCATCGGCCGTCTCACAGCAGAGATCTAATGAAGATAACAATTCACAAGTTACTGAAAGGGAGCGTTATATTACCTGAAGTTAACAACAAGACACATACAGGTTTGGGACAGATACAAAAGTAACCACAGGCTAACGTGAACTTCAGTAACAGCAGCACCGGGACACATACCACTTGACACCTGCATCCGTCTTGGAAAAGAAAGCCAAACAAACAAAATACATCAAAACAAACAAACAAATCAGAACCAATCAGAAACTTGTGAGCAAATCTGAGCCTGTAAGGACACATTGTGCCAGGAATTACACCCAAGGAATCTAGACGCAATTTCAGCATTAGGGTTTACACCAGAGCCAGGTTTGTTAAAAGCCCCATGGATGTGCCCAAGCACCGCTCAGTTCCCCACAGCTATTTCCCAGAGCCCACTGCACAGTACGGCTTCTTCAGCTGCAACACTCCTCTGACACTCGGCAGTAAGGGCTTCATCGGCCGGTCCACTCAGCACCGCTTCACTTAGCCCTTCTGAGAAGGGATGCTATTTAAACTACAGACACCACGTAGTAGGAAACGGGACTGAGATGCTGCTTTGTTTCTGTCCCAAGAGGATTTCCATCTTCCAAGCGAGTGACCAGCCTCACAAGCAACTTTTCAGCATCTCCTGCTGCAGGATGAGGACAGTGTCTTAACGCACACCCCTGTGACTGCTCTAAGGGCTGTATAAACACTGACTGGCAAGTAATTACCCCGCAAGCACGAAAGCTATTTTCCTCACGCATAGATGGGGGGAACGAAAGGAAGGGAAGCACCAGCAGCAGGTACGGGCACGGGTATGGGCACGGGTACGGGCACGGGTATGGGCACGGGTACGGGTACGGGTATGGGTACGGGCACGGGTACGGGTACGGGTACGGGTACGGGTACGGGTACGGGTACGGGTACGGGCACAGCCCCTCCTGCGCGACCGGCCGTGGGCTGGAGGAGCAGCAGCCGGGCCGCCAGGTTTAAATGGCCGAGCAGAGAGCAAACAGCCCGAGGGCTGCTGAGACGGAGTTCCAGGGAGATTAAATAAATAAATAAATAAAGGAAGTCGTTTCAGAGCCGTTTTGGCGTCAGCCTCCGAAGCTTTTTCGGCCCTTGCCGCGACCGGGCTCGCCCCGGGCAGCGCCTCCCGGCCCCGCGCCCCTTCCCCCGCTGTGCCCCGCGGCCGGAGCCCCGGCAGCGCTCGGTGCGGACCCCCCGTGCCCCGCGCTCGGGGCATCCCCCGGTCTCCGCGGCCCTGCAGGGCGCGGCCGCCCCCCCCGACGGCCCGGCCCCGGCCCCGGGACCCCCGAGTTCGGGCCTCGTCCCGTCCCGTCCCGTCCCATCCCGTCCCGCCGGCGGCACCTGTGGGCGCGGGTCCCGGCCCCGCTGGCTCAGGGCCCGCTCATGCCCCGACGGCCGCCGCCGCCGCCCGGCCTCCCGCGGGATCCGCCGCCGCCAGACCTGCCGAACGGGTTCCCCGACGGGGGAGGCGCCGCCCGGCCCCGGCCCCGGCTCCGGTTACACGGCGGGGCGAGGGGGGGGCGCCCCCGGCCGGCCCCGCTCCGCCCGCCCCGTCCCGGGGCCGCCCCGTCCCGCCGCAGCCGGCCCCGGGAGCAGCGGGGCCGCGGCGCCCCCCGGCGGGCTCGGGGCCGGGCAGCGGGCACCCGGGCGGCCCCCCCGGGCCCGGGGCGCTCGCGTTGGCGGCCCGGTTACACCCCGGGGGGACGGGGCAGGGCTCGAGCCAGGGACGCGGAATCGTCGTGCCGGGCACGGGGAATTCCCCGGTCCGGGTGCCCGTGGCCAGGGCACAGCTGCCACACGGCTGCGGTGGTGCCAGCGGCTGCCCCGTCACACCTCCGACAGCGGGGTCACGTTTGGGGAGCGACGGACAAGCACCACAGTCGTTATTCCTGAAATAAGAACCGTACTTTTCATCTTAACGTGCTTTCTTAGTTTGGCAAAACGCTAGCCTTATGACATTAGCCTTATTGTATACAAGAAGGAGAAAAATAAATAAATAACTTTTAAAAAAACGTGGTTTCTTGTAGCTTTTAATTAATGCACCGCCAAACCATCAGATTTTTTGACCCATCCCTGCAGGCTTTGCTAATAAAAGTGTATTTGGTCATTACACACATGAGAGACGAAGGTGAGCACTGTGTAGCTGTTCATTTATGAGCAGCTGTTGCAGAAATTGAGTCTGCCCACACCTGGCTGCTGCTCCGTAATAAAAGTGCTCTTGGCTGCTGCTCTGTAATAAAAGTGCTCTTTGCTGCAGAGTGACAGGTATGCAAGATTGCTTGGTTTATTTTTCAGTAGCAACAATGCTCAATTTCCCTGTGCCAAAAAAAGATTTCTTCAAACAGAATTTTTTTTTTTTTTTCCCTAGACCTAAAATCTGAGTTTGGATTACAAAGTTCTGTCTTTTAGCTCCTTTCTCTTGCAATACCTGCATCACATTCCTCACACAGGAATGAAAACAAGTTAATTAAAAATCAGTAACATTTTGGATTAATGTGAAAGCAAAGGTTTGCTTATGCCTTTGAGATTTCTTTTTCTGTCCAGGAAACTACTTCATCTGGGTATCTGTATGCCCAGCTGGGTTTGCTTGATGTTCTTTCAGGAAGAAGATTATTAGAAATATTATTAGATAATTTATTGATTATTATTATATTATTATTATAAATATTAAACACAATACAAAACAAAACATTAGCAGTGATTAATTGCTCTAGCAGTGATTAATGGTTCAGTCCAAACACTTCCTTTTACTGGTCCATGCTTGAGGGAAACACAGCAGCCATTCTGTGGATCGGGGGCACGCTCCCCCTGCTGCCTCCCACAGCCCCTGACCTAGGTTTGTCCCAGCAAATGCATGTATCTCTGAATTTCTCCTCGAATCCTGCTCTGTTTCCTGATTTTTCTCCTACATAATTCCTTTCCATTATTCTTCCAACTTACCTTTTGCCCCCAAACAGCAGCACACTCTGCTCACACACCCCTCGTTTCTGCACTGCTGCCCCTCTCCGCTCCTCCCTCTGCTCGGGGTTTGCATTTGCCCTGCTCCAGCCACCAAGCCCCCTCTGCCAGGGTGCAGTTGGACAGTGTTTGGGACTCACTGCACAGTACTTGGCATTCCCTGGGAAGATACAGGGCCTCGAGCAGAAATGGTCACCCTCCTGCTGCGCCAGGCCTTGCAAAAGGAGCTGCTGCCACCTGAAGGAGTTCCCCCAGTGTGTGCTAGCTCCCGGTGGATGCAAAATAAACATATTTTTTAATTAACCTAATCACTTAGAGACAAACAAGCTGAAAATAGATACAGGCACCGTAACATTTTGAATCCACCAGACTAGCTATTACCTTTACCATCAGCCTCCTACCCCTCTGCATTGCCCTGAAGTGAACACAACGGTGCGCACCCTGAGCTTGTTTGGTTCTGATGCAGTCCTCATCACCAGAATGTTTTAGAACTTCGGGCATTAACTAATTTTCTGAGGATTGGGAATTACATCCACATTTTCTCTAGAGAGGAAGAAAAATAAGACAGAAACAATTTCTTTTTCTTCAGATCATATCAGTAGGCTGTGGCAGAGATGGGAACTGCACACAGAAATTCCTGAGTATTGGTCTAGTCTCTCAAATGCAAAAGTTATCTTTTTTTTTTTCATTGTTAATAGAGTCCTTTTCAGAACATATTGTATAAAGTAAGTAAATAGTATTATGACAGCTACACTTGGTTGTCAATTTTAATTATTTTTTTTTTAGCAATCAGTGGATCTTGATTAAAATTCATTAACACATGGCAAAGTTATGTCACACTCCCCGTTTACTTCAAGCAGCATTGTTAAGCAAAGCCCAGCTGTAGGTCTGTGAAATGCCTCATTACTTCTGTGCGTTGTGTATGATGTACTTTACCTTTCCTGACTGTGATCTTTCAAATATATGCACAGAGATCTTACAGAAGTCCCTGTTCCTGTATGAAAGGTCTTTGGAGCCAGGCAAGCCAGCGATGGTTTCACAAGAGGAGAGCAACTTCTTTCTGCAGTCGCACAACCAGGGCTGAGTGTTTCTAATGATACAGAAGGAACCCTTGACTCCATCTGTTTTCTAAATCAGTGATGGTATTATTGGCTTTTAGAGCAAACTGTGTTTTGTCTCATCTCCAAAAGCCATAGAAAATATTTGAGAGCTTATTTTCACAGACGACAAACATCCGGCTGCCCGCAGATGTTTGTGCCCCCTGACATTGGGGAGGGAAGGAGGCTCTGCCCTGAGGGTCGGAGGGGGGGGGCTGCGGGAAGGAGGGCTGTGCTCTGCCTCTTCTGCTCCCTTTGGAGAATCTTTTAAAGTAATGCTTTTAGAGCTTTAGATACAGTTACTGTCACTTAAGATTAGTTCAGGAAGTGGAAGGGGAATGGAAATCCTGCACGGGGCAGACAAATTGGACAGAAATGCACTCCGCTGCTGCCCTTCTCTGTGAGGTACTGAACTCTGTGAATTACAAACGACACTGTGTGCAGTGATAAACTCAGAACAGTAGAATGTGCTCGCATTCTCACATAAATATTTGGAAATGGACATATATTTGGTCTTGGACAAGGCCAAGGACCTGATTTGGGTGCCTGTTTTCACACGTTTCCTCTCTGAGCTCAGGAATCTGCTGGTGGGTAGGGCTGGGCCCCTGGCGGTGTTCTGGCCAGCAGGCTGTGCCCGGGGACAGAAGCAGCGCAGGCTGTCAGTGAAGTAAGGAGCACAGGGAGCACCCTGCACGGGTCTGACCAGGCCTTGCGCCCTGCGGGAAGCCGAAGGTGTGCACTTGTGCCAGAGGCTGCAACTTGCACCTTAGGTATTAAATTTTCGTACGGGGCTAGTCTCTGGACACTTTTGAAAACTCTAATTTTACCATAAAAATACACCTAGGAAGTCTGCCTTTGTTTTTACTGTCAACGCGTTGTTTCTCTCTCTCTCTCTTTTTTTTTTTTTTTCCTGTGAGCCTGTGTTTCCACAAATCAAGATTCTGTATTTTCTGACTGCCACTTGTCTTCTCTGCAATCTGTACAGCAAGCTGTCGTTTGCCATTTTGACGTGTCTTTCCTGAAGGGAGCATTAGTCGTGTTTAGCTTACGCTTAATGTATTTCATTGTTCAGCTCTGAGCAATTGTTTTTGCACATTATTGATTTTGTGACCTGCATTGTTGGATGCACAAAACTGTGCACATTTTGGGTAATTTCCTGCTTTCTTACTTTCTCAGAGAAGGTAATGTATGGTGGGTTGATTGAAGCTGCAACAAAAAAAAAAAACAACTATTATTTTATGTGGCTTACAAAGGGAGTCCATGTTGTGCTTCCCTGCAGCTACTGTTGGGAGCTCTTCTGTGATCAGAAATTGCTGTAACATTATTCATTGAGCTCTTTGTCAGGATTTACTTAGGAGGGTTATCCCAGAGAGCATACGCTGGTTCTTAGTGTGCTTCTGACTCGCTGGCCTACTGGGAGGATGGGAGAAACTAGTCTGCCAGGCAATTTTAGGAGTTATTCTACAAAAAAACACCACAGTGTAACAACAGAATCCCAGAGGAGAAAGAAAGGTATTAAAGCAATAATATTACTTATAAATTCAAAGTATTGTATGAACCTTAAATAATCCTCAGAGCAACTCGAGGAGGTAATTTCTAGTAGAGTAATTTCAGTGAGTGAAATTCTGCCGAAGACTCTGGCAGGCATTGAGTATGGCCGTGAATTAAAAAGCAAAAGAATGCCAAGGAGAAATCGTTGTGGCTGCAGGATGTGCCCCCAGGTGCTCTTACTGGATGTGTGCCCTCTGATTGCTCTCTTGCCATGCGGTCTGGCATGCCTGGACAAACAGTTTTAAGGCATAGAAGTAATAATGGGATATGTGCATGCCTTGTGTTTGTTTGCTTGCTTCCCACTCCAGATGCCGCGTGGTGGTTCGTGAGGAGGCCGCCCATTGCAGCAGCGTGAGGCCGGCCGTTTCTCCCCGCAGGCTGGCAGCAGGCAGGGCAGGGCCCGCCGGCGGCTCTGCAGCTCGCCGCGTTCAGCCATCGCGCCGCCTCATCCCTGTTTTACCAGAGAGTGCCATGTGAAAGTGAGTCAGTTTGTTTGTTTTTAAGGGAAGTTGCTGCTTTTAGCAATCTCTGAAGAGTCATTTTATGTAACGTTTTCATGAGTGGGCTTATATGCAACATCCATGGCTATATATATTTCAGAGGCATTATAATATCATGGCCACATATAGTCTTTCTAAAAAACTTGCCACGGCGTCCTTCTTTTCTTCCTGTCTTATAGCGCCCGTGGTTCTTTTGGCAGGCTGCATGTCATTTTTTGTGGGCATTGCCTTTTGGGCATCGCTTTGCCGCATAAATGTGCAAGGACAGTCGTGGCAGTGGGCACTTCCCCACTGGGCATTTTGTGCTGTTCAGCAATTAGTCAGCTGAGACCTTGTTCAGATGAGGAAGGATTTTGAGTAGTAATGATAAGTCCATTTAACTGTAGTCAAAAAATCTGTTCAGTCTTTGCTAAAATATAACGAGACGAAAAGTGGTGAAGTGATTGACTGAACTTCATGCACAGTGAACATAAATTGTTTTGGTCTCTTTTCCTCTTTTTGTGTAGCACATCTCTACAGAAAGGTGCTCTATGGAAGTTAAAATGCTGTTCCCAAAGATAAGGCTTGAAGCCTGGGACTCAGGGGAAAACACTGCATAAAAGCAACCCCACAGCAGAGCTCTTGCTATGGTACAGTCCTCGAGCCATGGGAAGGATTCATTTAAATTATGATGAGGGGCTGTACCTGCCAACCTGCTGAGCTAGTAATAGGGGTGGTGGGTGCATTTCTTTCCCAGTGTTTAAACATTTACCCTGGTTTCTCTTGATCATTGCATACCAGTTAGGATACCGGGGTACTTGACCTGCTGTTGTAACTCCTAGTCTACATTTTTAGAAATAGAAAAACTTTATATTTAACTTCTGGACTCTCACCCTTTTCATATAGAGTGAAGGTGTGTTGGAGCTTTAATACACAGTGCTGCAGGCATCTTCTGCAAGGGGTTCTGTGTTCTGTCTGAATATTTTAGGGTGCTCTTGAACTGCAAAACAGAGATAATCATAGATTTATTGCTGTAATTCATTATTATCAAACATCGGCACAGGAAAAATGTATCTCCCATTTATTTATTTACTTATTTATTTATTGAAAGGCATTTGGAGTAAATTCTAGATTTAATACATAAAGACGCATGAGCTGATTAGGCATTCATTCATTCATACATCTTTAAGCCCACGTTACTTAAAATGGTTCATTTATGATGTTAAAGGTGTATTTAATTAAATTCCCCAAATAAGCAAAGTAGAAATGAATGAGCACTGGACTGCTGGTAATGTGCTATATGCTCTGTGTCTGGTGTTCTCATTTAAAAGTTCATCAATTTTTATGTAGACACATCTGCATTAAATTTTTGCAGCTTCTCCAAAAGTGCTGTCACTTGGACCAAAAACTATCCATAATATATTTATGTTATATATGTGCACCCACATGCACGTACATTCTGTTTCTCTCCCCATTGATTTGTTTAAACACAGTGTCTTGATACCCTTTTACTGCAAGTTTCATCGGAGGAAGCAAGTAATTATTAGATTTGTTGAGTTAGAATGTATTGACTTAGCTTCCATCAAAGGAGGATTTATTTTATTTATTTTGGCTGTTGCTGCTGCTTAGCTGCACTAGATTGTCTCAGGTAGACTGCCCATCATCTGGGTTGCTTCCTGGGGGACTTATTCAGAAGTAGCATGTTTAGGTCTATTGTGAACGTACTATGGCTTTCAAACCTCTAAAGATGCGTCCATCAAAGTATAAAAATGTGTTTGAGAAAAAGAAGTTAGGGAGATAGGGAAACAAGAGGGAGAGGGAAATGGAAGGAGAGCTGGAGAAACCCGGATGGGAAGGAGAAATAAGATGGTGACACTCATGGAAAAGGCAAAACAAGGGGGAGAAGTGAAGAAAGAGAAGGCAATTAGCTCTTGCTCTGGAAGGAGTGGTTTGCTGGCAAAGAGCATCTCAGTGCTTGGAGACTGCAGACAAAGACAAAAAGCTGCCCCACCTGCAGCCTGCCCCACCACGCACACCCTCGCCGCGGAGGCGAGAAGCACGCAGGGCAGCACGTGTGACATCCCTGCGCCAGCGAGCTCTGTGGTGGCCCTGCGGGGAGAAGCCCACCACACCAAGGCCTTGGTGCAAGATGGTGTCAGGGAAACATGACTCTATTGCAGATTTTTTATTCATGTACAATTTTAAAGAAGGGTGAGGGGTTCTGGAAAATTGGAGCAGGTTATGTGTGTAGGTTTTTGTTTTATTTTGTTTTGGTTTGTTTTGAAGCTGGAGAGCTTTTGTTGAGGTGCTTGCAATGGGTGACTAAAACCACAATTAAAAAAAAATAAAAATTTAAAGTCATTATTTTAATTTAAGAAAACTCAAAAACAATTCATAAGACTGATGAGCTTTATGAGACAGAAAATCATACGCATATAATAAAGATATGTCTGGTTAAAAGTCAGGCAGAACCACGCAAAAATCTATGTTGACTGTATGTAAAGATGTATAGCCATCTATACAGCTATGCATACATAAGTTTTTGACAATGGAAGACTTACTACCTTAAGCAGTGTCTTTTTTGTCTCTATATTAATCCTCCTACTCAGCAAGGAAATTCAGCGCAAGGCTTACACAAATGTCACATTATGAGACTCATTCTAGAATAATTTAACAGATCTCCAGAGAATTATTCCTGACTCTTGCTTGTGCAGGCTGAGAATTGGTTCCCCGTAGTGTTCAACCTGTGTCCTCAGAGAGACAGAAAGTTCCAGTTCTGATCGAAGCCAACTGATTCACGTTGCCTGCAGACAGAGCTTGAGTAACAGCGAGTCCTTCCAAGCTGTGTCTGTTCCTCTCACAGAAACCGGATTTCTTGGTTAAGACTCCACTTCTGTGCTTGTCTACCCAGCTGATGACCCTGTCCTGCTGCTGGAAAGCCTTGGAGCTGCAAGTCGCTGGAAATGCGCAGTAAGGAAAACCTGGCAGAAGCATTTCATGTGTCTCTTACCATTTTCTACTTGAGCTGCACGTGAGCAGCATCCACCTTGCTCTCAGAATCCCTGCAGATTATTGCCTCGGCAGGACCGGGTGCTGGCGGGTGCAGGAGCCCCGTCCCCACGGCTGCAGCTCCCCTCCACCAGCCACGGCCTCCACCTCTCCGTAACGGTGTCAGCAGGAGAGGCTGTGTTCAGAATCACAAAAACTGCCAAACAAAATATGTTCCTCCAGTACAGAAATGCAAACCTGCTGAAATTTAGGCGGCTTCAGACTTAATATTTCTAATGGATGAGTTGATATTTTTTGCTGATGAAGACTTATCTATGGATCTTTTAGTGTCAGAGGAGGTCACCCTTGTGAGGGTTATCTGAGTTAACAAGGTCCCTTCCTGAAGAGCGTGTCCTCCCACTGACGTTATCTGCTACCTGGAGGGTCTTCTGGCAGGAAGAGGTGTCACTCACTGTGTTCTTCTGACTCTTCTTCCAGCACAGCAGATGGAGAGGAATACAGAAAGGCCAGAAAAGCAGTCTGCATGTGATATTTAGCCAGTCAGATCTGAATTTCATCCAGAAAGATCAACATCCCCGTTCATATGCACTCACTGTCCCATACTTATTACTCAAATCTGTGGTGGAGGGAAGACCATTCAAATCCAGTCTGAAAATATCTACATAAAATCCTGCAAGGCCTTCAGGGTAGTTCTGAGCTGCAGAAACATCCCCCTTAGTTTTCCACTGAAGGTGTTAGGTCCCAAACTACCAGTATAAATACCTAGAGGAATGTGAGTAAGTAAAAATGGCTGGAAATGTCTCATCTGTCGAAGGCACCTTTTGGCTGTGTTTTTGTTGCTGTTGTTTTGTTCTGTTTCATTTTCTGAAATAGTAGAAATGCTGGTAGAGGGAGCCCCAGGTGCTGTCCTGCTGGGATGCAGAGACCTGGGCAGCGCAGCCCTCGGCTGGCACGAGGAGAACGAAATAGCTCGCTGCTCTGCCAAGATGTGACCCGTAGGCAGAAAGTCCCAACTCGTTAAAAAAACATTCCCAAATCTTTGCTAAGAGGACAAGGAGAGGAGTTGGGCAGCACAGCAGATTCTCAGCCAGGAGTAATGGAGAGGATTCAGCTTAGGCTATTTGTAATCGCCCCTCATGAGCTGTGTGTCCTGCCACCTCCGCTCTCTCCCAGGAGCCACATCAAAGCTGTGGCCCAGTCCTTGTACTCGCCCAGGCACAGACCCGTCCATCAGTGCTGCTCCCAAGCTCCCAGCCCTCTGCACTCCCTGGTGCATTGGTCAGCACTGCGGTGTCCATTGGTAGTAGTAAGCATCGCAGTATCCACTGTCAGTTGGAATCCTTTTAAATGTTACATAAATTTTGGCATGTCCACAAGTGTAATTCAGGGGTTGGGTGGATCGAATTGATACCTCTTCAGAGCCTAAATTTGCTCTAAATGCTGCAGAGAGCTTGCTTTTCGGTGGGCTGATGTGCCAGCCTAGTCTCCAACCCCTTCCCTGCCCAGCCACCTGGGGCTGTGTCTGTATGTGAGAAAAGTAATTATATCTTCTGGGAAGCTAATTTTAGTGAAGCGTTAAGACCCATGGGACAGTGGCAAGATCCTCAAAAACTGGGCCTGTCTGGGATATGAGTGACCCATGCAAATTCCTGCTTTTTCATGCTGAGACTTTTTAAGAGTCTCAGCTGTTATATTTTGCGCAATATTTAATCCCCCTCTTTCCCTATATTGTATTTTGCTTGCATTTTGAACCTATGTAACCACTCAAGCTCACATACATGCAGGAGCTGTGTGACTCACTCTTTACACATTGCTTAACCCACAACGATGAATACTGACTTTGCGTAACATATCTCTGACAGGGAGTTATTTGCAGAAGTTTTTGTGTGAATTAGAAGAATCTGGGATACCCTTTGTAGACTTGCTTCATGCTTCAGTGTTTGACTCACGACTCTGTAATCTGGTATCATCTTCATGGCTTTATGTACCTCTCACCCACCTACATCTCAGATTTATTTTCCTCCTACTCACCCTTTTGCTCACTATACTCCTCCCAGTTCTCCTCTAACAAATCTCATCTCTTTTTCCCCTTGTCTGTTTTGTCTGTTCCCCCTTGCCATCTCTTGTGCTTGTGCAGCTGGTCAGATGCCTGGCCAAGGTCCAACATGGACCTTACAACCCAGGGCACAGTGCCTTCCTGGGCTCCTTGAAAGACCTGTGACTATTTTGGTGTATGGATTATTTTAACTGTTATTCCTTATCCCACACCCAAACTCTCCTGTAATGTCAATCCTAAGAAGCAGCAAGTCTTCTAGATGGCTTTTGTCTACTTGATCTATATGCTTTCAGAACGGTGTACGTGATAGTGATTGTTGTGACAGCTATCACCAGATCTCTCTGTCATCCATACTCCTAAAGAGCTGTTTTCTCATGTGCACAAAATGCTTGTGTTTTAGAAAACCTGCTGGTATATGGGGTTGTTCTGAGATGGCAGCTCCTGGAAAAGAAGGGGCTGAAAAACCAGTGAGGTCGGTCCCAAGAAAAGACTCCTAAACTTCAGTTACACTCCTGGGACAAGGAATTGGTGCAGGTGCCTTCTGACTATGGTACATAAAAAGTCTGTTTAGCGTGTACCCCATGTTTTTATTGGAGGCTCCATCTCTACTGAGAAACCAGCTTAAAGTCCCTGGGATTCAACTCCTGGGCAGAAGTATGCAGCTGGTATCAGAATGCAATCCTCATTAAAGGCAAAGCTAAGGTGAAACAATTGTCAGGCAGGTATATCCCAATAAGCAATGCATCAAAATTAGTTGTACCTTATAGGCAAAGAGTGGAAAAACTGAATAAAATACCAAATCATTTGTATTATTTTTTAATTTATTCCATAATTAAATTCCATATCAGAACATCTTTGTAGCAGGTCTTTATAAAAGGTGCTATAAAAATACATTTTAAATTAATTATTAGAAGATTGCGGATCTGTATTTTGAGGACAGACTTACGTGGCTTCTCGCAAATTACCTTCATCTCCTGTCTCTGGGGAAAGACATATTTGTCTTTTGTCCAGGAATGTGGTGACATTCACATTCTAAAAGACAGAAAAGATGACAGCAAACATAAGACCAAAAAGTTCAGAATTCAATGTTCTTTAAAATAATCTGAGAAAGATAATCCAGTAAATCATCAATCTATTTGAGTTAAATATCAGGACAGCTTCTGCTGTCACAAAATGGTGTTTAAATTTTTTTTTCTTGGTATTGCATCTTTTCCTCACAATACGTATCACTGCAGCGTATGTATACACACTGCTGTGTGCTGGCGCAGCTTCACACTCATCCGTGTACATTTTTGTTGTAATCTCGTTAACAGGAGGATATACAGACTGCATTTATAGCTAGTAATATTGATAATACGCAAATACATTTGCAGTTTGAGTTTAAGTTAGACAAACAGTGTGAGAAAACAGATGGAAAACATTTCAGATCTATTTTAAACATCATTGATTTCACGGTATGCATCCCAATTTCCTCAGTCTGCAAATGAACTGTTTATAAAGCTAATTCAACTAACACACAGGGCTGATTAATTCTCATCCTGCAATCACAGTGATGAAAATTCTGTCAGTATACTTACGAGTTTCTTTTACATGTTTAAATATTATTGCTACAGTATTCACTGTTACAGCAATACTGCGTTTTAAGGCTCTTCAAGAAACTCCTTTACTACATTGTGCTATTACAATTTTATTTGGTTGAATGCATAGAAATCCTTGAAAGCAGTGTGGAACTAAATGGAACCGAACAGCTCATTAAGCACTAATATCTAAATGTCTCTGCCTGAGGTGATGGGATTTATGCCATATCCTGATGATCACTCCGTGGGGCTGAAACCTAATCTTGCATCCCTTTCAGAATGATGCCATTATTTTCTGTGTCCTGAGGCTCTGCCAGGGTCTCCACATTAGCTTTCTGCAGGTGGACAATAGAGAAGTCAGGCAGCTCGCTCCTTACAAAACTTTTGTGCTATGGCTAGGAGACAGCTAAACCCCGTGGCTTCACAAAAACTTGAGAGCAATTGTGCTTCCTTCTGTGTGGCATGCCCTATTCGAAGACAAGTGTTTTGTACAAGATTTTATCTGGAGACTTTGTGGATGAAATTGCTTCCCCCCCCCCCTCCCCTTTTTCCAAATCTCCATAGCCCTGTATTGATGTGTTTGAAACCCTTTGTAAGAACAGGCCGTGTCCAGAAGAGCACACCTGGCTGACCTCCATTTGGCAGTGTTGTTGCTGCTTTTGTTGGGAGTGGGGTGAAGGATGCTGTCTTCTGTGAGATTTCCTGAGCTCCTCCACTCCCTAACCACTGGGAGACAGGGCAGATAATGGCTTTAGGGGAAGAAACAATTATATTATCGTTACGTGAGTCCTCCATTTGTAAAGAAGCAATCCTTTTACTGTTTTTCTTGGACTTCAGTAAAATTAATTCTTGTTTACACCAGCATGAAATCTGACTGAAGTCCTCAGGCTTTCTCTGACCATTGACTTTTCTTCCAGCGGCAGCTAAAGGTACAAACCAGAGAACTCCTGTAAGAGGTGTGTTAGTTAGTCTTGGACGGCTGAGGCAGAAGACAGAGAAAAGGCCAGTTTCTCCGTGACATAGAAAAGCAAACAGAAGGAAGTGTAGGATACACTAACAAAAATTTACATTTCTGTCTCAGGCTTTTCACTTGAAGACCTCCCTGTGCTCTGGAAACACGCCCCAATCTCTGTTAACATTGTCTTGATTTACATTTACAAAACAAAGACACAGAAATTGCAAAGGACATTGCTACTGTTGCTACCACATCTTTTCCTCTCTCCATCCCAGTCAAAAAGCTGGTGGGGTTAAAATTTTGTGGTATACCACCTTGAAACAGTCTGTATGATACCAAATTGTGTGTTGTTCACATTCTAAAGGGTCTAAAAGGCCAGATTTTGGAGTTCGGTGCTGCTCCTCCTGAAACTTCAGGCGTGACCATGTGGGGCTGCAACCCTGCCGTGAGAACACAAAAGTCTCTGAAAAAGATGTGCTTTGGCTGCTCTGTCTTGAATGCTACTAGAAGCACAATTTCTGAATTTGAGGTAAGCAAACAAATTCTCCTTGATAGAGATGACATTAAAAAGCTAGGGCTAGCCATAATAATGTGTCTCATTATTAACATAAACTGACAGACACCAGGAGGATCGGATTATCTAATTAGCCCTTTGTAGCTTCAACTTGAATGATTTTCCCCATCAACCTCTACTTTTCTAAAAGAACAAGTAGCAATGCATCCTGCATTCCTTAGTAGCCTGCCTGTGCTAACGAACTGGGAAACAGCATTTCCAGTGAGTTAAGGTAACGTTCCCAGGGAGGAGTGTGTGTGCTTGCGTGTGTGTGCAGAATTTCAATTTGGTCAGAGGCCGTCATAAGCATTTTATCAAAAGGGTGGATGGAAACGGCTGTAAAATATAGCTAATTAGTGGGCCTATAACAGCTACAACGTAAGAAGAAAAATTAGATAAAATTACACGAGATTTGAATAAAATCCTGTCAAATCGGCCAAGATACACGTGACATCTGGAACATTTAAATTTACCTAATGGGGACTTTTCACAGAAACAGTAGAGCTCGATGTTAGGAGAGGGGAACAAAGTCTTGTACCGTATGAACGAACAGCACGGTCAGTAGTGCTGCTGAATGCCAATACCCTCGCTTTGCACTTCAACCCGGCTCAGATGTGAGCCCTTTCAGCAGCTCCCATTTCGCCGCCAGCCTGTTTGCTGCCTGGCTGTTGGATGGGGCTTCCCTTCTGCTGTCGCATGCAGCAGTTTGATTGCAGCCTCATCATTGCAATGCAGATCATGTCACTTCCTTGGCAGAGCATATGTAGCTGCCTTTTATGAGCATGTTGAGTATTGAATATGCATGCATGTGCTCTGTAATTACTGAGCACCGCTTTGTGTGAGGGAGTTGGCATGCTGCTAGAGACCACTCCCCTGGTAAGCACCCTTATTCTTTGGGGGGCTGGATGCACGGATCCCTTGCAATGTCTGTTCATTTGGTGGCAGGAATAAACCTGACTACCTGGCTGTAAGGGCTCATATCTGCTGTGAAAAAGCTCTTAAAATCAAGAATTTCAGTGTGATAGGATTCCTAGGAATTTAAAATAAACAGATTGTAAAAGCCAGATGAATTGCTTTTGATAAAGAGACTGTATCAGATAAATAAATGTACATAAATCTCCCAAGTTACATCAATAGGATTTCACCTAGCAGTAAATGAGTGGTTGTATTTAGCTTTCATGTTGGTGTACTTATAAAACAGAATTTCTAAGTATCCATCTTCACAATTTGCTCTAATGCTGGGTTATTTCAACAAAATGAACGAAATAAGAAAGAGAACACAGAACTGTAGGTGTCTGTAATGCCTGAAGAGTTAGGAGCTCAGTGCGGTAAGTCTGGCCTCCTTTTGGAAGGGCATATGCTGGGGTGTGATGGTGAGGAACAGAGGTGTGCTGGGTGACTCCCACAGCCAGGTGATGATTTCTCACCTCAGTTATGCAGTCTTTTGATGGGTCTTTTTGAAATGTATATAATAATTGTTACTGATGGAGGCAAGATAAAGGACTTCAGAAATAAGGCAAGAGAGAGTAAAGGATGTAGGATTAATATAAATAACATTGCCTGTCACCTTAGTTTTGTATTTATCACGCGAGTGATTTAGAGTAGTGAAAATAAGATGCCAGAAGATCTGTGTGGGATGGAGGCAAATACGCTGCAAAACGCAAGCGGGTCCTCCTAATATAGAGTGCTGGAGAGGTGTGAGCTGCGAGCCAACTGCGCAGCAGTGAATCATCACAGTCTCTCTGCTGCTACTGCCATCCAAAACACCCCAGGGAGATCAAACCCAGTGCTGAGTCTGCACACAAACACATAGCTGGAAACCATGTAGGGGAAATGTTACTAAAGGCAGTGCATTTCTTGTTAATTCCAAAGGTGAGAAACAAACACAAGTTACCGACTCCTAGGATAATCCTTCACATTCTCTCACTTGCAGCCAGCTCACCTGTTAGCTAAAGAACAAAGAATGCCATGTGCATAGGTGTACACGTGCAGGATAAGGCCATGTTGTAACTTGGGTGAACCTCCACAAAGCCGTTGTGCTGCCACATTCCAACTAGAGTGTGAGAAGCAGGAGAAACCATCACCTGTGGCCCAAACACCGGCTGATCGTACGAAAACAAAATACAGGGAAAGATCCCTGCCCTAAAACAAGCAATACGCCAGCCTGACTTGGATTTCAAATGAGTGTGTGGGGTGGTTTCTGTGATTGTTTTTTGGGGCAGGAATGATAGGGGAGAGGTGATTTAGATAATTTGTTCTCCTTCTCAGAGCTCCCCAGACTTTTCTTCAAGGGAAGTCTAGAGAGGGGTTTTTGATGATGCTTGCTGAAAGACACCTGTAAGCAGGGAAGTGGTATCTGGTGCTCACCAGTTCAACACTACACCAGAAGTAAGGCGGTACAAGAAAATAAGCAAATTAGCATATCTTTATTTCTTCCGTAACTGAAATAACCTACAGTGCAATTTTTACCATTACCCAGCTTCAAATAGTGCAAATTTCCTCACTGATAATCTTGGAGAGAATAAGCTGTATAGGCAACAATTTTTGTGAGACCTGAAGTGACAAAGCCCTTGTCCCATAGGAAGGGCTCCAGACCTCCAGCTGACCCTTCTCTTCCCTCCCCCCTTCCTCAAGCTGGCAGGAGCCCAGAGCAGGCTGAGTTGGGCTATACACTGAATTCTCAGCAGTGAAGGCAGCTTTCACTGCAGATACCGTTTTCAGGCTTTAACTGTGTGCTTGCTCCCAGGACTGCATCTAATCCATGCTGAGCATAATGTTTGCCATCACTGGTGACTTGGCTCCATTTAAACTGGCAAAAGCAGGTTTAGCATTTCTCAGAGGCTGATCATAATGAATGGGTCACCTGCCTTCATGCTGCACTCTGACGAGAAAAAAAGGAAATTGATAAGAAAAAAGCCTGCAGTCAGTATGAAACTTGAAACTGGTTGTTGGCAGGCATATGGCAGCCATTCACAGACATCCTGCCTATTCTCTTTCAAAGGTTTTGTCCAGCTGGGCAGAAATGATGCATGTGGACAGTCGTTCGTGTGTCCCCTGTCCCCAAGTCCCTTCCTGTGTGTGGCACAGCTGCATCTTCCTGCCTGCAGCAGATGCCAGAAGTGTGGGGGGCTTATCTGGTGCGTTGGGTTTTCTGCACCTAGTTTTTCTAAATTGGGCTGTGGATCCCCATCAGCTAAAAATGTAGAAACTGGCTGTCTGTCTCGGGAGTAGAAAAGCCTTCCATGTGGAAATTCAAAAAGGGACATAACTGAGCTTCAGGCTGACTACTAGAAGGGCAAGAGCATTTACAACATCGTCTGATCCTTTTTCAGTCCTGTTACACATTCAGCACAGCAACTGAGTACACAACTGATGATATTGTCCATCTAGCATCTTCTGCTAACCTAAAAATCATACATGGTACTTTGTAGGGAAAGAAAACTGTTCCATAATCAGAAACACCAGTCCTCCATTGGCTGTGCATGGACAGACTGGAGAAGTGGAGCCTCCCCTTACTTTGAAGTCAGGATCCAAGCTTGGGATGAAACACGAAGTGTGTTTCTTAAAGGTCACCCTAGAGGTCGCCCAGTGACCCAGTGTGCTCAGACCGAGTGCATTTGCAGATGCAGGAAGAGACACGCTGCAGGACTTCCAGTTTGAAGAACTACAGACGGCTGGGAAAGTTTGCTGGGGAGAGAATTTCATCAAACAGTCAGCAGGGCAGACTACCTGCAGGCAGGCTGGATATTACTGAAAAGCGGTGTATTAGAACATGGGTGTACATTGTTGGTTTGGTAGGACCTTTGACGAGAGCAAAGAAGTTTGGTTAAACAGAAGTCTTCTGTAAGTAAGTAAAAGGTTGTAACTCACAGATTTTAGATTGTGCCCAAGAAAAAGAGAGAAAAGTGTAAATTTGTTAACTATAAAATCATAATAAAACAGTAAAAACAAGACTGTGAGGTATAAAAGCCAATACATGTTTCTGAAAGCAAGAACCCTGCCAGAGACCTCGCAGCATCACCGGATGATTGACACAGAAAAGGAATTGTCTCTGATAAGGTGCTGGCAGCAGAGCTGGCTGCAATGTTCTCTCCAAAGGAGAGCTCATCTAGGTGCTCATGTCGGCGCCCTCCTCACAGGGCAGCTCTGCTGGAAATGCCTCCAAGAGGTACCTGCAGGAGAGGCTGTGGAGCAAATCCTCCTGAGCAAACTGCTGTGAGAAAGGAATTCAGTGGTTCTGAGGAGACCAAGATACGGATTTGTTAAGCTGCTGAGTGCAGGAGCAAGCTGCTGATTGCAGAGGGGAGCAGACAGCGACAACTCTCACCAGTTTTGAGAGGGGGCCAGAGGGGAAGCTGGTACACCACCAGTCTGACTTTGCAAACAAACTGGCAGAAATGGTAACATCAGTAAACCCACCGGCACATACGGAGCAGTGGGAAAGCATCTGCAGCATTTGGCTGCCATTCGTCTGTTACAGCTTTTGGAAAACGTTTGCTAACACGTGGATGGGAAAATCTGACAGTGGTGCTTTTTAGGAAACCTTGCAGGATGGTCCCGGGTGGAATTGGAAGCTCCTTCCATGGGCAAATTATTGATTACAGAATAAGAGAGAAAGGATGATGAGCTTCTCAGGGATCTGCTCTGCAACCTAATACTAGGTATAAATTACTTGTAAAAGATCTTGAAGTGAAAAAAATTTATGGATGATCATTAAGTTATTAGAGGTAATAAAAACCAAAGGCAGCTGGGAGGAGTTGCACAATAATTTCATGCTGCTGAATGAGTGGGCAGTAGTACAGCAAGATGACATTTAATTTGGATAAATGCAAAGTAACACGGAGAGCCAAGCCCAGCACAAAAATTCAGTGTTATGTTCTGCCCCACTTATTCAGGGTCTTACTGCTGCTGTTTGCTGATGGCCTTATGGAAACCTCAGCTCAGTGCCCACCCCTGGTCAAACAAAAACAAAGTAGCCCGAGCAGACTAGTTCAGAATAGCTAGGAAGGAAATAGCCAAGTGAACAAACAGCATACAATAAAATGCTACAGGATAAATCCCTCTGTGCTCTCAGTTTGATTACATGCAGCCTTCTTCTCTCTAAATCCTGGAAACTAAAGACTAGAGGAGATGCAACAGACCTAACAAAAGGTGTGAGCAGGGCTGTGAAGATGAGCAAAGGTCAAGGAACACTTGTGTACTTGGAGGGAGTAGGTGTGCTACAGGTCTGCAGCCTGGAGAGGAGCTGGAAGATGGGGGATATGAGCCAGTAAAGAACAGCTGGTAATTCTTCCCAACTAGCCATAATATAGGAAGCAGGAGAAACAAAATTAAATAGTTAAAGTGATATAGAAGCAAAGAGAAGGAGACATTTTTTCACACAGCATGGTGGAAATTGTTATTGTGGTATAACGCCAAAAATGCTCAAGAAGGATTTTGACCAGTTCACAGAAGAAAAAGGTATCAAAAGACCAAGCTAAAGACCCCGATCAGGAAGCCCCCGAGCTGCAGCAGACTGGGAGCAGGAAGGGTGCACAGAGGAGTCACTGCCCACCTGCCTCGCTGCTTGCCATGGGTGCTGCCAGAGGCAAGGCACCAGACGTGAGCCCCAACATTAATTACAGCAGCCTGTGGCTAGGTTTTGGGGAGGCAGTCCTTTGGCAAGGACAGTTCATGGGGAGCGCAGCGAGGCTGGTGCAGGATGCTCCTGCCTGGAGCACGTGGGGTGGCACATGCCCGGGTGGTGCAACAGGAGAGGCTGCATTGCTCTGCAGATACCGCAGGGAGATTAGAGGCTACGGCCCCGGGTCGGGCACTGCTGCCCTGACAAAGCCACCTATGGCTCATGTGAAGCAACTGTAGTTGTCAGGGGGCCTGTTAGAAGTTTCTGTGTCAAAGTCTGTCCTCAGACCACATCTCGTGGTGCGCTGGCTGCTCTCCGGCACCCACCTCCGACCTGTGCTGCTGCATGTCAGGTGGAGACACAGTGCTCATGTTGCTGCGTGAGCCAGGACAAGTCCCTGGGAGAAACCTTAATTTTCAACACTTTTCCATAAAGATTGTATGCTTTTTTTTAAAGACTGCATGCTTCTTCCTTCCTTCCTTCCTTCCTTCCTTCCTTCCTTCCTTCCTTCCTTCCTTCCTTCCTTCCTTCCTTCCTTCCTTCCTTCCTTCCTTCCTTCCTTCTTTCTTTTCTTCCTTTCTTCCTTCCTTCTTTTTTTTTTTTTTTCTGCAGAGACATCTGCCTGGGTTTATCAGTACCACACTCGTTCAAACAAAGCCAAGGTTTATTAAACACAGACAGAACGTGAAATCCAAGAGAAAGAAGCAGTTTGCATAACAAATCTCATGAGATTTGATTTCTGGTAAACTAAGTGATGCAAGGCATTCTCAGCTTAATTTCCGAGAAAGCAGAACGGCCTCGGCACTGTGATGGCAGCGCTCTCGTCAGCACGGGGCCCCTGCCAGCCGGACACTGCTCTCCGGGGACGGATCTGCTGCTGGCCCAGCCTCTCAAGTTACCCCACTGACTGGAAAACTGACACACCACAAAACACAGTGAACTGCGAGGATTCCTTGTATTGTCCAAAAAATAGGCCACTGGCTGCATCAAAGATGTTAAAAAATGATTAGTGGACGCTTTTCAAAGCCTTTGGGTTACCATACCTTGCAAACCAGGTCGTAAAATTCTACCAGGACTTAAAAAATCCATACACACTTTTCCTTTTTTTTTTTTTTTTTTTTTTCTCCCCTGTAAACTGTGAATTGCTGATAGAAACACAGACCTTTTCTCAACTTCTCAGATGTTAATTCTGCAGCCTCAATAGGCTGTGTTTGTCAGGTTGATGGTTAGACTTAATGACTTGAAGTTCTTTTCCAACCTAAATGATTCTGTAATTTTATAATTAGCATATGCATTAACTCCGAAGCAGAAGAACTCTGTAAAGACATGGCTGACAAAAATAATTGTCAGTGCTTACACTGGTATTCTCCTGGTGGTGTCTGAAGAAAACACATTTTTCCAGTGAATTGGAAGTTTCTCTGCTTCGTTTCCCTTAAGCCTGTGTTTGACCTGTCTCCTGGTCATCCCCGAGTTGGGCACTGTTTAGGTGACAGCTCTGCTCTCCTGTTAAGAGAGAAGCACAGGGGGCAACGGAGGGACCCTCGAGTGTGTTCACCCGGCACCAGGCCAGTGTGACAGAAGGCGGCTGCCCCAGCCGTGTGTGGCCACTACGGTGGCCAGTGGCCGGCTGCTGCGGGCAGGGCTGGCGCTTCCTCCCTGCCTTGCCATGCCCCCTGCACGCCTCTGCTGCGCCTGCCTCCTGCGTGCCGCTGCTGCACCGCGGCTGTTGACACTGGCACTCGCCCACATTGTGCTGGACCTCGGGACAAGAAAGCGATTTGTCTTTCTTTGGAAGTGTTTTGATTATTTTGCATTACTGTTGACATCGAGTAGGAAGTTATGAAAGCTGGTCTTTATGTATAATACATCAGCACGTTCTGCCTGTGCCTGTTTGACCTCTATCCAAAATGCTCAAAACCGCAGGGACGTTACAACACTGCAAAATCCTGTCAAAGGAGGGACAAGCATCTCGCTCGTGCCTGAAGTGTTATACAGTGATTGGAAACTGAACAACAATTAACCCAGCCACAAGGCAGGTCAAACCTTTCCACAACTGGAGACGCACAGAAAAAGTCCTCTGACTTTCCAGGCGGCAAAGCCCAGCACAAAGGTAAATGAATCCGCCCTCTGCATTTAGGGGATAATACTAATGAAATGGATAGACTTCAAAAGTGGCCATCTGAAGCCTCAGCTTCTGTCTGCTAAAGCTTTATCAGCTTATATCTTCTAAAGCTGCTCTGACGTGATCAGCTGCTGACACACAGCGAAGGGAAATGTAGATGTGGGATGTGTAACTGGGTGATGCACAGCGCTACCCTGGCTAGAAGATGCTCGGACTCATGCCAACAACAGGAAGGACTGTGTCTGCTGAGGCGCTTACCCAGGTGGTTTTACCAAAGTGTGCCACAAATCTCTTTAGAAGGATATCTTGGTTTAGGCCTAGGGCTTGCTGTTTCATCCTCATAAAACACAATTTTCTTATGTTCAGAACCATTTTTCTGTGTGTCCACAATCATATGTTCAGTCCCCAGACATTTCTGCAATGCCTTAAAAAAGATATATCCTGAAATTATAGATACAATTTTGTCATCCAATCAAGCTTCAGCCTGGTAAAATATTAACATTTCTAATGAAAATTTTCCAGAAAAAAAAAAAAAGAGGAGTGATCCCTGTTGACAAGTTTTGCAGTGAGAGAAGCATTGTTTTGGAGCAAAGATTATTCAGTAACAGCTTTGAATACTGAACTGTGTTGATGTGTGTCTGTAAACAGCTTTCTTCCTGCTCAGTGAGACATGGATTTATTTTCTTATCTGTGGAAATAGGATAATGAATTTCTATTTTAAACTGAGGGCTGACAAGAGAGTGGGATAAAATCTATAGCTTTCCGTTATTGCTTTTATGATCCGTTAGGCTCAGTGGAAGCAGCAGCGCATTGTGAATAGCGCGTTTAGAAAGTCCCCTTTGAAATCATTAAAATGCAATAACCCTCTACAAGACAAAGGCGTTACAAGGCTCGACGTGCAGCTCACACCCCACCAGACGAGCCAGCCTCTCGCCCGCGTGACTGTGAGCTGCCGCCGCTGTGCGCAACCTCTGCGGGCACCCAAACCGCGGGAGGGAGGGCCCTGCAGCCGGCCCCGCTTCCCCTCTGGCTGCCTCCTCGTTGCTTTGCCATCGTGCTGCCTTGGCCGGGCTCCTTCCTCGGGGCCTGTTGGGGGGACAGCGCCTGGAGACCTCCAACACCCGGGGCCTCGCAGCTCAGACTGAGCTCCATGGTGGAGCCGGTGGCCTGTGGCTCCTGTGCACACACACACGTGCTGCCTCTGGTGCCGGGAACTTGTGCATCATCACTTTCCATTTCACCAGAGTTTCTCAGAAAGCGTTGCTGCGAATTTACAACTGCTATTAAATAGACTAGCATGTCATTTGGGAAAGTGCTCTGGCAGCAGTTTATCATTATAATGCTATTTGGTAAGCCAGCGGAGAGTCCGTCTGACTTCCGAAAGAGCATTTTCTGCTTAGGTTGTAGCTCTATTAATCTGTTCAAGCCAATTCTGTAAAACCCAAGCCATCTGTATTTGTGAAGATCATGCTTTATGTAGGTTTTCTCTGTGTCTACTGGCAGTGCATGATTAAAAGTACTAGGGATTTACAGTGAGAGTCTATATATTGGCATGTTGCAGTGACCTTCTAAGTAGCATTTCCCAATATTTGACTAACTGCAGCACAGTCAGGTCCAGCAGCAAAATATGTAATGGCTCCAAATAATGGAAATAGCCATGCTCTTGCAGGGTATTGTGGCTACAAACAGTGGAAATGGCTAAGTTATTGCCACGTTTGTCACTAAGCTTATATTTATAATTACTAAAGTTCCTTGTCAATTATGCAGTAATGTTTAGCTAACCTTTTTGTTAAGCAGGCGTGGTCTTGCTAAGAAAATGATAAGCAGTCACTACAGATCCTACCAGGCTAAAGGTCTGTCCCACCACACTTGTTGAGGCCCCGGAGGCCTCCGGTGAGCTTTGTGTTACCACTACTTCCCCGCTCTGCTCCAAGCCATGTGCTGCAGGTCCACATCTCACCTGCAGTGCCACGCACGCTGGAAGCACAGCTCCAAGGGAACGACCTTGGAGCTCGCACATGGACTGCTTCTGCCGAGAGCAGCTCCAGAGAGAGCTCCCGCAACCACACAGCCTCTGCAGCTTTGTGCTCGAAAGAATTAGTTTCTGTATGGTACTGGTGTTGACACTGAGGGCTCCTCAGGTGCGAACATGTTTTCTAGATGCATTGGCTGTGCGAGTCAATGGGCAGAGCTTGGAATGCTTTTTGTTCTTCTTATGTGGCTCATCGTAGTGAACTTGATTGGATTAATCATAGGAGATGTGTTGTTTTAGCATGCAATTAATATAGAATAGTTTCTGAAATGCTTACCAATAAATGTAAAAACATACAGGAGTTATTCTTAGCAGCTCTGACGTAGCAAAGGCAGACAGCGAGTGCTTCATCTTAAGCGCATGCTTAAATTCATTTCTGTTTAGCAAAGCACTTAAGTATTGGGCTGAACTGCAGCCAAGCATTTTTGGCAGCAGCTTAGTTCTGAGGAGAAAGTGTTTTTTCTGTCAACTGCATTTCCTTGGTGCCTGCTGGCGTGACGCAATCTAAGTGACAGGGGATGAGCCCTGTCCTGCGGACACTGGCAGCAGCCGGGGTTCCCGGGCTGGCTCTGTTTCCTCTGTGCCCAAGAGTTCAGCTGCTAGGTGGGTTACTGGCTTACATGCTAAGAAGCAGAGTTAAAATATTCAATGCTCCATACTCAAATCTCAATACATGGAAAGGAAATGAAGTTATGGAAATTGGGTCAGGTAAATCTAGGCTGCCTGTGAATGACAACCCCATTCCCACCTGCAGCCCAAAGCCTGTGATGTGGATGCCTTTATTGGAGCTCATTGCCTTGGGCTTTCTTATAGTCAATAGAGAGATAAAAGCACTTTCATGGTAACATTCATTTGACTTTTTTCAGATGTCTGCTTTAGGATGAGATGAATTGCATTTCAAAAGCTCCTGTTTCTCTCTGCTGGGGATAAAAGGATCCTAGAGTGACTAGGTCAGATGATTTCCATCCCTGTGTCCACAGGAAATGAAACTCTGGAGACATGGAGCAATAAAACACAGAGATGGAGCAACTGAAAAGTAAAATCTGCTTACTTCATTAAATCTGCTACAACTGCTTTAGAACTGCAGAATCTGTCATGAACTTCCCATTAATGTTTCCTCATTAATAAGAAACCTAAAAGCTAAGAGAAAAAAAAAAAAGTTTTCTAAAATTTTATTGTATGGAAATTGTTATAATTTTAATTGGAAATAATTCACTTCAAGCACAATGGGGCTGTAAGCTTGTTCACACTGGAGGAATTCATAGCTCAAAGACTGTGATAAATGCTAATACCAAGTATCATTGATTCATTGTCGGTAAAGCACAAAAATTACCTAGAAGGGGATAAGACCAATATTGGTACAAAAGTTAAAGTACAGTTTTACATTTCAATGTGCGCTAAGAATGAAACAAAAATATATTTCTGATATAAATGAATGTCGATGGTGCAACGCAGAAAAAAAAAAAAAAAAGAGCAGTATGTTACAAAACATGCATTGAGGGCATAGGGAAGAAAGTCACTGAAAGAGATAGGGAGGAGGTGCATTCCCTGGTAAGCGAGCACTTAACTTCTGATTGCATTCCTCTTTTAATCTTTTGCATATGTTCTGAGGAAGAGATGTAAAATATTTGCTTGAGATTTAGGAGGGGTCCGGTACATTGGGACAGAGTGAGCTCCATGAGCAGGGTTTTAAGATTACTGCTTCTTAAAGAAAAAAAAAAAAAAAAAAAAAAAAAGCTAAAATTAGTGGTATGAGAATTAAGACATTGTCTCCCGCTTCTGCCAACCTGGTATTTATACAAATGAGCTTGTGTTGGAACTAGTCTAGATCTTAAGTAACAGCTACAAACCTTAAGAGTTTTCTTCTCCCTGTCCCTGCAGTTTGGTATATCTTGGAGGACATGTATGTTTTGAAGGCAGGAGCAAATTTATTTCTCCCATGGGTTTGAACTCGGTGGACACCATCCAGTTTCAAAGAGGAAGGTGCAGAGACAAGTTTAAGAAGCCAGGTGGGGCTCATACTAAGAGAGCTTGGCAGTTTTTGCTCAGCAGGACTCTTAACTCCACGTGGCAACCCAGGTTTTGAACCGGAGCTGGCTCAGGGCTGAACAACTTCCATGTGCGTGCCCAGCAAGGAGCTACTGAGAAAACGTCTCTTGCTGTTCCTTCTCTGGAAAATCTGGTACATCTCTTCAGGGAAGTATAGTCTTTTTTTCTTACATCTTAGATAATTATGGCAATGCCATGACTTTCATGATGCACGGGAAAAACAAACAAACAAACAAACAAGACCACATTGGTAGAAGTAGTTTCTTGCATTTTCTTGCTCTACCACTCTCCAAAGTGGTCAGACTGATGGCGAAAAAATGGTCTGCGCTCAGTTATTTTTGTGGCTTTTTTTTTGCCTTATGAGGGAATTAAAAGCCTGTGGGCCCGTGTAGGAAAGCAGATAAAACATTTTCCTTTTTTTCTACATACAAGTATGTATGGGCATTATTCGGGTAATTAGTGTGAATAAAAGAATGGGGAGGCAAGAGCGTAAGTACATTAAAGGGCCAAAAGAAAATTTTATATTTGTCTGTTTAATCAGCCCAGGGTACATTGCTGCTGGAGGATGTTATGAGGAAGCAGTCAGATAGATCTAGGAAAGGATTAGGCATTCATGTGAGCGGGGATAGCTGCTGTTACACCCATGAGGTTAAAGGACTTGGGAGGGACACTGCCCCTCAGCCCCAGGCCAGGAGCTGATGGCCAGCTGGAGCCAGGAGCCTCCTCTGCCTCCTCGGGGCAGTGCTGTGCATCTCCCTGAGGCTGCCCTGAGGGGTCAGAGCAGTCTCCAGCCTGACAAGACACCGGCCTGCCCTGGGACGTGCACCCCTCACCTTACGTCCTTCGGGACAGACCTACAAGTGCTGCATCCTCACTGCTCCCTACGACATCTGGCCTTACCCAGCTGCGTGAAGCTTAAATGTTGATAAGAATTGCCATCCGTAATATATATTTAATCTATTTTTACTCTGAGAATTTTAAATAATGAATGGATCTTTGTTATATAAAGAGGCCAGCTATAAATCATCTGAGCTGCACCTAGAGGCTTCTGATGTCTGCTTTCTCAAATGAATTACATCTCTTCAGGGCCATCTATCATTCTCAATAAAATTCCGCAGAGGAATTATGCTTGTAATCTTCATAAGCAAATAAACAAGTAATCTCCATCACAGATTTGATACTAAAGCTCTGCAATCCAATCAGGTTGATGTGGTAATGGCAGAGCACTAATTTTCTGCTCTGTCATCAGAGATCCTTTCATTCAGCTGTGTGTGTACTATTTTTCCCTTGGGGAGGACCTGTTGATGGGAGAGCTATCTGATTTTACAAAAACACCGGTGTAAATGCTGGAACACGAGTGGAAAGACATCACCGTGGTTTCTGAGGCCAGCGGGTGGCCTGGTAGAGCACACGTGTCTGGATCACGTGCTGCAGGAAGGATTTGCATTCAGAGATGTCCACATATCATGGGCTTTGGGTCCCTTCACTGAATCACATCACCTATTTCCTCTCCATTCTGCCCTTCAGAAGTACAGCGCTCCTGACTGTCCAGCCAGGTTCTCAGTAGTTCCCAGTTCCAGCGAATGGCCTCAGCTGCTGATACCTGAAGACGGGGGCATGCAGAGAACTGCAATTAATTTACAAAACTGACTACAGAAAAGTATTTCAAGGAATCCTGAAATCAGAGGGTTTGAGAGCTCCAAGTGTCACACGTACTCTCCCAGAGCCAGCCCTTCAGATGATTCAGACTTTACCTGCGCCTTGTGGTCAGAGCCCCAGGGACAGGGCAGGGCCTGCACAACAGCAAATGGGGCCGGGAGTTCCTCACCTAACGAGGAGAGAAGAAGTGGCCTTTGGGGAAAAAGCCTGGAGTGACTCATGCTCCTGCTCAGAGCCCCGAAGCTGTAATACAAAGAGCTAAAACAAGGTAGCCGAAGAGAAGAACACAATAAATGTCAGAGTAATAAACCTGAAATTTGTGGAGGATTTATCCTGGCATCAGAACTGTTGAATGAATCAGCTGCCCGGGTGTTCCCGTGGACCTGACAATTTGAGGGGACTCCTTCACAGATCCTCCTGGAAAGGGGAAACCAAAGCCCTTTTGGACCATGATGCCGAGGAAGACCCTGCCCAGAGGTGTCAGCATTAGCTGCATGAGATGGAGTTTATGGGCAGCAGACATTCGTGCGAGTACAAAGGCTAATGACTTCGCAGGCCGTACTTTAACAGCCTGCCGATTTTGCTCGTGTGCACTGTTGTCTGGGCATAGGTCAAACCCTTCCTTCCCCAGGAAGAGCTTTTGTAAAGGCTGGAGGAAAATTTCTGGCTGACGGACTGCTTGTGGAATCTCTCCAAAAAAAGTATCTCCCGTTTCCCCTTCCCCTCGGCTCCCTGGAGCAGAACACAGGTGCGAGACGATGGCTGAGCACACAGAGGCAGTTAGCTGAAAGCTGCTCCAGAGGTTTCGCTTGCCAGTGGCCCTCCTACCCTTGGCTGTGAGAACACTGTAAAGGGAGAACAGTTACAGGCTGAACGCGATCTCTTTGTGTGAGTGACGGCCGGTTTCAGGGACTGCTGTCCCCCAGGTATTTGCCACATCCCTCCCGCTGGACGTCCCCAGCGCCACGCTCGAGTTTGCTGAACAGGAGAGGCGAGTGACGGGAGGTAAGCCAGGCTGCCGTGCTGGCACAGCTGGGACCTGACACATTCACACGAGGGCTGAGGGTTTTAGGTCGCGGTACCGCACCAGGCTGGGTGACAGCCCCCACTGCGGCCAGCCGTGCCCCGTGCTGCTGGGGGCTGCTGCAGGCCTCTCGTCTTGGGCAGCAGCTCGAGATTCCCCCCGTGCCGCTGGCTCCACGCAGCTTTCTTCCCGTGCTGTGTACTCTGATGTACAGAAATCGTAGCAGAAATCGGTTGTTGCCTTGTGCAAGCATAAATGTTCTGAGAACAGCCTCCACGTAAACCATAGCTCATTAGGCTCTACTTAAGTGCTAGCATCTTGCCAAAAGATAACAGACGGATAATAAAGGTGAGAGTAGCACGGGTGGGGCATGGCTGGCAGGGGACTACAGACAATTAAGGAAGGAGCAGAAATCAAATAAGGAAGTAATTTAGAGCCGAAGCGTGCCTTGATTTTGCTCAGAAGTAACCTAGCTCCCAATGCCCAGTGTTTGGCTTGCTGAGAGGACACGGATGGAAAGCGGACAGGGAACAGCAGCGAGGGGCCTGCGGGCGCTTTTTGTTCTCTCGCAGATCCCGCGGTGCTCGTCATTTATTAGGGAAAAAACAAATAAATCAGAGCTGCGGGCCAGAGCCCAGGGCCCGCCGAGTCCCACCAAACCCCCAGCCCGGCAGGGAGCCCCCCGCCTGCACAGCGGGCCCCGCCCGGCCCGGCCCGGCCGCAGGAGCCCCCCGAGAGCCAGGGACCCCCCCAGGAACCAGGGACCCCCCGGGATCCAGGGGAGGCCCCCCCAGCCCCGGCCCCTCCGCCCCGGCCACCGCCGGGGGGCGCCCGCTCCCCGCTCCGGGGCTCGGTGGGGGGGGGTTGTTGGGGGGGGGCGCTGCCGGGAGCCCCCCGCGGCCCGCGCCGCCCCCGCGCCTTTGTGCGGCCCCGGCCCCCGCCCCGCCGCGAATCGGCCCCGGCCCGGCCCGGCCCCGCCGCCCCCCCCCCGCAGCCGCCGCCGCCATTGGGCCCCCGCGGCCGCGTCCCCGCCCCACTGGGCCGCCGCCGGGGCTGCCCGGCGCGGGGCGGGGCGGGGCGGAGCGGGGGGGTCCCTGCGGCCCCGGCCCCAGCCCGGGCGGTGTCGGCGCGGTGCGGGCGGCCCCAGCGCCTCCCCCGAGCGGCGTCGCCCGGCACCGCCCCCGGCCCCTTCCCGCCGGCGCTCGGCTCCGCTGCCGCCTTCCGCCACCCGCGGGCGAGCAGCAGCAGCGGGGGCAGCAGCAGCAGCAGGAGGAGGAGGAGGAGGAGGAGGAGGAGGAGGAAGGCGGCGGCGGCTCCGGCTCCTCCTCACCTGGGCCGGGCCGGCGGAGCCCCCGGGGCACGGAGTGCGCGGAGCTGCGGCCGAGCGGGGCGCTCCCCCCGCGGCGGCTCCATGGCGACCGCGGCGGTGGAGCCGGTGTACGGGCTGTCCGAGGAGGAGGTGGGTCCGGCGCGGCCGCGGGGACGGGGACGAACAGGGCCGGGGCCGGGGCCGGGGGGTGCCGCTGTCCCCCGGGGGGGGCCGCCCCCAGCCCCACCTGCGGGCACGGCCCGGCCGCGCGGGCCCCGGGCGAAGGTCGAGGGTCGGTCCGGGAGGGCGCCCCGGGAGCGGCCGGGAGGGCGGCACGGCACGGATCGGCTCGGTACGGCTCGATACAGCACAGCACGGCTCGGTACAGCTCGGCTCGGCCCGGCCCCGCCGCCGGCAGCACCCCCGGGCGGCGCCCCCCGGCAGGTGCGTGCGGAACAAAGGGCCGGGGCCGGGGCCGGGGGCTCCGTGCTCGGCAGCGGTGCGGGCCCGAGCCGGGAGCCCCGCTGCTGCCGTGCCGGGAGCCCTGGTGCCCGCCGGGCATCCCGCGGCCAGCTCGTGCCTCTCCAGGAGGCGACACCGGGAGCTGTCACGGCGCCACCCAGCACGGGGGGCTGCCCGCCCGGCCTTTGTGCTGCGGGGGGACCGGGGCGTGCAGGAGCTGCCGGGCTGTTTCGTTTCCTCGTCCAGCCGAGCTGCTCCGAGGCTGGGCGGTTGTAGCGCTTCATCCCGATGGAAGGAAGGCTCCTTGCCTCGAGTGGGTGTTTCATGCAGGGAGGGAGCTGGTTAGCGCGGCCGTTGTTGGTTTATAAAGCTGTGAGAGCAACCTGATTTAAGCGTTGTGTGTGTGAAGGTAGGGAGGAGAGGAGGCATCACAAGAGGCTCTGGTGCTTGAGACAGCGAGCACGAAACTGGAGGACAATCTCTTTCCTCCCCAGTTTGTTTTTGTAAGCCTTCATGCAAGAACAAGTCTGCTTCAGCACGGCCGTGGCTCCAGGAATCCCCAGAGCAGCTCATTCTGTCTGGTTTCCTCCCCCTCTTGGCCCCCGTTTCCCAGAGCCACCGGATCGGTGTCACCGATCCCCCAGATAACAGGGATCCGCCGCGGTGTGCTTGGTGTGCTCTGCGGCGTGCTGCCGGCCTGCTGGGGGGCTTCGGAGAGCCAAGCTGGGCTGGCTGCGCTGATGCAGAATCCCCAGGCAATTTGTAGGGGTTGTTGCGTTTATGGTTTGGGGTGTATTCGCAGGTTTTATCCATCAGGAAAATGGAAACCCGTGGGCAAAGCTGCTGTGCTCCAAATAGGTGGCTGCGAACAGAGCACTTGAGTCTGGCGGCTGCTTTTGTTGTGTGTGTGCTCGCTGATACCTTTTGTCCCTGCCTCCTTCCCCGGCATGTGCTAGTGCTTGTGCAGAATGCTAAGGAGAAATGCACCGGGGGAGAAGGGCGCTGCGTGGAGGTGTGCAGCCTGTGCAGCCCCCACCGCCCGGCCTGGGCTCCCAGGCGGATGGGATCTGAAGGGGGTGGGTGGGAGCCACTGCTGAGCGCCCTGTGTCCCAGGGTCGGAGCCTGGGCTGCCGCGTGGTGCTGCGGTACGGCCGTCCAGGTGGGGGGAGGCGTCAGGCCCTTGTCTGGAAAACAGCAGCTTACAGAAGGCGGCCTCTGGGCTCCCTGCCATGTCCCTCGGTGGTCCCACATCACGAAGGTAGCGGTGACCACAGAGGTCACCTGTCTCTTAGGGGCAGTGGGCTGACTGTAAGTTTTCCATGCTGCTGTAGAATCGTGACCGTGCTGGACAGAACAGAGCAGCGGTAATCTGAAAATACGAGAAGAGACTGCAAGCGGAAATAGGTGGAAGAAAGGGAAAAAGGGACAGGGTGAGGAAATGCACGGAGAACAGAGGCAGCACTGTGCAGCCTGATCGGCAGTGGCTTGCATACCCCACCTGGCTAAAGCATTGTCAGGGCTTGGGTAAGCACGAGGGGAAAGGAAAGCACCGAGGGAGAAGAATCTCCCTGGGGACCAGCCATAAGCTTCATAAATTAAACCTGGAGTGGTTGAGAAAGGCAGGAATGTTCTCAGTTCCGTTGTGTGTTGGCTTCAGGGGACCACAGCTTCCCATTAACGTTGGCTTGGACTCGTGTCTGTTTGGTTTTGACAAGTGAAGTCTCTTTGCTAGTCTTGGAGGCCAGATCATGTACAGAGACACAGAGGCTATTAATTTTTCTTTATTGCTAGGCGTTTAGACACTCAAAGGTTTAGGGACTTACTGAATTACAAATGACAAGCTGACCATTGCATTTGTCTCCTGACAGACTCCACTTTTCTTTAAACGGTGTCTTCCTAAAGCTGCATCCCTGGAAATGTGAATTGTATACAATTTTAGATTATCTTGGTGGTTAAAATTCCCTGTAAATCAGATTTGCTTCTCCAAATTTTTCATTCTGTGGGTGCCATGGCCCTGGCCCAGGCTGCCCAGAGAGGGGCTGGGGGCTCCTCGGGGAGGTCTCCAGCAGCCGCCAGGACGTAGGGCTGGGCACCCTGCTCGGGGGGCTGCTGGGCCAGCCGTTTGGGCAAGATGCCCCCCAGAGGTCCTGCTGCCAACCTCAGCCTCTGTGGCTCTGTGGAGCAGCATTCACGTGATCCGCTGGAAGCTTAGGCGCCCTCACGCAGTCTTTAAACACCAGCATGTTTGAAAGTTGTGCTGCTTAGGAGCCAAAAATGTTTTTGTTTCTGCGTAGGGCACTGCCGCCTTTAACCTGAGCTGTGCGTGCATCGCCCACGCCCGGCGTGTGAGGCTGCTGCTGGCCGAGTGCTCCTGGTGTGGGCAATGGCAGGGCTGCAGAGCGGGGCGGGAGCTGGGCTGCAGGGAGCAGGGCATGCAGCAGCACAAGGCACTGCAGCTGTTCTCCCCAGCTTCAACTAAAGGAGTTCCCAAAACATTGAACACAAGATTAATCCCATGAACCTAATTCACCTTTTTAGTTTTTTCTTTTATCTGTAAAGAAGAAAGGAGATAATGTGTCCCTTAGGGAAATTTCTGGAGTCACTGAACAGAACGTGGCCCAAGGTAACCCGAGGTTTGTCCAAGTGTTCCCTTCCCGCTGCTCACAGTGCCTGGGCAGAGGAAAAATTCCCAGCTTCTTGTACCATGTTTAGGTGAAGAAACATTGTGTCCTTAGAAAAAGATCCTTGAAAAAAAAAAAACAACAGTATTTTTGCATTGCAACTGTTGCACTTGTTAAAGAGTTTTCATGCCGTATGTGTTTATCTGCCGTCTTCCTGCCTGTGTCTATTTCAAACTAAGGCAAAGAGTTCATGTGTGACTGTGCTCTCTCCAATTCCAACATTGCTCTGCTTTCGAGTTCAGTTTAACTTCTATGACTTTTGGTTGAATAAACTGAAATTAAGAACTTCCTGTAGAGATGATTTGTTTTGTCATGCGTTAGAAGTTGTGGAAGAGGAGCTTACTTGTGTGAAAATTATCCCGATGCGTGCGGTGGTTGCATATGCCTTACAATAAGTAGGCCTGGTTATAGGCAGTGCTGCTTAATCTCTTCTCATCCTTGTTCTCATGTACTGTATTGGGCACACTGAGGAATGAAGCCTGAAGAATTTCAGGATCTCAGGAGCCTCCTTGGCCCTCTGTTGAGACTAAAACCAACGAGGCATTGTTGTAGCACATTCGCATAAACACAGTTTTCAGCTGTGAAGGAAGCGCTGCCTCCACACGAGATGGGTTTCTTTAAAGTCTAGGTTTGCCTGTACTATCTAATATCAGGGTAAAAGACAAAGCTAAGGTTGGCCAAAATGATGCCATGGTGAAGTACAGTTTGGGCCACGGGGTGAGCAGCGAACATGGCTGCAGCACAGTGGAGAAGCAGCCTCCTGGTGCGCACTGCTCCAGAATGAGGCACGTGGGAAGCTGGATTTTGTCTGGTCTTTGTGTTCCTGGTGGGTTTGTTGCTCTGCAGAGATCTCCCTTGGGGATTGGCTTTCCCCCCATACTTGAGTGTCCTGTTAGTGACACTCATCCATGTGTGTTGCAGCCCTGCCCCTGCAATGGGGCTATGAAGGCTTTGGAAGGAGGGGGTTACTGCGCTGGTTACCAATTAACTTGATTTATTACAGAGGAAGAAGGCTCAATGTTCTACCCCACCTGACTCAATGACATAGCGGGGTTCAGTGGTGCTTGTCTCCACGTTGTGCTCTAAGCAAGCCACACAGTTTTGAAATAAGCGCGATGGTGAGTTGCTGGGGGGAAGCGTCCGTGTCCTAGAAGGTTGTAATTAGACTTAAGGTAATGTTTCCTGGTGTGTGCTACAACTGGCTGAGGATGCTCCCGCTGCTCACCCTGCTTCAGCGCTGTGATTGTGCAGCTGGAGCTTTTTCGAGCTCGGGCTGTCAGCAGCGGGCCCCTGGAGGAGCAGGAGCGTGGCTTCAGGCTGTGTCGCCTGGCAGGGCAGTGCCCAGCCCTGGGGGGCAGCGGCAGGAGCAGTAGCACGGTTTGGTTCGGTCGGATGGCTCTAGTTCTGTGGGATGGCAGCACGCGTTGCTGAGGCCTGGGGCAAGCGGTGTGTGGGTGGCAGCAGGGCATTGTCCGGGGCTGCTGAGCCCCCAGCATGAAGCTGGGAGGTGAGTGAGCAGCACCAGGGCTGCCCCTGCCCCATGCAGCATCTTGCAGCTCCCTCAGCTCGGGCCCAGAGCAGGATCAGAGGGAGCTCCCGAGGCACACTTGTAGTTAACACTGCTGTGGGTTTTCTGTGTGCGTCTGGGCTCCACAGTACAAAAGGGCTGTTAAGGTCCTGGAAAGCACCCAGAGCAGGGCAACAAGGCTGGCAGCAGGGCTGGAGGGCACTCCTGAGGAGAGGCAGAAGTCCCCTGGTCTGTCCGGGCTGGAGAAGAGGGGCCCTGAGGCGACCCCGAGGAGGGAAGTGCAGAGGCAGGTGCCAACCATGGGAATGGCACCAAACTGCCAGGGGAGGTTTGGGCTGGGCGTTAGGGAAATTTCCTTACCATGGGGGGGTCAAACACTGGCACTGGCTTCCCATTGAGGTGCTTAGTGCCCCGAGGCTGTCAGTGTTTGAGGCATTTGGACGGTGCCCCCATTAACACGCTGTAGTGTTTGGTTAGCCCTGAAGTGCTCAGGCAGCCGGACTGGGTGATCCGTGCAGCTCCCTTCCAACTGAACTGTTCTGTCTGGGAACACAGACTTCTTAAAAATAGAGGCCTGTTGTTTCTGCTCTGAATATTCTGGTTATATAAAAGCATAACTTTTTCATCAGCGTGAGGAAGGACCTCTTTTGGTCGCAGCAGAGGCGCAGCATCTAAGCAATAAGCGATTCAGAACAGGAACTTTTTTTTATTGACTTTGTAAATGGAAAAAACTCCTGAATTGGTTTTATAGATTCTAAGTGCATTGGCTTCCCAGAGATAGCATGTAAAACTTTAAATGATGATTAAAAAGTCCAGATGAGGTAGCATTTCATAATTGAAAGGCCTTGCATGTGTACTCACAGCAGCATAACAACAAAATTAATAGGTTGTGGTTCTCCATGGTAGGTCAATAGATTTGGGATTTTATAAAAGCTCGCATTTTAAGCTTGCTTTTAGGGACTTTTCAGCATATTATGGCCATTCTTACTAATGCTAAGTACGTTCCTGGCTTTAATAACGCAAGATTGATGTACAGATGTTCAAGGTGGTTTGTGCTCACACCAGGGTCTGGGGGTGTGGAGCAATGTTAGCATGTGCGGTCAGGCCACCCCACTACGCTGAGCCCCATCACACCGTACTGCACCCCATCACTCCGCACCCCACCTCACCTCACCCTGCCGGCGAGCCCTGTTGGCAGGGAGGGCCGAGCTGCTCGTGGCTGCCCTTGTTTTCCATCCCGGCGGTGGGGCTGGCCATTGGAGGGCACTGTGTCGTGCTGAGTGTAAACCCAGCGCTGCCATGGGCTCGTGGACAGCTTACTGCCATTTTGCTGGGGAGCGAAGAGGGGCTGGGAGCCCCGCAGCTGCTGAGGCTCGCTGGGCAGCGGGAGGCCTGCCTGCTGCAGCAGCCCTCTCAGTCCCACAGGCACAGCTTTTCTGGGAGCTGTGTCTGGTGAATATCTAATGGGATTCCTTTCTGTTTTGAAAATACAACCAGGCGTAATGTGAGTGCCAAGTGAACTTAGCTGTCAGGAGGGACGAAACTGAATATTTTAGGATGTTACGGGCTGAAAGAGTGCACTGCTGCAGCCTCTGGGTTGCAGCTGCACCTTCAGATGATGGGAGGTTCAATGGGCATAATACCCTTCCGAAGCCAAACGCAGCTTGTTGTGCAAGGCAGGCCACCTCCACAGGTGCTGTGTGATCCCAGAGGCCTTGTCAGCGACTGTGGGACTTGGTGCTATTATCGTTATTCATTCGCTCTTGTGGGTAATGCTGCGTGAAGCCGAGTGAGGTGTCTGCCATGGGGGCTGCGTGAAGCAGCTGTGCGCTGGTGCTGCAAGAGCTACGGTAGGTGCAGCCTCTTCGGTGGCTAACTAGCGAGGTTCAATATGATTTGGCTGAGTCAGCCTGAACCGACAGCCTTTTTTAGTCCTAGGAGATTATATGGGGCCAAGACCTCTTGCTTAATTAAACTCTGTGGCATACGAACTGGGGCTTTTCTGGAAGCTGGAAATCTCTAGGCCTTTTAGTAACAGTGAGGGCTGGATTACTCCTAACAGCTTAGGTCAATAAAAAGCCAGATGCGATATCAGTGCAGCAGTGTCTCTATTTATTCAGTTTTGTAAATGCTGGTGTCAGTGAACAGAGAAAATCTCACTAATTTTCCTGAATGCCTTCATCTTTTACATTCTTTGCTACTTCCCATTAAAATGTTCGTTTTAATTGTGTTGAATAAGAGGGGATTTCTGTAGCAGAAAAAGAAATGCTACTAGGCAGCTCCATCCCTTTTTAAAAGAAATTAAGTGTAATCTTGTGCACACTGACTTTCAGTTAAGCTGGGTAAGCGCGTGAATGGCAGGCTGAATGACTCCTCCTGCGCCCCAGGAGAAAGGAATGCAGTTCTACTGCTGGTGTGCTCGACTCAGTTCAGCATTGGAGCTGCTGCCATTTCACTATTAAAGTCTGCACGGGGTTACACCTTCAGCTGGGTTTAGATCTGCAGCTTTCAGAAGTGCTTAACCCGCTGTCACGCCAACTTTTTCCAGCATGGGGTTCTTAGAAATAACTGCTGAGCTCCAAATGCTGGAGCGCTCTCTTCTCCTGCTCCCCTGTCTTTTCCTGTCCCCTCCCAAAAAGAAGGAAGAAAACCTTATGAAAGAGTTTGTTTTTGCACAAAAGATCAGGGATTTTCTAGTAATTCATTATAAAATAAGAGATGTGGTTAAATTGCACAGGCCTTAAATCCAACTGCAGCTAAAATAGTTTAAAAAACAGTCCAGAAACTTGACTCTTTAAATGTATTTTAAAAATCTCTGGATGATGTCTTGACTGGGCAACAAACTGTATATTTGTAATTGCATTTTTTTTTCCTCCCTCCTTTCCTTTAACTTCAGTTCCTGTGTGCTGGCAGGATGTAGGTATTTGTCAGAATCCTGATTTCCAGGAATTAGCAACCTTGCATAATCAGAAGAAATATCTACAATTCTGAGAACGCTGGCAGGAATGGCTCCGTGAATGAGTTGTGCTTAGCTATTACGCTATAGTACCTTATTTTTGTGCCTAACTGCTTGGCTTAGGGTTGTTGTATTGGTGTCGTGCCAACTCGGGATAGGTTTTCTTTTTCTAATGCTGTTTATCCACTGCAGAATAACAGAACTGTGCAGAATGGTGCACAACCACGCTGTCATCTCTCCTTTGGTGGTTTCCAGTTTTGAATAATCCTGGCTTGAGGCTGGAAGTACGGTAATATAATTTGTGCTTGGGTTTAATTGAAAATAGTTCAAAGTCATACTCTTTCTAAGCATCTTTGTGCGGACAGTTATACTGCATGTGTCTGCAGTAACTGCCTTAGCTGGGAACAGCTCGAGGTCTGGCCTCTGCCCAGGGACACCAGGCTGAGATCATGGGAACGCTGCTTCGGAGGTTTTGATGCCCACGTGCACATCAGGTGGCCATCACAATTTCAATGGCGCTGCTCTGTTCTGTTCCCCTACCCCTCTGGGGGAAGGACTGTGGTGGTGGTGAAGCTTTGCAGAGGGAGAAGCAGCATTTTACCTTCCAGCGATGAGGTGACCTGGAAGATAAACTAACAGCAAGGAGCAAGGTTTCTGGGGTACGTTCAGGGAAGGAGAGCCAAAGAATTTATTTCCATGCTCTGCTTGCAGTTCTCCACTGTCTGTCTATTTGGTTCCTCTGTTGTCAGCTTTTGGAGTAAAAATGTTTAACTTTCTCATCATTAAGAAATCAGAATGGGGACATTTCTTCCCATTCTCCCTATTCTTTTCTGCTGAACGCTAGCCAGGCTGTATTTCTTCCTCGGTTTTGGTGTGTCGATGTGAAATCTGGCATTATTGCTTCTGTTAAGCAGAAGTAGAGACATTTCACTCAAACTTTGTCTATTTGAACAATTGCCATCTTTTTCCAAAAAATGTATTGATCGATTAAAAAAAAATAATAATAAAATCTGCATGAAGATGAATAAAGCTGACTTCCTTCTATAAATGGGTGGCCTCACTTTCTTGGTTTTGACCCCAGAGAGGCAGATCCTGTGTCTGAAAGGTCCTTGAGCCCCAAGTCTCTGGAAGCCAGGAGGCTCCCTGCTTGGTGGCAGGGAGGTGACCGGGTGATCCCAACATGCTGTGTGCCAAGTGGAAGAAGACAGTGTCCACAGGGTTTAGCATGGAAGGGAAGTGTCAGGTTTTGTGATGGGAAGGAAGAGACCAGGCTGAGGGCATGCGCGATGGACAAACCCAGGTACCTGGAAATGAAGCTGAATTGGTTGCTCCTGTAAGAGGCTCTGATCTGCTTCTTTCTCTTCTGGTGTTAAGCAATGCTGTATGGAGCAGCTGATATGAACCTACTGGATTTCCACTGCTGAGAGAGAGGGAGGCCCTGCTTTCTTGTTTTTGCCTCAGGCCCTTCCATGATCCAATACAAACTGCTAATTTGCAGTCAGCTGCCCATCTCCCTGCTGGGTTGGTGACCTGTGGCGGCTGCCAGAGATGATGAGAGAGGTAGGTGGGGGTGGAGGGTGTGTGTGAAGAGGTAGCAAGGCATCTGCAGTTTGGTGGCTGTGAGGTACCGAGCTGGCTCCCTGGGTCTCATGAATCCAGGCTTTGGCTGGAATCATGGCTGTGAAGTCTGCAGTAGGTTTGTTTAAAGACGTCTCATCTGCTGCCTTCTGGAAGTGTTAATGGACAAGCCACTTGGCAAAGTTTTTCTCCACTTAGCAAACAAGAGGAGAAAATACGGGCTTCTTGAGATTGCCTGTTACGATGTTTGTGGTGATGGGAGTGGTGGGAGGGACGCGTGATGTGCGGACAAAACCACGCGTCTGCTTGCTGCGTGGGGTGGGTTCTCCTGATTAACAAAGCCATAGGACTGCGGCTTTGGAAGCAGCAAGCAGCAGCATACTTCTTTGCTTAACCTCTGCTCTTCTTAGTGAGTTAATGTTTTATGTGTTATAAAATGGTAGCGCAGCCGTTGGCTGTAACTATCAGACCAAAAGAACTCAAAAATACTTGGTTTGGACACGTGTTGCTTTAGTGAACTGGGTGATAGCTGCAGACTGTATGAAATGCATGAGTGGTGTGTACGCAACTTCATTTTATAGTGGTGGTAAAGGTGTAGTTGTTTAAAGTCTCAATACTACAGGACACTCCTCCCTCTTCCTGACTTTGGGTACGTGTCTTTTTCCTTTCCTTTTTTTTTTTTTTTTTTTTCCTTTTTAAACCTGGACTTAGTGCTCAAGTGATCACATAGGTAGGTCAGTAGGTAGACACTTGGGGAGACAGCAAACTTCCCTGCATTTGCCCGAGACAGCTGACTCAGGAGAACAGGGAGGGAAGCTGAAAAGTGGCTGCTTCCCTGTGGCTGCTTCCCTGCTCACGTTCATGTGTCCTCAGGCATGATTTGGTTTTGGTGCGTGTAGGTAATGGTGCTCCGGGGTTGCTAGAAAATGGAAGGCAGCTTCAGATCTGTTGGACGGTGTTACTTCTCCTCTGCCCAAAGTTGCTTGAATGCTATACAGCAGCATTTGGTTAACTTAGAAATACTCAGTGCTAAGTATCTAGACCTTCTGGGGTGGTTTTCCGATTGCTTTTCGTTCCACTGAATACCAGAAATGAAGTCTTGTATTTATGCTTTTAAGAAGTGTCATAGTGCAATGCATTGCACTTCTGAGTAGGAAACTTTACTATTTTTAATGACTATGAATATATTTAAACCAGGCATAAACAGCCTCGGGACTGGGGAGGTACAGTTACTTACCTAAACCAGTGGAAAATTCTTTGCTCTCATCAACTTTAATGAATGGTAGCATTTTCCTTATTGTTAGGAGAGGCTGACCAACTATGACAAAAATAGTTGCTCTTGAGATGTGAATTATTATTATTTTGTATTAAAGGAGCAATTAGTAATATCTCATTGCTGCTTGAATGGAAAGGATGGGTGCCTTGTCTTTCCAGCGTCTCTATAAAAAAGTTGGCTTCTCGAAGTCAAGTAGGAAATACCAGATGTGATGCTGAAAGTTCACGTGGAAGTTCAGCCAGAAAAGGATGGGTGAATAATCCCTGTTCCGGCAGCTTTGGCCCGAGGAGGCACTTCTTGTTTCTGTTTCTTGTGTGAAGGAGCTTTGTGGTTTCCTTTTACCTTGCAGGGTAGGTTGGTCTGAACAGCACTGTGACACACCTGTGTCCTGATGGGATCCGTAGTGATGATTCACGTAGTGGTGACTCTGCGCAGTCCCTGAGCAGAGGCTTATGAGATAACCCCAGAAAGCAGCATGCCTCTTGTTTCCCGTGTTCTCCATTAGTAATCCTTCCCTACCTGAACCTCCTGGTCTCATGCAGCAGGAGGACTTCCATCTGATGCACTGTCACTTCCTTTGCTAGGCTTTATACAGGCTTTTTCCCACAGTTGTGACACTAATCCTCTTCTAACAGTAATGGTTGGTAAGAGGCTTGGTATGAAACAAACCCGGACATCATTATGGCATTAGCAGGCTGAGAATACCGCAGGTGCTTCTCTCATTAACGAGCTTCCTTCTGGACCTGCCTGTAACCTGCTGCTAGCTCAAAGTAGGCTTTCTGTGCTGTGTCATTGTAGCCTCACTGATGAGTAAGAGCTGCAGCACACACTTCGTGCAGCATTTTTTTCACCTTGCCAAAGAAATGTTCTGTATTTTACCTGCCACTTATGTCTCCGTGCATCTGTTCCTCCGTTTGTGGAGCAGTTCAGCACTGGAGCAGAGAGGTTGGAGCATCACTAGAGCTCTTCTAGACCCAACAGGACAAAATCCCAGGACAGCTGGTCAGAAGTCAGTGTTGCCCCTGCTTTGAACAGAGTTTTGACAGAGATATCTAGTCCAAACTATTTGGTAACTGAAGTCTCCAGAGCTGGTGAAGTAGTGTAGCAGGCCCCCAGTTCCTCAGAGTACATTTTTTCCCCTTTTTAGAATTCACTGTATTTTGGAAGCCTGTTGTGAGCCTCATTTGGTTTATTCCACAGATTAGCAGACAGCCTTGTATTGAGTAACCAAACCTTTCACAAAGGGCGTTATCCTGATAGTGCTGCCCTGTTCCTGCTTCTATCTTGGAGATACCTTCTTGTCCTGTGATCTCATTAGCATGCTGAAGAAACTCATACGTTTTTCTCCCCCGATTTGAGGACGTGACTTCATTGATGCCTAATTCAGCATAAGGCTGGGCTGCAGCCACCAGGGTGTTGGCTCTGCCTCTCCTGAATGTGGAGAAGGGGAGAAGTGGGTGCAGTGAGTACCACCCAGCAACTCCTTGTCCTGCGGGGCTCCACATTCGAGCCCTGTTTCCCTGTTTTCCGGGGTGTGTCTGCATCCTACAGTAGTACCAGATGGCACGTGGAGCGGTGCTGTAAAGTTTTGATTTGGTTTTACTAGTTTCTGTTGCGGTTTGAAAGACGAGACCAGGTTTGAGCAGGTCACAGGTGTTAATTACCTAGGAAGCCATTTGTCACCCTCTGCATCCATTGCTCTTAATGCGAGATCCTGGAGAGCCCCTCTTGGAGGCTGTCAAAGCCATGGGTCTTTCTTAACTGTTAATGAGCAGCCTCAAAATCCTCAGAATTTAAAAGCAAAATTTGTAGTTAATATTTTTTCATGTTTTGTGGAGCTCTTCCCATATCTTTTGACTACATGTGGAAGAAATTCACTTTTTCTTTAGAGTGTGTCCAGAATATGTGTTGGAACTGGTTCATCTTTTTAAGGCTTTCGGTCCTGATTTCAAGTCTTTGCATTTTGATTGATTAGCATCCCTAATAAAAAAGGAAATGCCTCTACGCTTGTTTGAATTGATTTAGCAAAAACCTGTATTGTTCTCTCATCCTGCTGACCATGTAAATTTGCCTTTAATCTGCTGTGTTACTGCCATGCAGTCTGATTATTATTATTTTTTTTTTTAAGGCTGGCCTATTCAGTTCTGAACCGCTTGTAGCTGCGTTCATCTTGCTGCATTTCCTTCTAGTAAGGGATTATTAGATGTAATTCGGCACAAGTAACCCGTGTGAGCATGTTCCCTGCCTCGCAGCCAACCATGAAGTGACTCAGTGACTGGGTGCTGCGTGTTCTTGCTCGTCTGTACCCTATGAGTGACAAAGGTTTTGTTTTGGATTCCTAAAACTTGCACAAGAGGCTGAGCCGCTAGCCCGTGCAGGAAAGCTGATGTGAAGGGAGTCTGAGAGCTGCAGTCTGCAATGGGTGTCACTGCACATTGTGATCGCTTTTCTTTTTTGGTATTTTACGATGTATACTTCAAAGACCAAAATCCCAGCCTTTGGGAAATAAAATCAAGGTTTTCAAACCTGTGCAACTCTGTAAGCTGCAACACACGTACGCTGGTAGCGTTCGATAACACAGGGACATGTTCCAAAGGCCCTGTGTGGCACTGTTGGCGTTGCTGTGGAAACCTGCATTTTAGCACCGGCTGGTTTCAGTGTTTAACGCTCAGCATCCTGATGTTTATGGAAGAGATGAGACACTGCTGTGGCTGGAGGGTGAGTCCAGCTGGCCGGGGCTGTCGTACTGCTGGCCCCGCAGCCTGGACCCGGCGTCGCACCGGCGCTGGATGTCTGGCCTGAGGTAACTCCCGAGGGTCAGATGTTCTCCAGGTGTGCCCTGGGGTTAGTTTTGCTTTCCAGGGTGCCCTCTGATAACTTAATTCCCCTGGGTTGTTGAAGAATGGGACGGGGCCTGGAACCACCACTGGGTGCTCCCCCTCAGCCGTGCCCTGTCCGCGGGGCTGCACCTGAGAGCCGTGCTGGCGACACCTCGGTGCTTCCCTCACGGGAGCCTTCCCGAGACAGCAGTGTGGTTATCTCCAGTGGTAAGGACGGATCGTTTGGGGAAGAAGTGATTCTGTTATGAACTGGTCTTGTGAACTTTTTGTTCTCCTCCCTGTAGCCTCGATATCTCTGAAAATCCAGGGCCTTTTTGTGGGAAAAGCCTTCTCCAGTTCTTATCTGGACTTCCTGAATTTTTCTTGCTTTGACATTCACATAAGTCATGTGCTCGCCTAGCAACAGCTTGGTTTTTTTTTTTTTTGGTTTGAGATGCTTTGTTTTTTTTTTTTCTTGCTGGATGTCATGATCTCGTCCTTGTTTTCTGGCAGCTGCCTGTTAAATCATTCACGTTCCTGGGACCAGCTCAGCTTGCCTTGTTCCTCACTTCTTCTAGGACCAGAATTTGCTCGGAGGTTGCAGAAACGGCTGACTCCTCTCCGTTTTGTGGGAAGCAGAAGTTGCTGTGATGTGCCAAGGAACTGTGTAAATGAAAGCAGTGCTTTACACCTGATGATTAATGCTCTCTCACCTTAACTGTGCCCTCTCACTCCCTTTCTCACCCAGCCCTGTGAGATACTGTGTTGACACCCTGGTATGTGCCTGTGTTTGTTTTGGCAGATGTTTTTGGGTGAAGTCTTGGCTTTGGAGATGAAATGTCTCCTCTCTAATCTTCTCACACCTTTAGTTGTGTTGCTCTGTGCCGGATGTTTGATGCGTTTTCCTTAATGTCTCAGATGGATGGTTTGTAGCTGCAGTTCAGTGACCGTGAGCCCTGCTGATCCGTGTGGTGACAGGCAGGCTGGAGTGCTTCAGCCGGAGCATCGCTGGGGAAGCGGCAGTTCCTCTCTGGGCAGCACTTCTGGGATCCTGTCTGTGTCCAGCTCGAGCCCCCCATGCTCAGGGCAGATGCTGATGAGGCAGAGCAAGTCGCATGGGTCATCAAGAAGGCTGGGGGAAGGAGCGCAGGGCATGCAGGAGGGGTGGCCCTGGTGGGTTTGCTTAGCATAGGGAGGAGAAGGCTAAGGGGGTGTGACTGCTGCCCACCTTGCAGCCAGCAGGGTAAGAGAACAGCAAGAGGAATTCCAGCTCAATAGAAGGACGGGCTGCCCCCACCACCAGGTGGTTAAGGACAGGAGAGAGGCTTGGAGTGGCTGCAGAGCCTTCAGCACAGGAGGTGGGCAGAGCTGGGCTGGAGACGGCCCTAAGCAACCTGTGTTGATGCTGCCTGGTGTGGAGCTGGGGTTTGACTGATAATATCAAGGTATCCCCTTCTAATTTTTTTCTGATTCTAGTGATGTCTTTGTAGGAGCCGTGTGTGCTAATATGGTTCCCGTTTGTTTAGACTTCTTGCTAGATCATGGGTATTGAGGGTTTTATTGCTTGGTACTATTGCATTGATATACAAGGGCAATAAATCAGTGTGAATCCGCCAAGATTCTTAACTAAGAAATAATAAGCTAAAAAATATGACTATAGAGGGAAGGTTTCTGTAAAGCAAAAGAATAAACGCCAATTAATATATTTAAGATAAATAACATCTAGTTATTAAATGCTGAGTTGTTATGGAAGACTTGAGTCTTACCTGGCCTTTACGGTTAAGGTTTGGTGCATGCACATGAGGGCAGTTCTTGACTTCTGGTTTTCATGTCTGATCTCTGGTTGCAACCTCTGCTCTTTCTGTCTTAGACAAAGGCAGTATTCATCATCCTTTTCAGCAGAGGTTTAAGCCCCTCTCTGCGGTTAAACTGGCTATTAATGTCATGTTAGCCTCCAGTCTTATGTAGCTTAAAGACTGGAACATGCTTCCCGTTTTATTGATGCTAAAGAGACTACTGATTTAGAAAAACGAAGAATTTTCCAGGAAAGACGTGGTCATTGGTAAGTGGGTGCAGGAAATGAACTGCGGTATGTGATTGCCTTAGAAAAGCTTTTTTTACATTGAGATATTTCCCCCTTCCTTCCCCTAATATTTCATAAATATTCAGTATTTCATATTTCAGCTGAAAGGTGCATTAAAAGCAGGAAGTATGTGAAAGCACAGACAGGGTACATCGTGGTTTTTAGTTTGTTTTTCAGTTTTCTGTCTTCACTCGTAGGTTTTGAGGAAGGCTGCATGAGGAAAGAATGGGATGGGCATGGCACTATTTCTGAGAGCTAAAATTCTTGAGGAGATATTTCTGCATCCATCAGCTGAAAATACTCATTCAGGTGTTCTCGTCTGGTAATAGTAGCTAATGAGGTAGTAGGCTTTGCATGCCAATAAAACAGTCTTAAACTGAAAGAGGGCAGATTTAGCTTAGATGTTAGAAGGAAATTCATCACTCAGAGGGTGGTGAGGCACTGAGCAGGCTGCCCACAGCAGCTGTGGGTGCCCCATCCCTGGCAGGGTTGGATGGGGCTTTGGGCAGCCTGGGCTGCTGGGAGGTGTCCCTGCCCGTGGCAGGGTTGGAGCGGGGTGGTCTGTAAGGTCCTTCCCAGCACGAGCCATTCTCTGGTTCTAGGAAAACCAAAAAGCACTCACCCTTTTGCATTCAAGCAATGACTTGGGGAAGACTGCCTGTGAGGTTCTCCTATGTATTTCAGCTGATTTACGTTTAGTGAGAGTTCTTTTGGCCATGCTGCTGCTGGAACAGAGCTTGATCTAGTTGGAAAATTACTGGGCTGGCTAAAAAGCCGCCATGCGTCTTCATTAGAGATAATTAAAACGAAACAAGACAAGGTTGTTGCAAAAGGTTGCAGACTTAGTGATTAATGTTAATTTCTCACTCTTATTTACTACCTTGCATCTTTGGCAGCCTGCCTGTTGTGCTGTGCCTCTTCTGTGTTAGTCACCTTCCCATCCCATGTTGGTTTCTTGCTCTGGGGGAGGAACCCGTACGTTTCCTCTCCAGCACTGTTTTCTCCAGCCTGCTGGTTCTGTCCTGCCCTGCAGCGTCACCCGGAGTTCAGCAGCTTGACTAGGTATTGAGAAGTCTTTTTTTTTTTTTTTTTTTTTCCTATTAAAATTATTAGGAATAGAGAATAAATATCTCCGAATGATCCCTGCTTCAAAGAGCTGCTGTTAGGCAGTCTGCCTCTTTAGGCCAGCGACTTTTAGGCTCCCCCTTGTAGCCGAGCCTCCTTGATGAAGCTGGCCGTGATCTGTGCCATGCAATCAGCCGTTCCCTGCCCAGGGCTGGGGCTGTTCCTGCTCTCTGCAGCATGTGTTGGAAAGCGAATCCAGATCCAGCAGAGATCAGGCAGTCGTGGGCACCAGGCTGGTACCTCGGGGTAGGAATTACCGCTGGGCACCTGCAAACCTCTGCTGGAGAGCGCGGCTCTGTTGTAGCTGCAACCTCCTCCTCCCCACTTCCATGATGCAACAGTGGGGTGAAGACTGTAGATTTCTGGATAGGTGAAGCTTGCCTATTTACAAAACACTTGCTAGTTTGTGTTCAACAAACCTTTAAAACAAATTTCTTCTTCTTCCATGTGCAGTAAGAATGTGTGGTGCAGCTTTGTGCTGAGAAGCTGAAGTATCACGTTACGGCGGTGTCTTTTCAGACTGCAGTAGATTAATCTGATCTGACCCGACCCCTTCCCTTCCATCAGCTGTAGTGACCATGAGTAGCAAACCCCCGTCAGCTCAGAGAATTGAACTGACATCAAATGAATCTCCTATTGGGCTTGTCTGTGAAATCTGCCTGCTGATCGGACTTGCTCTGTGGCGGTGCGGGTGGTAGACCAGACGTAAGGACGACAGTGGGACTGCGTGGAGCTGAGAGCTCCGTCCAACCCAGCCCGCTCTGTGGTTGTGTGAAACGTTGGTGCTCCCTGCAGCTCATCCCCTAGGCACAGGAATACTTCTGTCAGTCTTGGCCTGCAAAAGGACAACATCAGCTGAATTTCTGCGTGATGCTTTGTGGGTTTTGTGCAAAAGCCAAGAATTTGAGGGAGTTCGGATACTTAATTGAATTTTCTTGGTCGTGGCTTTTGAGTTGTACCTGATATTCACTGGGTAACTTGCATGCAGAGGGGGAGAGTTTTCAAGTGAGCAGCGGCGCTCCCGCTGGAGCTCCCTGCAGAGCCTGGGAAGAAGGCAGAGCCCAGGCGGCTCCGGGGGCAGGCTGTGGTGTGGCTGTGCAGCTCTCGGTGCTCCCCACTAAATGCTCTGCCCCTGTGAGGAAGCTTTCGCTTTGGAGTTTTTGTTGTCCAGGCTGTATTGGTGGGGAACAGGGAACCTACCGGGATTGTACAGCGGTTCTGGGAGGCTTCTCCCTTTCTGCTTGATAAATTGATCTCAGCACGGCAACCCTCATTTTCATTTTGTGTTTTGGTGATTTACTGGGCTGTCTGAGGTCTTAAACGAAATGGTTTACCCTGGTGTTGCACACTAGCCACTGTCTGAACACTTTTAAGAAATCCTTTTAGCTCCTTGTAGTGTTTCGTGATGGCACCTCTGACAGTATTTGAGCTGTACTCAAATTTATGGCTCTAGTTCTGATCTAGGGTGGTGTGGGGTATTTTTTGGGGTAACTTGCATATTCCTGGATTTTGGGGTTCCTTTGAGCAACCACTTTGAGCTGCTTTTAGTGAGCTTTGAGCAAGTGTGGCAGTGCGGAGAGCAGAGCTGAAGGAGTCGCCTTGTTTTGTTCACCTCCTGGCACTGCTGGGGCTTGGCAGCTCCACTTGACTCCTCTCCTAACACTTCTGGTGGTGTAAGTTCCTTACCAGCAGTTGCATTTTCTGAAGCTGTTACCTAGCCTTGTGGGCAGGTTCTCCTATATTTAGTACGAGCAACTGCAATATAACATAGCGTGCTGGCCAGTAGCATTGCGTAATATACCTAAGCCTAGATATTGTTTTAAAACTCAACATCTATTGGAGCAGAAGCCTGTTAAAGGACACAGTTCTCTGTGGGGTTGGATTTTGGTATCTCTGCAGCAGTTCCTCGCTAGTCTCCTCCCTTTGCTTGGTGCAGCCACAGTAATTACAAAAGCAAACAAAAACCCAAAGCAAAAATTTCTTTTTTTTGTATATCTTGTTACTTCTGCAAGGGGATGTAACTTTATTTAACCTGTCTGAAGGAAACTGTGTTCCTCAGGCTGCTTCTGTTAATTTGTATTATCCTGAGTAACCTTCACCATTGTACGTAGTTCACTATAAGATTAATTTGATGTCTTGGAGGAACAGATAAGACAAAAATCAGCCAGCAGGTGAGGGGAGGCGATCCTTCCCCTGCCCAGCACCGGTGTGGGTGCACCTGGAAGCTGGGCCCCCTTCTGGGCACCCCGGTACAGGAGACATGGAGATGGGGAGGGAGCCCAGCGTGGGGCTTGGGGCCGCGGGATGCTGCAGGGCCTGGAGCCATCAGCCTGCAGGAGGGGAGGCTCAGGGATCTCGTCCGTGTCCCTAAACACCTGCGGGGAGGCGCGGAGAGGACGGATCCAGGCTCTTTGTGGTGGTGCCCATGGCTGGTGCAGAGGCAGGGCCAATTGCATACTTTTGGAACTTGATCTGGTAGTGGTGAAGGAATTACTGCTTCTACCTGCTCGTCACCTCTCTGTATTGCATTGCTAACGCCGCAGAAAATGGGGTAGAGGCTGTTCCTGGGCTTTGTGACTTGGCTAAGAAATTTTGAATTGCTGTGCCCTCTGCTCCCTCCTTTTTCTGCTTCATCCAAGAACATGCATCTGTGTTTCTCTGGGACCGGGTCCTGCTCTGATATGATGAATGACTGACCTTATTACACATCTTCTGCAATACATCGGTTTCAATGTGGCTTTTGTTCGGTGCGTTGAGCTGCATTCTGCATCCAGAATGCCTGGCAGAACACAAAGTCCGGCCTTTGTTTGGGATAATGAGTGTTGAATGTTTTAATGAGTGTTTCTTAGTCTAGTCAGTGTCAAGTACCATTTTAGGAACAAGTGACTGAGCTAACCTCTGAGCTTTGTCCAGCAACAATCCATTTATTTATAGGATTTCACAAACTCTTACGGAGTTCCCTATCAGCCAGTAACACAGTTGAAAATAAGGCCCCTCACCAAACCTTCCACCCTCAACACATATGTAGAAATTATTTACAGAAAACTCAAAATCTCTGTGTCAAAGGGAAAAAAAAATATATCTCATTAAAAAAGAAAAATATCAACCTGCCTTGCCAGTTAATGGCATTTCTGATACGAGGGCAGCTCCCAGCACATCCCGCTGCCTCGGGACTGGGTGCGTTGTTCACCTGTCTGAAAGCAAGGCGTGGGTTGAAATGCCGCTAACCCACACGAGCTGTCCTGTAGGCAGGTACCTGCTGGCACAGCTCAGCCGTTGGATAAGTGAATCTTAAGAATAAAAATAAAAAAAGGGAACTGGTTAAGTGTTTTACAGGCATTCTGCTACCAAGCAGGAATCCTGGATTTTTTCCGAAAGCCCGTTGGTTTGCTCGTGATGGTATTACCAAAATTGATGGCAACTGTGCACATTAACTCGGGGTGCCTTTGGCTTTTTTCAGCAGTGATCCTATGTCCTTTCAGTAAGGAAGGTGGTAACTGCTGTTCTTTCTGTAAAGTAGCTTAAATTCACATATGCATAGGAAATAACTTGTCCAGCTAAATTATTTAAATTTATTTTCCTGCATCCATCATGTTTGTGCTAGTATGCTTTTTGACTACCGCAGGTTTTGCACATTATCTTAATTCTGGTCCGTGCCTCCAGCTGCTCGCAGGGCATGCCAGGGGCATCCCGGGGAAGCTTCCTTGGAGAGCTTTGCTCTCCTTCCCGTCTCAGAGCCTGTGGCTGCTCGCTGCCAGCTTCCTGAGCCCAGCCCATTACACCTGCACTGATAAACGCAAGGTTTTCTCATCTTCTAGGAGATGGCAGTCTAACTGAGAGCTTTCTAGCCCTGGAGTATAGCTTTGAATTGCAAATATTCTTTGCCACCACCAAAAGTTAAAAAATCCTTGTCAGAGGGCTGCCGTGTTTTTCCAAGTGAGTAGGAGAGGAGTGGGAGAGGTGGAGGAGCTATCAGGAGAAGAGCATCTCCTGCGGGATGAGCAAGGTGTTTCGTGCGCAGCATGGTTCATTGCACAGCACGTTCCCAAATTCTCTTCCGATCCCTGCTTCCTGGATACAACGCTCCATATGGTGGGTGAGTGGACAGTGCCTCCACGTTTGGAGTGGACATCACCCCAAATCTGATCGCTGTAGATCTTCAGTCAGAATAAGCCTTCTGGGGAGAAGGTGTAATCCTGAGTGAGCCGGTGCGCTGTCTGTGCGCCCGCACATTGTGTCTTTGCCTTTGCAGAGGCTGTGGAGAGCTTTGTTCTGATCTTCAGAGGGGTGAATTTTTGTAGTCATGACTAAGCGTGCAGTTACATCTGCCTTCATAGGTACAGGTCGTAGCAGCCAAGGAGCTAAAAAGTGAGCAATTCGTGAGTTGGCAGCAGACCCTTCCTGCGATTTGGACCTCGGCTGCCAGATGAGATGCTCTTTTGGAGGCACCCTCCTTTTTCCCATCCTCCTAGGCTCCGGGTGCCAAGAAATGCATTTTTATAATGGCCTGAGGAGAAAGCTGGTGGTTAAAGCAGTTTCAGAAGGAGCACACGCTGCAGTGAAGATGACAAAGCAGATGGCTGAAGTTCTCCAGAGTGAGCTTTCCCATGCCCCCAGTCACCGAGGAGCTGGCTGTGCACAGCTCCCCGCTTTCAGCCACACCTGCGTGCTGAATGGGAACAGCATCTCAGAGAATCGCTGAGGCTGGAAAAGACCTCCAAAATCATCAGGTCCAACCATTCCCCTACCATCACCCATGTCCCTAAGCACCACGTCCAACCTTTCCTTGAACACCCCCAGGGATGGTGACTTCACCTTCCTGGCAACCCATCCCAATGCCTGACTGCTCTTTCCGAGAAGAAATGTCTCCTCGTTTCCAACCTGAACCTCTCCTGAAGGGAGCTGTAGGTGGAGATTTCAGCTTGCTGCTCTTCCCAAATGCAGTGCAAACATCTTGGAAGAATAAAACCAGGATACAAAAGCCTGAGAATTAGGCTTCTATGGTTACAGTGGATCCCTTCAGTGGATCCACCAGCTTGGTGTAGGTGCTGGCTTTTCTTCTGCTAATCTGGACAGAGACTGTAAAGAGGAATTTGTCCCCCAAGCCCAGAAATGCCTGGGGAGCAGAGCTAGCAGCTGCATTTGTCCTTAAAGACAAGGCAGAGGTACTGCTGGGGGATAAAACTTGGTATTTAAAACAAAAACAACAGCCACAAAAAACTTGAAGATGGAGAAGAGGCCAAAGGAATGAGCTGCTGGGTTGACTGACAGCAGTGCTCATTGAAATGTTAATGTGTTTGAAAGAGTTCCTTCACCAGGGAAGACTGGAAACTCTTACAGTAACATTAATTATTAACTTCAGTTGAGAGCTGCAAGATCTAATTTCATTTCTTGCTGGATAATAGGATGATTCATGCAAGGAAACAAACTGTTAGAAAATGGAGTCTTTCTGTGAAAATTGGCATTCCTGCTCTCTGCTCTAAGCTGAAGTCTGCTTCAGTTGAGCTATTGCAGTGCTTCAAAAAAGTGACGGGAAAGGATCAGGCTGCACTCAGACATCAGGCTGTCGATGTCTCCCGGGGCCTGGGGTCCATCCGTGGCCTCTGTCTCTCTCTGTATCCCCCGGCCCCCAGCGGACACCCAGCCGTGCTGCCTCGCTTTACCCCCAGAAAGCTGAGGGGCAGAGCAGGAGGACGAGCAGCACCAGCATGATGAGCAAGTGATGGGGCCAGGGCTGTGATATAGCTGTACTGAATGTGTTGGCCACTCAAGGGGCACGGATACGTGCTGGCCACTGACCAGGTTCAGTCTGGGGGTGCTGAAGCTCGTGGTGTCACTGCAACATCTCCCGGTCCTGCCTCAGGCCTCGCAGAGAGCAGAAGTGTCTGTGCTGGTCCACCTTGCTCGCGGCATGCGTGTGTTCGGCAGGGATCACAGCCAGTTCTTGCTGTCGCTGCACACCATCTTGAAGCAATCTGTTCCAGTCCTCCTGTCTAGGACACTGTGGGCTGTTCCACAGACCCTCTGCAGGAGCTGCTGCCAGAATCAGCGGTGGTGAGAGCCCCGTGCTGGAGGCAAGGGGTGCCTGGGGAGCGGCTGGCCAGCATCAGCACAGGTCGTTTGGGGCCGTCTCCATCCCAGCTTTGCCCACCTCCTGTGCTGAAGGCCCTGCAGCCCCTCCAAGCCTCTCTCCAGTCCTTAACCACCTGGTGGCATGGAAAGCCTGTCCTGTTCAGCATGAATTTCTCTGGTGTTAACTTGAGATGGTCGCTCCTTGGCCTTTTGCTGCCCGCTCTGAGAAGGGGTCGGCTGCGCTGTCCCTGTGGGGGCTGTGGGGTGGGCAGCAGTTGCCCCCCCTTGGCCTTCTGCAGGCTGAGCGAGCCCAGCACAGCCCCTCCTGGGTGCTCCTCGCTCCAGACCCTGCGCCATCGGGGCAGCCTCCAGTCGGGTCCTGCCCCCCAGTTCTGCAAGCAAGCTGGGAAGCGCAGGGACTCCTCGCAGTTGATCACCTTCCCCACCTCCTTGCAGAACAAACCTCCACCATCCTGCAGCCGGGGCTGCCGCTGGCCTTGCCATCAGCGGGGGGCTCCTGGCCCTGGGGACGAGGTCCTGCACAGAGCCTCCCCTGCAGGGCTCCCTGGGTGTGTGGGTGCGGTGTGCTGTGCGTCACCTGCATCACAGGTGCCAGGGGCTCTTAGGCTGATGAAATAGGTTTGTGTGCCTGTCTGCTACAAGGTTTATTTTTAATTTACCATTGATTATTATTATTTTTTTTTAATATGTATGACAGAACAGTGCAGATCTGCTCACAGGGAATCAACTGGTATTTCGGTAGTGATCACCCCTCTCAGAAATCCTTGGGACCCCTTCTAATGCACATTTTAAGATGGCTTTGAAGGTTAAACTTAAAGTGCACAATAAGCTTGGGTCATCGTTGTGCAGAAGATGAAAGTAAGGTGTGTGCTTGGTAATCCATTGATTTTTAAAGAGTCCTAAGTGTCATCACCTGTGTGTGACTGGAAAGGTGAGGCCTCACACCTGCCTTTTTTAATTATGGGGCTGACGAGGTGGCCTCTTCCCCTTCTCCTGCCCCTGGGGTTGTTGTCCCCACTCCTTAGTTCTGGAGTGGGGGCATGGAATGGCAGCTGCGTTTGAGAGTTGGCTTCAGCTCTTGGTGCAGGGCTCTCAAAATGTTGAGACCAGAAGCTTGAATCTGGTCTGTTTTTAATCTTCATAACAGCTTTTGCAAGAACGTGGAAGAAGACAGTTTAATGCTGTGCAAAAACATTAAGAAGAAACGCAAGAGGAAAACTTGATTAAGGAGGAGGATACAGAATAGAGGAGTTCTTGTGAGTATTTTAGTCAGATCAGTAGCTAATGTTAATGGGCTTGAAAAAGGAATTGTTTGCCAGGGAAGCCTGTGGAAGCTGCTATTGCTGCCACCTAAGCAAACTGTGGGTTTCATTCTTATAGTGAGAGTAACCACATCGCATCAGACATCTTCGTGTCTGTTTTGCTTTTGAGCAGAAGTTATGGGGTGTTTGTTTAAAAACAAAAACCACAATACGTACACTGAGAGGTAAATCTTTGGGTCATCTGTGGCTTTACTTTTTCAAGTTTTTGTTGTTGTTCCTTCAAAGTGTTTTTAAAATATTTTAGCTAGAAGGCTTTCTTAAGTAACAGTATTTGGAACCATTTCAATGGATGCAGCCTGTAATGAATTATAAAAAACACTTTTGCAAACTACACCAAGATTTGATGAGCAAGACCTTAAAACAGATCCTGATAATATTATGTTAAACCAATGCACTTGGACAAACCATATTCAACATGAAGGGCAGAATATTTGTTTTCCAACAGAAATCTTTTAAAAACCCCAGCAAGCCCATATTTTTTTCTCATGTTTTTATATTAATACAGTGGCTGAATGGAAGTTGGATAACAGCTCTAAAATAAATGCAAATGCTTATCATTTTTTTTAATGTTATACATGTATATGCCTCTGTTAATTACCAGATTTCTGCTGATGTTCTTATCCCTCCTCCCTAGAAAATGAATTGTTGTCTTTCTATTGTGGTAGAATATACAGTAATTAGCATCATGTTCATTTAGCCATGTAAATGTAGAGAATACCTGCTACGCTCCAGTCATTGAACAGCAAAGAAATTGGTGGAGCTCTGAGATGCATGAAGCTAGCTCTCAATCAAATTCTGGGATTATAGCCTATGTTTCATCCTTTTTACTTCTACAGTTTATCAGACTTGCTACAAACCAAGTTTCAAACAAGATCTTTTTGTAGTAAATGAATGCACCGAGCACTGAAATTGTAGAATAAGGTTTAGTGCCAGCAAAGTTCACTAATTTTTCCAGAACTGCTCTTAGAGCATTTTGGATTTGGTAGCACTGTATGTTGCTCTTTAACATTTTGACTTGTTTCTCTTCTGCAGCTCAAACCAGGATGAATTAAGATTACATCATGTTAGACCTAACTGAATTTACCATCCCCTTTGTTAAGCAACAGTCTTCTATGGTTTTGTTCTCTTAGTATTCCTAAAATCGCTACTGCATGATGTGTTTGAATTACAAGAGATGTAATAATCCAGCGTTAATACTTTATAATTGGAAGGTGTAATTATTAACATTGCAATCGTACTTGATTCTTGGTTTGAGCAGAAGAGAATAATCAAACTCCTTCAAAACTTAGAGTTCTTTGTCTTTACTTTCTTTGTTCGCAATAGTTTTTTCCTTCCTCTTGGTGTAAACTGTGCGTGGAATCAGTCCAGCTGATGCATTTCATCTGCAGTATTTCTCTTGTGCATCTCTACAGAAGTCTTTTGAAAGCAATGCTTTTAATTTTTGCATTCCGCTGTACCAAGATGAAATGTGTTGTGTGCTAAAGCAGTGTTAGATCTTCAGAACAACAGATCCTAAAAGTGACTAATACCCCTTCAAAACTATTTTGAAAATGTGCTTGATAAAATCTTTTTTTGAGGTTGAAGTGCTGCAGTACAAAGGTGTCCTTTTAGGGATATTTAAGGTTTTGGCAATGTCACTGGTATTTTCTTGTCACTTTGTGTAGGTCTTCTGTTATCAATGCTTTTCAGCAAAGCCTATTTAAGAAATTCCTTGTCCTGTTCCTCATCTGCCCTGCAGTTCGTTGTCTGCATGAAACAGAGAGTCCTGTGGCAGCTTTGGTCTGTGGGCACATACGGTTAAATAGATCACTGACGTTATCTCGGTTAGAAATAAGCCTCCAATTACAGTTTATTGTTGGAATTACATTTTTATTGAACGCATGTCCTGTCATTAAACAATGCAGCAGCAATAAAGCTGACTGTTTATGGTCTAAAATCTTTAAATATCTAACAAGAATATAGATTGTGGTTACACAAACATGCTTGCGTGAGCAGTCAGCAACCAGTTGGGCTACTGGAATGAAGTACATCTAAACCTCCCCCATTTGGTATGGGATCTTCTCTTGTGCACTTGGTGTGCATAGCCAGCCTTTTGAACCTGCTTTAGAGATTTGTGCCTTTAAAAATCTAAACTGACCAACGCCATGCTTCTCAATGTGTGTGTTCTGTGTATAGAACTAAGACAGCAGTGTTTGTTACCTAGAACTATTTCCTTAGCTTTTCACGGAGGAACTGTGAGTATTAATCTAGGTCATGATGATGATCAGTGCTGGCTTTTTTAATTACAGCTGGCAATGCCCTCAGTATTTAAAGAAAGAAGGTATCAGAATTTTGATAAAACTTGCTTTAAACAAATGTTTTTTAGATTATATACGTAGGAAGCAGTTGCCACTCTGAAATAAAGACCTTGAAGTTCTTTGTGCGTGAGGCCAGCACGTGTGCGGAGCGGGAGGAAGGCCTGGTGCTTTCCCTCCTGCCGCCCTGTGGGATGGCGGCCGGCCAGTTCGAGGCTGGGCACTCGCTCTGTGTTTGGGGAGCTGCTAAGAATTATTTTCGTGCTATCATAGGAAACAATAAAAGCTGTAAAGGTGCCCTTTGAAGTGTGTGAAGTGGCAGGAATAAAAGACAGGCCCATAACGAGCACGGCCCCAGCTTCTTCAGGTATTAGCTCAGCTCTGAGCGGTCTGTTGGGGCCAGCGGGCAGTGGCACTGAGGCTACCGGAGGCCGGCAACCAGCGGAGCACCCCAGGGCCCAGTCCCAGGCCCAGTCCTGTCCAGCACCACCACTAACCACCTGGACGGTTAGTGCCACGGCGTGTTAGCCCCCGTTGGTTTGCATCTGGCAGCAACTTCTTAGTGCGAGCTGTTAGCTGGGGGTCGGGGCTGTTCTTCGTAAAATTGGTGGGCGTTCAGCAGCGCCTTGGATTTTTGCGTTCCTCTTTTGACTAGTAAGTTTTGAAGTACTGCTCTCTGTATGCTGTAAGTACTAGATCTGTCCGGACATTGACCCGGGGATAATGAATATCTGAAATTAAAGCAGCTGGCCTTGTTTTACTCACCATGGTTGGCAAAGCTTTTACGAGTGTCAGGGCCGGTGTAATGCAATCATCCTACTTGTAAAGAGCACCATTCCTTTATTTTATGGTCGTTCATGCTTAAAGGGCTATTTTTGCATGCCAAAAATAGATGTTTGTTGAATAAAAGCTTAAAGTTTTAAAGAATCAGCTGAATTTCTGTATCCCCCAAGGAAAACCACCACCACCAGCAATAAAGCCTTACTGACAGATTTTACTGTAGGAAATTGCTGTTTATTCTTGCAGTAAATATTCTATCTGGATGCAGAACATGTTGGTGCTGACATCTGATGCAAGATTTTTCAAATTTTTTTCCCTCTTAAAACTGAAGTCCATTTAGGGGAGTCACTTTCAGGTCACCGACTTCTGCAGATGTCCTGCTGACTCCTAGTCACTGCTTTGTACGTGGTTTTTAATAGCAACGTGTCACAACTGCTTTTTAGGTTTCTTTGCTACCACCAATTAAATAGGTCTCTTGGCTTGTCCAGAGAAAAGCAGATGGAGGTTTCTTTCAGGAAGAGAAATTCCCATGCTGAAAATCCGCCATATCCAGATGATTCAGTAAACATCCCCTCCTTTCTCCCGCTGCACTGCATTTTTACCTCCCTCGTGGGTGCCTGTTACACAGCGATGCGATTTCAGCAGAGGTGAGTGGTGGCTGCGCTTTCTGCACAGGGGTTGCTGCTGCCAGCTTCTCGGGGCAGCCCCGGTTGTGCAGCTGGAGCAGTAAGGCTGAGCGTGGAGCTGGGCACAGGAGGCGTACAGACCAAGGAGCCAGGCAGGTGAACCGCAGGTAGCAGCAGGCCCCGACACCATCAGGAGCTGAGGAGGGAGGGAGGCAGCGAGGAATCAGCACCCCTTGGGCCAAGGCTGTCTGAGGGAGGCCAGTCAGCCTGGCTGCCCAGCCTGGCTCCTCTGGGTGCTCCCTAAGCTGGGGAACTCAGGGAGCTCCTCTGGGTGCTCCCTGAGGTGGGGAAGGGGGGGCAGCAGCCTCTGGTGGTGGTAAAAACTGGAAAGAAAGCTATTGGGTAGGAATTGTTTCCCTTTGCTGGCACAGCTGGGCTTAGAAGACATTTGCACAGCCTGTGTGAGCCTGCTGGAGAGTTTGCTGAATTACCTGGTGCAGAAAACACTGTGTTGGTTAGAAGAATTCCTCTAGTGAGTGATATAAATAGATCTAAGCGTTAAATAAGGAAAATCAGGTCTCATACTGCAGTGCAGCAAGGCCATTCATTTCAAGTTCTGCATTCATGTAGGCATTTCCAAAGACTACAGGTGACCCAGTTCAACGTGCTTGCTGAAATTGCTCAAGTGTATCTGACTGCATGGAGTTAAACTGATTTTTATAAAAATAGATCACCAGGAGCGTGTGGTTTCTTGTTTTTTTGTTTTTTTTTTTTTTTTTTTAATGTGGTAAAATACCCTGCAAACAAATCTTCATGAGCTCAGTGCTCTGTTTTAGCCTGCTTGTGTTGTTGCTGTCAGAGCATTAGGCTGGCAGATTTGAGTTATGTTTGCTAATTCTGTCACTGATACGCTTTGATCTGAATACCTTGCTCCCAATGTGTGTATTTTTAACTTGCTCACTTCAGTTTCATCAGTTGTTTTGTCCACGCATAAGGGCAGGACGGTGATACTTCTCTGTTAAGACCAACTTGCGCCTTCCTGAAAATTTGCCTGGTGTTTTTCCCCAGCTGTATCAGTCTAACCAAGGAACATGGGAATATACTTTGCCTCTGAGAGTCCTAAGGCCTAAGAGTAATGCTGTAACTGTTGTTGTGAAACATCTGATGGTTTTCTGTTGCGTAAGCATTAAGGTTCCCACAGTTCCACAAGCTCTGCTGTTCTTGTCCTGCCTACCAGAATTGGCTTCATCAGCTGGGCCTCGACAAGGTATTCAGTAAAGCCTAGTTCGATAACTTTGTAGTGCTCTGGGACATCCAGGGCTTTTTAAGTGTAGCCTGACACAGCCTGCGGTTACACTGCACAACCTTGGCTTTGTGCAAGCTTTCCCCGAGCTGAACGCCCCTTCCTTCCTGCCGGCCCTTCGGGCTCATGGCACAGCAGTGTGGGGAGGTCACTAAAGTGCACCTTGTTCTGGTCTGGAAAAGAGCAGGTCCCCCTAGGCTCGGGGCTTTGTGGTGTGAGGACAAGCAGGCAGGTGCTGCTAAGCAATATAGTCCTGCTTTCTGCGGGACAGGAGCTTGGCTCAGGCTTCACTGCCTGCTGCACGGGCAGCCCTCCCCTCAGCCTGGTGGCTTCCTCTGGAGAACCCCAGTCGCACAGCATTCCTTCCTCTGAAAGCTTCTGTTCAATCCCTCCGATTTCAAGATCTGCCGTAGACAAAATATGTTGATCTGTTTTTAAATGTGTTGCCTCATGCAATGTGTGTTAAGAATTCTGCAGGGAAGAAAAAGCAGGACTGCCTTTTTGGGCAATCGGCTGTAATATGGGTTGGTTTAATCCACCAAGAAATCAAAGTAAAAATCAGCATGGCTCTCCTATGATCTAATTTGTCTTCCACATATTCAGTTGCTGAAAGATTTAGGATTATTCTAACACTGTTAGTTTGGCTAAAGAAAATATTCCTTTTTTTTTTTTTTTTTTTTTTAAAAAAAGTAGGTTGAAAATATTCTGTTTTGTTTTGAAACTGCAAGTCCTAGTTGACTTTTCACAGTAATGCAGAAAACTAAAGAGCAGTTTGTTTGGGTATTTGTATATTTTTGTTATGTCCAGCACAGCAGGGGCTTTGTGTGTGTTTTTTTATTATTATTCAGAATAACAAAAGGGCCAAGAGTTTATAAACAAGTTAAAGATTTGTTGTCTTTTCCATTCTGTTACATTTTGCAACACTTTAAGTGCAATAAAAATAAAGAAGACGTGCTCAGTGGATGGAACTGAATTCACAGTCTGGCGTGCAGGTACATTTCCAGTATTATCTGGTTTCTTTCATTCCACTCAGTGGAAATTTACCTCGCTGACTCCTATCTTGGTTTGAAATCAAAAATGTCTGTATACAGAGGGGGAAAAAAAAAAACAAACAGCATTTCACCTTAAGCTTTCTTCAGGTGAAACACTAGATTGCTGTCCTTTCACCTTGTTGCCTTGGTGACGGCAATTTATTGCCTCCACCGGAGAAACTTCCGTGTACCGATCGCTGCTGCTCAGGGCGCTCGGAGCCAGCCAGGCCTCGCTGTGCTGTGAGGAACGCCGTCCCCCTGCACGCAGAGATACCACACCAAGGAGACGCTGAAGTGCCTGGTGAGTTTGCCTTTCGTTCCCCGCTCCGGCACTGTGTCGGGGTGAGGTCTGAACTGTGCTCCCCAGCTGCTAGGACGGCTGCCTGATTGTGAGGCTTTGGAGTAGATGTGAGGAGGGCTGGGCTGCCCGAGGCTGGGGCTGCTGAGGAAATACCTGCTGCACCTCAGGCATTCGTGGCGTGTTTCTGAAAGAAACTTGTCCGGCTTGAGAGATTTGACTTGTAGTTGATTTTATGTGCCTTTCACTAGGTAATTGGGGAGGAACACATTAAATCTTCAGTGCGTCACTTCTCTGGTCTGCGTGGCATCTGTTCAAATACTGGCTTGCATTGATCCAAACTTTGTCTGCCTTTCACACTTGTCTGTTCATTTAAAGAAAAAAAAAAAAAAGGAAAAGGCCAGGCTTCTAATTTTATACCCATATTGATTATTATTTCAGTGCTGTTCTCTTAATGTGTGTTCTAATCCTGTGGGATTTTCTGTCCTACAGGAAGCTGAACTCTAGTTTTTCTTTCATCGGGCTGGCTTGCTGTGGATTCCTGTCTGTGTGCGTTCAGAACGTATGAATGCATTTTCCAAAATGTGTTCAGGTTGGCTTTCATAGCACAGCCATCTTGCTTTAGTTGGCGTGGACTGAGTTACCTCTGCTTGGTTATTGTCTGCAGGGGTGGGGAAGGAGCGGGCAGGCCAGGGCACCGTTTACCTGCATTCTTCCCTCGGTGCCGCTGACTTCTCTCTGAACTTCCCAGCTCTGGTGTATTTCATTAACCTAACAGCTGGAGGGGTTTTGCTTTTCTTTTTTACATTAACATTGTAATAGGTCTTACAAATGACTTTGCTTTTCAGAGCACCTGGAGGAAGTGCATTTAATGCAAATTTTAAAATATGAATTGTATATGTAAATGTATGTACACAAAATGTCATGATTCTCTAAGCATACCTGTATTCCTGCCTGTTCTGGGACGTGTGCGAGCTGTGCTGGGGTCTGTTTGTAGGTTTTGCTGTGTGGTTGGCTTTGGTTTTTGTCACAGGTGGCTGTTTATTGGCTGACTTGCTCCAATCTAAGTCAGCTTCCCTGAAATGGCAAAGTGAATTACAGCTGAGAACCCAGCCTGTGCAAAGAGTATCCTTCAGCAAAGAATAAAAGTATGTAACCTCTGACATTTTCAGGGAGGCGAGAATACATAAACTTCATGTTAATCATTGGACAAAGCAGAAATAAGCATGAATGTGGTTACCCGTGGAACTCCACATTAATACCTAACCAAGCACTTTATGGTGTCCCTGCTGAAGCAGGTTGTGAGGCTAAGGTTAGAGGGGTGAGGGTGGAAAGAGCATAGGCATAAAGAGCTTTGACAAGTGAGGCTTCAAAAGCATTAGCGTGCTACTGCTTAGCTGCTAACAACCCCAGTCCTGAGGCACGGAATTCTAGGAACAAGAAGGGAAAAATGTATTTTAGTCAATGTACTGTGAACAGCCTCGTACTGAGGTCGTCTGTGTCATAGCTGGAGCCAAGCCAGGAGGAAAGCAGTTCCAGTGGGGATGCCACACTGGGCAGGGGTACAGCAATAGAAACACTCCTTGCTGGGGTGGGCTGAACTCCTCTCCTAAACAGTGAATTTTAAAAAGAAGCTTAGGATATATTCTTCTGAAAATGTATACCACTGAATGCAGTTCAGAGGAAAAGTTGCGAGTGAGGTGTCCGTCTCATCTAGCTGGCTGTTTGTCAGTGGCTAATGCTATTTCCTCCGGACAACGTGGCAATTGTACAGAAGGGGAATACGCTTTAATCTTATCACCAGACAGGCATTTCTTTGATAAATGTTTAGAACTGTGAGTAGCATCAGAAGAGTGCCTCTTAAAATGCCCACTTAGCAAGACTACCAGAAGTGATTTAAAGATGGGTACAGTAGATGAGTTGCTGCTATTAATCACTGTCAGTGTCATAGCTTTTAAATCATCCAAGGACCAGTTCTGTGTGATTACTAAATACAAAATGAAGAGGAAGGAATCCAAGTCAAAAGCTCCCATCCATGGCAATGGAGAAGTGGGGAGAGGAAGGCGGATCTCAGATCTCCCACGTTCCCGTTTGTTTCAGGGCAGATGCCGCTGGAAGCGGTGTGAGCGGGCAGCCAGTGTCAGGGCTGCTTCCTGCTGCCTTGGAGCAGAGCTATGAAAATGCGAAGTAACCTTGGAATGCCAGATCTTAGCTCACTTTGGATAGATTTTTAGGGTGACCCCATGGGGAAATGTGGACCATGTACCATTTCTAGAGTGCTTTTGTGGACTGCTGCCTGTTCCTGGCATGGAATGTCAACTTGAGCAGCAAATGGCTTCTAAATCGCTCAAGACCTCCGGTAAGGACAGGGTTCCTGTTGGGTGGTCTCAGCTTTGCTACTGTCTTCTGTCCTTTACTGTACCCCACCTCCATGGTTCCTGTCTCCTGGTTCTGGGGATGCTGGTGGAACAACGGGGCAAGATCCTAAGTGAGACAGCTGCTGGCTGCTTGGGTGTGTGGGGAGGGATGGAGGGAGCGTCCCAAGGTTTGTCCTTGGGCCTGACCCCTGGGTTTGGTGGTGATTGCCTCCTCTACTGACTCAGAGGGACGTCAGAGTTGCCAGAAGGTGGAAGTTTGTGTTGGGCAAAACTGCTATGAGAATGTGTCAGATGATTGATTATCTATGAAAGTCTTTCAAGATAGTTAACTGCCAATAAAATCTGCTGGATTTGTGTCTGTCAGTGATGCCTACACAGTTTAAGGTCATCTTTCTGCTTATTGGCATATCGCTTCACATGAAGTCCTTTGTAAGGTTGATCGTTCTCAGCAAGTTAAGATTTGTAAGTGGAGTCAGTATGTTTTATTAGGCCCTTTTATTAGAATATATTCATTACACTGATTGCAGTTGTAGCTGGAAAAAGTAGACAAGCTTTTGGGCATAGGTACCTCTTTTCAGATCAACTTTGTTAATCCACTCTGCACGGTCCTGTTTGTGTACCCAACTTGCAAACCAGGGCACCAGCTGTAAGTCCCTCCAAGTGTCCATCAGCCTCGCTGCACACCTACTTTCTCGTGCATAGGATCCCAAGAAGAACCATAGCTCCCCAGTAGGTATATCGCTTCTCCTTACCCCTCCAAATTTGTGTCCTCACCCAGTTCTGTACTTGTATCTGGGGTTTTCCTGCACACTGAACACAGTCAAGCCGGCCTCTGCAGGATACGTCAGGCTGCGTGCTGGTGTTTGTATACATAACTATTTCCAGGTAGCCCTGGACTTTGCTGCACTGGGTTCCTGACTCAGGGTTTGTACTTTCAGAGCCATCAGTCACACTGTGCAGAGCATAAACAGTGAGCCCAAGAGGTCTTGGCATCACTGATAAGTGCTCTTGGTTTGTAGTTACCTAGTTGTGGAGTCAGCGTTAAATGTCTTTGTTTCTAAATATTAATCTGGAGACTGTATTCAGATGACATCTAACTCGCTTAAAACATTCTCTGTGCTTCTGCACAAGGACTTAAAAGGGTAGTCAGCGTTTTCTGGGTTTACTGAGTATGGCTGGGTGCTGTAGGCAGAAGTCTCAAATTTCTGGTCTTGGTGCTTGGTTTGTTGGCGCGCTGCTTGTGGGCTGCACTGCCACAAGGTGTTGACCTAGGTTCAGAAAAACCTCAGCAGGAATGGAGTGAACTGGAGGGAGAGCTGTTTAAGTTGGCACTTTCCACTGAAAGAAATGTATGTGTAAACATGCAGGTAATATCAACAAGCCAAAGTGCTCCTTAGCTAAAGATTAGCCCAGGCTCAAAGCTGAGGAGGGATCACTTCATCTGGGCTTCACATCCCGGACTTTCTGTCTCAGAATTTTTCCATGTGCAGCGATCTTGTCCTGGCTGCTGCGGCATTCATTGTTCCCTGGATTTGCAAGAAACCAAACCAAAACCCCAGTTTTCTTTTTCTTGCCCAGCCTTTCAGAGAAGGGGGAGTGGAAACCTGTCAGGTAGCTGACGGTGTTTCAAGTCTCCCGTTGTGCCTAGCTAAGCAATCCTTTATCTGGCTTGTGATGGACGCTCTCTATTGCTGTGAAAATTTAACTCCTTCCTCTACCTAGATGCAAGGTACTTGCAGATAAATAAAAGGGACACAAGAATCAAACAGAAGAATATGAAAAGCTTACTTTTCCTGCCTTTCAGTCTTACTATTCCCCCCAGCATTGCCACCTGAGGAAGTGGAGATCAGTGGAGACAGAAACTGGAGGTGTCCACCTGGGAAGCTGGGAGATGCTCCTGCTGCTGGTACCCACTGCTACCAGCGGCGAAGGCTGAGCAAGCTCAATGTGGGCACCTCTCCGCTGTGTAATTTGAGGCTTTGGGCAGTCAAGTGACACGGAATAGTCCGTTGTATTTCTGGTGTATGCATCCACATGCACGTGCTGGTGTTGGTACACTGCTTTTGGGAGTATTTTAACAAAAAATGATAGAAGTTCAGTGCATTACAAGAGAATCGTTTAACAGGCGAGCATCTGAACAGCTCCTCGTGTGCTTCAGACCAGCGCATAATTAGCATCATGCTAATGCAGAACAATTTGCTGCCATCCAAAATACACCTTGCTCATTGCATACAATAGCTGTTAGGAGAGTATTGTGCTGACCAAAGGAAAAAACTGAGTGTAGGTAGATGAAGCCTTGTTACCACTTGAGATGTTTTAATTGTGCTTGAAGTATTACGTTTATTTCATGCATATGAAAACTTGAACATATACGTGCAGAAGCACTGTCTTTCCTGCTTGGTAAAACGGAATATTTAGCAGAGGCTGAGAGCATGCATGCGGAGTGGGAGCAGGGTCATACCTTTGTGCACTTCATTTTAAGCATGAAGTGAGACTTAGGATATGTTTTTGAAAATCTGTTTCAGTTGTCTCGAGGATTATCTTTTGTGTCTTGCGGACCTTGAGTTAGAGATTCTCCACTATTTGGCCATCCTCTGGTTCTGTGATTTTATTATTATTATTTAATCATACAGCGTTTGATTCAATTAATACGCTGAGGTGATGTTAGTGCAGCAATAAGATGCCACTCCAGCAGAGTTGATGGTAGACTTCATGGGAGGAAATCTGAGTAGCATTTGTGACATAGTTACTGCTAGAAATCCCTCTTTTGGTCCCTCTTCACTTAATATTACAAATTCTTATCCTTCATTTCTTCAGTAAGTTCAGAATTGTCTGCATTTCTGACAGTTTTTCTATCCTGCTTCCTCTTAAGGAATTTTCTTGATCTTAATTTTCAAGTTCATTGCCTTTTGTCCATTAAAACCACTCCTGAAGATCATAAAATCATGTATGTTCTGTAATGCCTCGAAGATAACTTCGTACAACCCATCAGTGCCACTACTGAAATTATGAAAAAGTGCATTCATTTCGCTATCCACTAACAGAACTCCACTGAATGTTGCTTTTCACATCCCGTTTTGTTTACCTATCTGGTGAGTCTTAGGGCTGTTTTGGGCCCAAAAGAACCTATTTTCCCAATTTGGAAGCTGGACAGTGTAAGTCCTTCCAGAAAAGATACCAGCAAACAAATTTTCAGAAAAGATGTAAAGCCTTGAATTCTTGTTTCAAGGCAACAGAAGGACATGGCAGGGTGAATGTTAGGACGGGACTCTCTGCTGACGGGTTGAACAGGACCAGCCTCGGTGTTTCTTTCATTTTCTCCTGGGGTGTTTCTGACCTTCCTAATAATCTCCAAAATCTCAGGTACGGCTAACGAGTCCATGTCTTTTAGCTATCTAAGGCAAATAGAGTAGGTGTAGCGTGGTCATGCCAGGATAAACCTGTGGGAAAACGGCATTGTTTCCCGAACAAGCTTCAAGGAATGGAGTCTCAGGTTACTGTAACTGAATCTGGTATCTCGCAGCTCTGGAATGCTTATCAGAGGAGAAAAAGGTGGATAGCTGATACGTGTGGCTGCAAAACCTGTTTCCATAGGATCTTTTCCAGATTTAATTCTAGTGGTCTTTGTGTAACAAAAGTAAATGGGCCAAACTGGGTGGAAAAAAGATGCTGTTGATACCAGCGTTCCTCAGGAGCTGAACGTAACAAGGTGATAAACTGAGTGTCAGGTCAATGCCCACCAGGACATCAGCTGTCCTACAATGTATGCATATATAAGCAAGACAATAGACAACATGCATCTTCTGAAACTGCTGCTTGTCTCTAAAAGCTATTTTTTTTTACTGAGGTGATGACACAGGCTTGAACAACTCCATATTAAGAATTTAATTTTAATCTTGTACCTTTTTTAAACCCTAGACATCTTTCAGCTGGGATTATTAGCATTATTGGACAAAACCTTTACAAATACTTTCTCTCATTTCAAATACTTCTTTGTTTTGAAGAGACAGATTTAGAGTCTATGCAGAATGAATTTCTGTGGAGTATGGATTGATTAAGGGTTGAAATGGCATTGCTCAGCAAGTTATCTTCTACCTTTGCTATTAATATTTTATAGCATTATTACTACTATGTTGTTATTAGAATCTACTGTTATTCTGCTTTTATTTAACTCTTAAGAACTGCTGTAGTTGGATGCTCTTCATGTTTGTTATTCTTCGGCAGATAAGATGTGTATCTCCCTCTGAGGAGAGGCCTTTTTTCCAAAATCCTATGTAAGGAAGACTCATATTATCTAAAGGTTGTGAGCGTTCATTCACAGGTTAACCTCTTGTGAACTGGTAATCTTCAAAATCAATTACAGAATAAATATTAAACCTGTTTTTTTTTTTTGTTAACAGGAGGAGTCTCGTATCCTCAGGGTAAAGGTGGTTTCTGGCATTGACCTAGCAAAAAAAGACATCTTTGGAGCCAGGTAAGTGTTCTGCTTTGACTATTTTATGCTTTTAAACAGAGTAAGTGTAGCAGCACAAGGATACTTTATCATTCATTGTTAATAAACATGATGAGAAATCCTATTACTTGCTTACAACCAGTGCAAACTGTGTGATGTCTGCTGGCAAGACAGCTATTAATCGCAGCAGTGACTCTCTGTGCCCTCCTGTGCCCCTGGAGGTCCACCAGCTTAGCTCCTTAGCTCACCAGCTGCCTTTGCTCTCTGTGTGTGAGGAGCAGCTCAGACTCGGGCAGTATGTGGCAATATTTAACATTACTCCCAACTATCTCCCCATACACCCCACGTAACGCAGGAAAGACCAAAAGCCAGCAGTACCCTCTGTCTTGCTTTGTGAGAGCTCTACTTTCCTTACTGTTTTTTAGGACTCTGGTGCCAAGTGTTGAAGTCTGGCTGAACAGACAGACTGTGAATTTTCTTGAACTCTTAGATGTGTTCAGGTGCCACTGCTGCAGTTCTTAAGTATGGTACCTTAAAAGAGAAAGGCAATAAAAACATATTCACCTGTTGAGCCTATGGCACAAGAAGGCTAGTAGTAAGTGCTAATGTAGAAAAGAGTTCAGCATGAACTGTGCTGCCCTGGTGCTTTTCTGTTAGGCTGTGGCAGGCCTGGGTTTTATTTCCAGTTAAGTCTTGAATCATCTTGAGTTTTAAACTGGGGACTTCAGGGACAAGGTAAGTTTTTGGAGTATATAAGGCAGTCTCATAAGATCGTTTCCCTGTTCATCTTTGTATCCAAAGGTGGAGCAAACAGTAGTCTTCGGCCAAAATAACAGCTGTCAAACAAGAAAACTGGCTTTAAAAGGTAGTGTGGAAAGATACAAATACAGACACTGTGTGTTTTCAAGACTTTTATTTTAAAAGAATTGGTCACAGGTTTAAAAATAAGCTTTTTCCAAGTCTAGGCTTGTTGTACAAATAATGATCTAAAGAATCCAATCAGGTAGTAGTAATTGAGAGAGAAGCTGGTTCTGAAGCCAGAAATGATCAGTAAACATTTTTTTTTGAAGGCTAATAGAGGTTTGACATTCTGTCTCCCCCAGCTGTGAGGAAATTCTTTAATGCAAAAGCTCCAACCTATTTACATTTTTTTTAAATTGGTTTGAAATCAATGGTATCCAATTTAGCTCTTATTGAAATTACTCTAATTTCTTAATGTATAAACAAGCCTCCCTGTGGACTTTCCTGTATCTCTTGAGTGATGCTTACAAATTGTTCATTAGCTTGCATATCTAGCTTGAAACTACATGAAAGCAGCAATTAAAAGTTTAATCAACTTTAATTTTTTGTGAAATTTCCAACAAACGTTCCATTGGTAGCTGTGTGCAGAATATGGTAAGACAAAGCTTTATTTCTTCCTCTAAATGTGTTGTTTAGAAGATCACATTGATACGGTGACCACAAGCAACAAGAGAGGCAGCTCATGTAGATGTACTTGGACACGCAGTGCTTGCTAAGCAGAGCCCAGGTAGTCCTGCTGATAGCGTGGCTGGGTCGCACTATCAGAGTACTGCTGCTTGCTCACGGCGTTAGTGTATCTGTTGTGCAATTCCCGCTTGCCACCTATGCCCGCAGTTGGCATTGAGATGCTGCAGTACCAAAGGGAAGGAAAGGAGGAGCAAATTCTAGAGAAGAGATAAGGCTAAGGCACAGAAAAAGCAATTTTTTTATTATCAATACTAACCCTAGAATTGCCGTGTGTACATACTAACATTGCTTTTTCTTTACCTCGTGTAACTTGGCCTATTCATACTATTACAGATTGCTCGTGCTATTATCAGGTGTCATTCAAAAGAACTCCTAACATTTGCTTAGGTATTGATAAATTGAACTAATATCTTTCAAAATGCAAAACCTTAAAACTAAGTGAAATGTGAACCGAGTCCTGTTTATGTGGCCCTTAATATTTAAGTAGATTAGTCTCAAGCCAGTAGCATTTCCATAAAAGTGAGGAGCTAAAAACGTAAGTTGGGAATATGTTTTTAGCTTTGTTCTAAGCAGTTCTCTAGTAAAAGTGAAACTAACGGCGTCACAGCCGTAAGCTTGGTGAAATGCTCGTACTGCTGTGCTGACAAGTGTTCAGGAAGCTTTGTTCTTGGCTAGCGTTTCAGTTTGACTTTTCTGTTTGTTTTACTGGCCTTGCATACCTTGCTGAGATACTAACGTTTCATGCTGCTTGAATCTTAAGTACGGTGTAAGTTTCTCCAGGTAGTATCATTCTAATGTGGCTGACTGGCCCAGTAACAGGTTTGCTGGGAATCACCTGGAGTTGCTGGTTGACTTTTTGTTTGGGGGAGCTGCAGAAGCATACGTAAATGTTTAAACTCGGCAGGAGGATGTAGGAAATTAACAGACATTACAGCCTCACCAAATATTTATTTCCTGTGTACTGTCTGTTCAGGATCCCTGGAAAACAGCAGCGACTGGTGCTAGCTGGGTTTTCTTTGTTGCTGCAGATGCACCCCCCCCATGCGCTCTTGGTCCCTCTCCCATCAGTAATTTTCATGAGTACCAAAAGTCAGCTTGGAAGCAACGTGTGACACTGAAACTCCTGGACACAGCCACTGGCTAGCTGGTATCTTAGGGGAAAGCAAGCCTCGTGAATTCGGAAAGGCAGAGCGTGCTGCTTGCTGTTGCTGAGGCCTCTGTTAGCAGACTTGGCGAAGGATGAAATAACAGAGTGGGATGTGCTTGGGGCTGCTCTTGTTGGGTGCAAAGAGCCTTGGGGACCAGTTGTGCAGCAGGGTGGAGCAGGGAACAGGGAGAGGGTTTGTCACTTTCTCTCCTGGAGGGCCTCCCGGGGCCCTGGGCTGTGCAGAGGCAGCCGGGGAGGTGCGGGAATGAAGTTCAGAGGCAGCTCCGCGTGGATGAGCAGGCTGGGCACTTGAAAGTGAGGAGGTAAATTGACCTTCCTTGGGGAACGCAGAACCCTTACGGGGAGAGGAAAATGCCTTGTGGTTCCTCCAGCTGCAGGTTTGGATGGGGTTGCATTATGCATTCGTCATTGACTTAGCAAAGGGAAAAGTTGTCAGCACCGAAACACACAGCGCCATGGCTGGTCAAGGACTTCAGTGCATGCACGTTGCAGCCTGTGCTGTGCCCCGTGGTGGGAGACGCTGGGTTTCTGTGCTGTTCCTGACCAGCATGTCTGCCTGCAGGCACGTTCTGGGTCATGGACAAACATGGTTTTGTTTTATTGGGCTCTTTTCATACGTGACACCAAGCTTTAAGGACAAATTCCTGGTCCTGGTAAACACTCTTTTAGGGAGAAAGAAGGCCAAGTGCCTGTGCTAAATATTTTGGATAGTTGCAAACTTCAGAATGAGTTTATCCTAAAATCATTTGAAAATGTGTTAAAATTGCAAAGGTGCAGCCCCAGCAGTCAGTTGCCTCCGTGTAGTTGAGTTATGCAGTCGTTTGCACAGAGGCAGAATGATGAGTTACCGCGTAGCTGTGAAAGATGAACCACAAGGCATACGCTGTGCTCTGCCTTTCAGTAGGCTTTCCTTACAGTTTTTAATCAACTTTACCATTAGAAAACGCCAGCTGTAGGCTTGCAGTCTGAAAGCCATTTCTTGCCTGATTAAATCCAAGGGAAGTCTTACCAGTGTAGAGTGCTAGAGGAAAGTGTTTTTCTTCTGAAACTACTCTTGGCTTATGAAATCATTTCGATAGTAAATAATGATACATGAAAGTTCAGAAATTCATAGAACGATGATTATAATGACACAATATATAGTAAATGTCGAATGAAATAGCTGCTGAGTAACCCAAGGTGGTGGTTAAATGAGATGAATTTTATCTAGAGATCTAGTTGATGTAGGCATAAGTGGCTAGTTGGTGTGGATATAACTGGCTTGTTTTATAACCTGTTTGCATTTTGCCCTGCAAAATTATAAGGCTTAGTCTTTGATATATGCCAATGGCTATAGTAATTACAAACTGGAATTTTGTGAATGCTTTGCATGCTTAACTCTGAAAAAAACACTATGCTCTGTGTTGTTCTCTAGTGCATTTGCAAGTATGTATACATATTTACCACCTGTCATGACTGTATTACATAATTTTATATTTATTTCCTCTTAATTCCCTCTCTAAACTTCTTAAATGCTATGTCTTAATGAATTCAGCTAGTATTTGTATTCTTGTATGCAATTAAGTAACACAAATTATAATGTAATTAATCTTAATTACAGAACATGCTTAACAGATTATTTTCTTTTTACTTGCATACTAGAATGATGCCTTGAGTACTATTGTGACTGAGGCTGCTCTGTGCATTTCACTGCACGCAACTGCAGTTACTGCCTAGAGAAATTTATAAAATAAAATGAAATTTCCTCTCCTGAATGCTGCATATGTTCACTATTTTCTGGAATCTAGCACATTCTTGAGTGACTCAGGCTGACTGCTGAGCACAGTCTGCCCGAGTGGACAATATACATCTCATCTGAAGGTACTTCCAGTGTGGGCTTGGGTTTTGATTGTGGGGTTTACCCAGAATTATAGGAGAGGAATACTATTAATTATAGGCAAGGAGGTGGTCTTTTTCTGCTTTTAACATGGATTTATGATTCCTAGAAGGTCTGGAGAGCAGCCCCTCGTGTCACTGTATTGAATAAATAACTTTGTGTTAGGTGGTGGAATAGATCATGGCTATTCATTATCACCAGAGTTTGACCAATCTACTGAATATAATTACTTTTTAGCATTGTTTTTACACCATGTTGAAACAACATGAGATAAATTATTGCATCACTATGTACTATATATCTTAAATTTAGAATTCATCCACTCCAAAATAAACAAAGAAGAAATACAGCAGTATTGAAAGCAGCACTGGGCTGCCTCTTGGGTTATTTGGCACAGTTGTGGCATGCTTTTTATAAATGCAGTTTCTTCATATACACACACAAATGGTTTCATAGGTAATAAAGGTGAATGCATATGTATAAATAAGAAAAAATGTCTTCTGATTATTATTAATAATTATAGAATTCATATGATTCTGTGGTTGTTTGTGTGAAGTAAGACCCCATGGTGTGGATGTTCTTATTCAACTAAAAGGTTTGGAAGTAAAAAGGGTTGTGTGTATATGTGAGAGGGTATATCTGAATGTGTTACTTGCTGCTGCCTTCTGAATCATGAAGTAAATGACAAGTGGGGCTGTCGGGAAGTTGAGAAAAGTAGAGTGCTTCTCCGATAAAATTAAGAACGTTTTTCATTAAGAGGAAGCTGCACTTCTAATGACGTGATAGCTTGTTATGAGTCCCTCTGGGTTTATTGCTTTTACCTGCTCTTTTCTGAAAAGCCTGCAGCCTGGAAAACACAGGCAAGATGCAAGCCTTTTTCCTTTTCATTTTACCTGGGCCTAGGGTCAGTGATTTAACTAATTGCGTTAGCGCTAGGCCCCGCAGGCTCCAGGCACCTGGTGAGCTATGTTAAATCACATCGTGTGTCCCCATTGAGAAGTCTACCTGAAATGGGGCTGAACTCTAGTTCGTGTGCGTGCTGTTACTGGGGTTTGCGATGAATGTGGAGCACACGTGCCTGTGCCTTGCAGATGATACAGACAGCAGATGGCTACCTTCTAGCCAGTCCGCTACCGCTATTTCCAGTCCAATTGAGGTTATGCTCTTCTAGCTAATGGGAAAATTCCTGTCACAGCTATGCCCCTGGAGGTCCTAGCAAGTCTGCTACATTGGATTGAGTTTTTAAAACAGCCTATTTTCTGCCTCTTATTTCTACTCTAGCAGGAGATAAATCAGTTGAAGTGAGTTGCTCTCAAAAATTAACCAAGCTTTTTTTTTTTTTTTTTTTTTTTTTTTTTTTTTTAAATAACCTGGCTCCTAATAAGCTGACTCCTTAGTGCAGTCATTCAGCCCTTCCCAGCTGTTATCCTAGTACACAGCAAGGCTCCCTCTGGTGGCTAGTTTAATAAACAGCTTAAAAAGAAATCTATTATCAGTAACTTTTATTTTCTTTAAAGTGATCTACTCTATGTAAACATAAATGAAATTTGAACTCTTAAATTGATTTTGTGTAGGGCTTAAAATATTATTTTGGCATCAACCATTAGTCAGAAATTTTACCCAGTAAAATGTGAGATTAGCCAGATTCATAGAAGTAGCTTTTGGAGGAATGTTTCAGAAGCACAAGATGGCATGTGCCAAAGTGAAAGTACGGGGTATGTGCTCTCAAGGCGTTCCTGGGGATGAAGCAAAGCAAAGGGGTTTTGTGCTGCAAACTTTTCAAATGCCTGAATTCAACAAAGCCGCTTCACTAGGTGGCAGTTGCTCAAGTAGGATAGAGTTCAGAGTGCATTTCTTTCCTTTTTCTAATTGGGGGGGGAAGTACAGAAAACCACTTTCCTTCTGCTGGTGTAATGCACTGAGAAATGTGATGTTCAGAGCAGCACAAGTCTTCCACTTGAGTTTTGTGCAATGCCATTGATCAGTAAAAGTCTTTAGTCTTATGTGCTATGTTTGCTCTGTACTATTGCTTTGTGCACAGTGCAGCTATTTAATTTTCTCACTTGCTACATTTCAATGGAGCACCAGGCAATTCAGGTTGAATTTCACTGGAAAATCTCAGTGTTTTGGTACTTAACAAAAATAAGCATCAAATGAGACTTCTTATTGTTGTGAACTCAAAATGAGTGCTTCAGCAGGCATGGGGATGAAACTGATGATTTCCTGTCAGCACTGTCTTTTCTTATTTTTTTAAATGACAAATGATTCAACACTTCTGAATCACTGTGCCTACCAGGGTATTGTGTGGGGCAAGGAGGGAGGAAGAGTTTGCTGGCATTACTTTCATTGGTATGGAGCTGTCACTCAGAAAAACTGTAAGCACTTCTAATGTAGTGGAAACAAACATGTTATTTACCAGGCAGGGGAAGGGAAAGAAAGCAGTTAAGAGCCTCACCAAATCTAGGCCAAGCTGTGCTTTGAAGCGCAAAGGAATAAAACCGAATAAGTTAATTCAGAGGCTGACTGTAAAGCACTAGATGGTGAGGGTGTCCTGAAGGAAGAAGCACCTTTGACAAGATAGCATCTGTACTAGTTAACTGAAGTAAGGTTTGGTCACCAATTTTTATTTCTTAAACAAAGCTGCACAGAAATGTTTTTTCCTAGCGGTGTGTAGGTGGACATTCAGCAGAGATGATGTCTGCAATGCTGATAGTCTAAGGCTGCTGTCTGACACCTCTTGAAAGCGGGACGAGTGCTCCAGGTGCCAAGCAGAACTGTAATGATTGTTGGGGAAGAGGTAAATTATTAAATTTGTTAGAATACGTGTGAAAAGCAGGCCAAAATGTGAAGAATTGTCTGAGTCTTCTCTATTTTCCATCAGAGGAGGTGGCAAAGTCCAACAAAAGAATTAAGGTTGGGAGTGGGGGCACGTGGTTTATCGGTGTATTTATTAAATCGGCTCAGTGGCTTTTGGTTTACAGAGGGAGGCTTCCCACAGCAGGGATGTGCGGTGTGCCAGGGCAGGTGGGTGCTCTGCTGTAGCTGGCCTCTGTGTGAAGGTTGAGAAAAGCGTGCGAGGAGCAGGCCACGTCGCATCTGGCTGATTTCTTGCTAGCTGGCAGCAGAGGGCACCAGAGAATTTCCTCAACTTTTACCACTAGCTGGTACTCTGGGTTTAGCGGAAATTAGGCTTCCCTGTTTTTTCACCCACATCAGCTCTTGGATTTACTGGCACTCCTGCCAGTATTTGGTCCAACAGTTCCTTGTGACACCTAACTCTGGGTCCTTGGAAATTGCTGGGGGCAGTATGTGCTAAAGATGCACCACGTGAGAGAAGTAGCAAAGAGGATTTATTCTGCAGAGTTTTTGTTGCTGTTTATAAAGTAGAAAACATGACTTGTGTGAACTGTTATAAAACACCCTTTATTTGTGGGTGGCAAATTCTATTTGTTTACAGAGCAACTTGTTTTTCTTTTAGCACTGTCTTCAGCAGGAATGTGTGCTGGACAGAAATAGATTATGGCTGCAGTAACTCATTAAGAACATCGGAATTGTAAAATAAAAATAGCATTACTGATTCCAGTTTTTTGGAAGGCTTATTAATACAAGCATAAATAATAATTTGTAAAGTTCTTACAAGTCGATTCTCTTGGCTTATTTTCCACTTGATTCTGCAAGTGCCTCTGAAGATGGTTGCAGCTTTGGGCAGGTACAGATATAATCACTGTCGTGTCTGCATCACATCATGTATCGAGTAAAATGTGTAATAGGAAATGGCAATGACATCGCTTTCAGTAGACAGATTGTCAATAGGTGGACATTACTTGGCAGTAAGCTTTGGCTGAGAAATTACAGTGTAAGCTGATAACTGTTCCACTTAGATGCTCTATCTTTGTGTGAGGTGTTTAGACCTCACTTTGATTAAGCTCGGTCAGGGCTGGGGCTGTGCTAAGGGCAGGGGAGCTGCTCAGGTAGAAGTGCCTAAGATGTTAGGGGCAGCGTGGGCCCTTGCAATGTAGGCTGATGTGGAGAGAAGAAAGCAGAGAGGAATACAGGCGCTTGCAAAAATAGCACTAGCATTTTTTCAGATTTCTTTGTAAGTAACTGGAGCAGGTATAACTTGGTGGTTTGTTTGTATTATGCAATTTTGCTGCTGGCTAACACAGTTTTTGTTGCTGTGCTTCTGGTGCACGTTAAAATCAAGCAAATTCTACATGCATTTGTCCTTGTTAGTGAACTAAAGAACTGAGGAGTTTCCCTCTGCACTTCCACATTGGAAGTCCTGATGCAGGTTTAAGATTTGCAGAGGATGGACTTCAGTCAAGACGACTTTATACAGAAAGCTTCATGTATCCCAGTTTCTTTTTAGGCATAAAAAAAAAAAAGAAAGGATATAAATGCATCTCAGACTGTGCTAACTTGTGAGCTCTGTTTTTGGACTAGTTTTTAAAATAATACCTTAATGAGCTTATGTACATGTGACATGCAATTCATTGTTTCATGCCTGCCAGTGCTACCTGAGACAAGGAAAAGCCTCTGTCCATTTGTTAGGAGGTAATAAATCATGGACTAGTCTTCTGCATTGATTTATTTGCTGAAGGTTTAACCAGGATGTTGTTACTACTTACTCATTTCTCTGTTTCTGCCTTGGAAGGCTCCTGGGCTGCAGCTTTGGTGTTGGGACACAGAAGGCAGCCCCTTGCTGCTCTCTTTGCACAGGCGGGGGCTGGAGGTATTGAGGGCAGTGGGTGCCAGCACACAGACCAGCAGGGAAACTGCAGCTAGCTGTAGCTGCCTGCTTTCATGAAGATGAGCCCTGGTTTGCTGCTCTGTGAGAGGCTGTGGGCCCAGCCCTCCCTTAGCCCAAGAAACCGTGCCGTGTTTCCTAATGCCAGTGAACGTGCGTGGTTGCTGCTTGTGTGTTTGCTTTTGGATGTTGCTTGAGTGGCACAGCTGCTGCTCCATCGTGCTTTGAAGCCTGTTCATTTATTTTTTTTCCTTAGGGCAATCATGTATTATTACTTACTCTGTAGATATTGTTCCAGTACCGGGGGGGGGGGGGGGGAGGGGGGAGGAAAGAGATGTGCTCTCTTAGCCAGAAGCTTTATTTTGGACACACTGCCAAGAAACAGTCAGTCTTTCTGTATTCTTAGGGCTTTGCTATGAAATCATTGTCGGGTAAGTTAGGGACAGGGTGGCAGACATAACTTTCAGTTCCCTTTTTTAGTTCTTATTAGAGCCACAAAGTGTGTGAGTGTGCCTGCGCAGAGCCCTCGTGACTGGGTATAGCACTCATACCTAAGGAGGGGGGTGGGAAAGCATGGGAAAAGTACGGCTTCCTTTTTCTTTTCCCTACCCTAGCTAAAATATAGCACTAAATTTTCAGCTGTATAGCAGAAGTAAAAGATCCTGGGTGGGTGAGGGAGGTTTGGTTTTCCTATGCTGTTTGGTACCTCTCCAAACTGTATGAAGACGTTTGCAATTTTGGGCTCCTCAGTAAAGAGCCTTGAAACAGATACATAAAAAGTGTTGCTCTAGAACTATTATTTTGTGAATAGATATATAATATTCTACTTTAATTGAAAATGAATGAATAAACTGTTGTGGAAATAGATCAATAAATAATACAATGCAATTAAGCATTAGTTTTTTTCTTTAAGTCAGTGGTAGTATTAAAGTGTTGCTGGCATTTCTGGTAAGGCTTCGTATCTTATATCTGTGCTTGTATATTTCACCAAAGAAATGAGCATAGGCTAAAGCACAAAGAATTTCCTTAGAGTTTAACTGGGCTTAAATTTCAGTTAGAAGCTTGTTTCCCTTAACTTTGGTTTTGAAGAACCCACTTTCTATTTTACAACCCAGGGGCAAGGTTGGTTTTCAGGAGCCGTGACTAGGTCACTAACCAGCAGGAAGCTACCTGCATGCTTTTGGGGTGCTAGATGGGCAAGAAGACTTTTTCTGTTGAGTGTGGCAGATGGGGCCAGCTCGTGGTGGTGTCTGCCAGGTGCCAGAGCTGACACAAACTAGAGTTTGCGTCTGTTCAGCTCGGAGTGCAGAAACAGTTTACGTCTGTCTGCAAAAGCAACATTAATATAGCCATAAAATGCTGTGGAATACAAAATACTCTACAAAAGCTGTATTTTGAACATGTCCGTGCATTGGTGCCCGTGCATGGGCAGCGGGGCTGCAGGGGCCTGTGTGAGGGGAAGCCGGGCCTGCCCCAGGCCTGTTTGGCCCCCCCAGCGGCGCGAAGCTGAGCCCGGCAGCCAGGCCGCTGGGTCTGAGGGGCAGAAATGCTGGATGGGCAGAAGGCTGAGGAGAAAAGTGTGAGAGAGAGGTCTGCAAGTACCAAGGTCAGAGGAGAAGCACAGAAAATCACTGTTTTCTATCAGTGTCTTGGTTAGCTAATTGCAAAATGTGGAAAAATACCAGCCTTCGGTTTCCATGGGTGTTGGGGGAGGGCAGGATTAATGCTTGTGAAATACTCGGATACCATGGAAATTGGAGCCTGAGAAAAGGCTACGGGGAAATTAATTGTCTAGCCTCCAGAACAGGGCTAAACATCACATAAAATGAGCTGCTGGGGTGAAATAGAAAACGTGGCTTCATGTCACACACAAAGGCGCAGGAGCCGCGTGGCCTGGCCGCGCTGAGGCATGAGGGAGCGCGGAGCTGCGCGGGCAGCAGTTGGGGTTCAGCTGCTTTGTGGGCATAGCAGCACATTTACTGCAGCTTCTGGTTCCTTTCTGTGGTAAAAGGAAGAGAGTTCCAGTCTGTTTTTAACTGGACTGCTCGTCGGAAATGCATGTCTGCAAACAAAGGCAAGGGTTTGCAGCCTAAACTGGGCCTACTTGGGACAGGCAGACCTTGCAGGTTGCTAGGAAGGCACTGTTAGTGTTTTCCACTCCCCATTCTTACTACTTTTCTACAGTGTGTGATTTTTTTTCTTTTATTTTAAAATTGACTTGAGGGTTGGAGATGTGCAGCCCTGATTTTAGTTGAAGCAGAAGTAGGCTAGTGCTTGGGAAAGACTTTGGAAATGCTCTTCTTACAGGCTGAGGTTGTCGACCCGACTTGCTGTAGTACAGGTGTCCCTTGCAGAAGCTGAAGGTCTCGGGCTCAGGTTTGACAAAAGCAATGCATGTGGCCATGGTAAGGATACCAGTGGTTGGGCATCTCGCCTGGCAGAGCTCCTGGTTGCAAGGTCTTGCACTTTGGCTGGCAGGTGTAATGCAAGAGCAACTGGGAACACAATCAAAGCCGCTCATTTGAATAAGGACTTTCTCATTTATGCAGGTGATGTCAGTTACTGGGTGCCCCTTCCTGGCTGACCTGTGCTGTGGTCTGTGGAGGGCTTGCTCTGTGGTGGAAATGCAGCTTCGTGTGGTGGACTGGAGCTGCCTACCCTCCTCTGAGGCTCGAGGGAGGCTGTGGAAAGTGAGGCAGGCCTGCGGTGTGGGTCTGAGGGAAGGACGGTGCTAACGCAGATGTTAGGGCTGGGTTGTACTGAGTTCCACAGGCATGGTAGTCAGGGTTGCACTCAGTTGTTTAGCAGTTAATTCCTTTTTAATTAAGTAGATTGCCTCTGGCGCCCACAAATACTGGTTTCTGGGAACTTTTGGCAACTTATGGATCCTGTCCACTCTAGATGTAGAAAACAATTTAATTGAACTGCAGTCTGAAAGGCAATTTAATTAAATTGCAGTCTTGCGAGCCATCTTCTGAGCAAATGCATCAGATAGATAGCAAATGCATGCTGTCTTCAAGTCATAGCCGTGTCTGCACCAGGACAAAAAAAAAATCTTCAGATAGGGATAAGTTCTGTTCAAGAGTGTTTGTCTCCTGTATTACAGAGAGAAAGCCCTTAGGAAGCAGCTGCTCAGTCAGTCAGAAGTTCAGACTTATCTCATACTGTTGGGTGAGGAGTAATGTGGCATTTCTTAGCAGTAATGAATGAAATTTTGTTGCTCAACAATTAGCACGTGACATGTGTCTTCAGGTGGGTGGGGGCTTTTATGCTATTGTAGAGACACATCCTTCAAAATTCATTGTAGGCAAGCCTACAGTAGTGACCAAGAGAACGCGCTGACCCTGGTGATGACCAAGTCTTGAAATGTCACATGGAAGAAAATGAATTCAGGTGTTTCAAGGAGAAACAACAGAGTTAGACATTTACATATCAGCTGAGAGAAGGGATGCGGGGGGAGCCCTTTTGGATAACGTTCATGGTGTGTAGATCTGGCCTTCTGCTTACAAACAGCTTTAGAAGTTTGTGGTGTTCAACAAACTTGTGGTGTGACTGAGCAAGGCTGGCCTGCGCCAGCAGAGGCTGTGCCTGCATGTCACTGCCTAACCTGTAGGATGTTGGTGACCACAGCTCATTGGAAACAATGGAGGCAAGTTGCCTGCTCTGAGTTAGCATTGCCTGCATTTTTCATGCAATTGTTGACAGAGTAATCATCGGGGAATTTGATTCATTAAACCCAACCCTTGTTGCCAAGTCCCCCTCGTAAAGGTCAATGGTTCAAGACTGTTAATGTTAGTGCTTTTGTACAGAGCTTGCCATCTCCTGTACTTGGGATAAATAGTGAGAAACTTTTACCTCTGCCACTTTCCTTACAATTTAACCATAATGGAAATGTCATTTATTTTGTGAATTCTTAGCTTACATCTCCATCTGTGACCTCTGTGGCTGTTGAAAGTCAAGGTTTAGAATGTGTTGTGTGTTGTATAGTGTAGAGAACTAATTTTTCTTTTTTTTTTTCCTTTTTTTCCCTGTATTACACTGTCGTTTGTCCAGTATTCATAGAATCATTCAGCATGCTACATCTGACAGCTCTGGTTTGTTAGTAATTCGCCTCCATTGATTGTCTTGAATGTTTTATCTTATTTCACATTCTAATGATTTGGCTTATACCATGATTCTGTGGAGTAATACTGTTTGGTTTAACACTGCGAGGGACAGCAACTCCAGGCTGATTAGCAGTTTCAGCACAGTTGATCTTTTCGTTGACACTATTCTACAAAGAGAACTGTGTTGTGGAAGGAAAATAATTGCTTCTCCAACCTCTTATTTTCTTTTATTAACCAAGAAATGTATTAGTTGTGTCAGCTGGGAGTGGGCTGAAGGGGAGAGTAATGGATCTGTCTGAGGACAGGCGATGTGAGCCCATTGTTCGTTGTTGTTGGGTAAATTCCGCACATATTCAAGTAGCTGCTTGGCGCTGGGAGTGTCCTGGAAACGTGACAGCAGGAGGATTCACCGCAGAGGTGGCACCGTGGAGGTGATGATGAACAGGCACGGTGAGGTGTACTGCGATACCTGAGGCAGCATAGAAGAATTACAGGTTTGTAAACGTATGTGTTTGTGCGAGAGACTAGCAGACCTCTCCCTTTGGAATTCAGAGGAGCTCACCCCTTTCTGTAATTTCTGAGGTAAATGTTTGTAGCTATTGTGGCTGTGCTGGCGGGCACCAGTTGGGGTGTGAAGTGCAGCGTGTTGCTGGTCCCTTAAGTCTGTTGTAGCATTAGGGTAGCTCAGCAGCCTGCTGGCCCCTGCACCTTCTGATCAGAGATGTTTTAGGAAAGAAGCTGGCAAGCATGTCTGGCCTGTAGCAAGCATGTGGTAACACTTTGAGACAGCCTAGGACATCGTGGCAGCACGTGGTGCTTTTACTTTTCTAGCCTGTTAACTGTATCCTGTTCCCACTAAACATAGCCTGCTGTGGGGCATTCAAAAAGTGGCTTTCTTCATCAGCAAGCTTCGTATGGCTTCCATCTACACAAAACAAAAAACATCTGAGAGTTAAGTAGGGCTCTCCAGGCAGAAGCATGTGCTGCACTGATATGTGGGACTGTGGCACGTCGTCTGCATAAGTGTTTTCCTGTGTTGTTTTCTTCTTTCTTTAACTTCTGATACTGTTTCCTAGACAGTGTACTAGGTATGAATGGTGCTGAAAAAGAGGAACAGTCACTGAAACCTGTTTGCTCTTGGCAAAGCCTTTGTATGGGAAGGGGATGGAGAAAAAAAAAAAAAAAGAGCTGGAAAAGAGCCCTGTCACCTTCACTGCATGTCTTCCTCCATGCCTGTGAGGGCATTGCTTCTTTCCTAGTGGCATGTTGCAGAATAAGGCTCACTGAATGTACTTAGATAAAAGCCAGCTCCATATTTTTCCCTGGAAACCTCATGCTAGCAGCCTATCCTGAGATTCCGATTATTATGTTAAGTCTGCAAATTTATTTTTTCATCTGAGGTGGTTGAAAGTCTGGCTTTTACAGTGGTGTCTCTGAGCTAATTCAACCTGCGTTAGCAAGAAAATAACGTGCTTCTCAGAGGTTGCAATTTTATCTCTAACTAGAGATTAACATCAGACTTCAGGCGAGAGGATTCCGAAGTTTTTGAAGTAATTAGCCGATTACTGTTATTATCCACATGACCAGCTTGGTCCCTTTTGAACCTGTCTAATTCCCTAACCCGCAGTGAATCCCACAGGCTAATTACGTGCTTCCTGTGCTTTCTGGCTTTTCCTTTCATCCAACGTCATTCTGCTCCATGTCGGGTTCACAAGATCTGCTTGCAGCAGCCAAGGGCACGGGGTTTGTGAGGCTGATGGAAGAGCTGACGACCTCGTGGGTGAGCCTGGCTTTCTGGTTGTTAGAAGCCAATTTATGTTTACGTGAGATGACGATTTACATTTACAGTTGCTTCTCTTGAAGAGTGTTCACTGTTGCATGTGGCAGTTTTTCTGACCTATTTGAAGACTTGGATCTTCAAAGGTGTCCTGTTCTTGCTCATACCACTCTTTCTTCTGCTGAGCAGAAAGCCTGGTGAAGACAGCGAACAGTCCTCTTCAGTTTGGTCCTGCAAAACGCCTTAACTTGTCCCATCCAACACAACAGGGGGTGGTGGCAGTGGGACTGCATGGGCTGGTAAGGTGAGACCAGCAGTTCTGAGCCCTGCACATCACGCTGAGGATACACGTCCAGCCTTCCTCTGCCCTAGCTGGCTGCTTGCTCCTTTCTGCTGGCCAGCACAGGTATTTCTGAGGCTCTGTGGCGAACTGCATGAAGGACCTAATCTGGGTTTACGACAGCCTGGACTGAGGGACAGAAAGCTTTAACCCACGTTTGTGTCCCTGTCTGTTCCATCTCTGTGATGTTCCTGTTTGTTGACAGAAGAGGAGATGGCACAGGGCTGGGAACATGCCATGGGAGGAGCCAGCCTCCTCTAGCAGCAGCACTCAATTAGGTCATTTAAAGTGGCTCCGAAATTGTGGCCTCTCTTGTCCGGTTGTGTAAAGCCAGAAAAGCCTGTTCCTCAGCACTACCAGCGTGTGCTATTCGTTGCTACAGATGCTGCCTAGAATTCCTGCGAACTTCTCTTTTCCAAAAGCCGGGTGCTACTGAATTTATTTTTTTCTGCTGGATTTTTGGACTTAGTGAGATGTTTTGGTGGGGTGGAACATCATAGGAAGAATTCAGATCAAGACTGAGGTATGCAGGCTCTCCCTTAGAGCATTCATTTACCTTTGGCTTGCAATCATGAAAAATGGCCTCAAGGAAAAGGAAGAAATACGTGTATTTACGCTTCTATCTTTTTACAAGGCCAAGATACATTTTTTGAGATGTATTTAGAAAACTCAACTCATGCTCTGGGAGTTTTTCAGTTCAGGAAAAATGCAAAATGAATCTGGTCTTGTTGCTCTTTACCAGAACACAGCATTCTCAAGTAACGTCCAGGGAAGGTGGAGACACTGTAGGTGGAGTTTGCTATACAGTTTTAACTCCCTTTTTCACCCACAGGCACTTCTTTGCAGCTGTCTATGATGTGAGTCATCATTATCTCTAGCAGCTCTTTGAATAAAGCCTTGCTAAATTTCTTGTAGTGCTAGATGAGGTGTCAGCCTTTCTTTGGAAAATAATAATAACAACATAAAAAAGGAAAGATGTGAGGCCTATAAAATGGCTCTGGGATTTAGTATGAAGAGGTGAGATTTTTAGGATGCTTGGACACAATGGATTGCAAGTTTGTCTCTTTGGTGAAAGATAAGGTAAGGATTTCTGTTCCTTCTGAAAAACATTTCTTTATTTTAGTGCAAGTAGTCACTTCTGGCTTTGCTTTAGTCACAGTACGTGTGAACCTTGTGTGACTGTGAGGGGGAAAAAGCTGCTTCATTTCTCTTTTAGAAGAACTCTTAATACATTTTAAATGGTATGGACAGGAAGACAAACCCCTAGAAGCTCATCCTAAAGGAAAAAAAAAACAAAACAAACAAACAGACCATACACTCTGAAACATTCTAGTTATTTTCTGTATGGTTTTATTGTACTTCTCACTTAAAGTAACAAGAATAGGGAAACCTGTCAATGGTTATTGAGATAAAAATAATAGAGACTGTAAAAGTTATTTGTCTTGTAACATTGAGGTTTTACTACTCTTCATAAAACTTTGGTAGAAGTATTTATTTCCTATCTTAACCTTAATAATGCATATTTTGAACTTTGTTTCCATCATCCCTTTGAAACACTAGGCAAAACTTTAATCTTTTAAAATCAGTGATTACTTTCTAACCTGCACTAAGTGCTTGTGTGCACAGAGTTGTCTCTAAGTATTTTTAATGATTTTGTAAAACATTTTTCAAGGAACTTCCTCTTGCCAAATACAGTCTGCATTCTGTCCTGCTGTTAATTACTGTTCATTACTCCCGTAAACTTATGGAGACTCGCTGAGATGGATAGTTTTGAAGAGTGTATTTTACTGACCTGAATTTGTAAATTATTTCTGAAAGTATATTGGCTGTACAAGTGGATCTCTAATAGTACACGTAGACTGCAATCTACAAAAAAATCTCAGTATGAAACTCAGTCCAAAGTTTGCTTTCCCCTGAGTAACCGGGCAGACTGTTTTTATGCTGGTACTCACATTTTCTAGTGTTTACAAAATCCCGGTGAAAATGAATATCACCCCCTTTTGAAGACTGGGCAGACAGATAAGTATGTAAAACCAAATGAAAACAACAGCAGAACCTGACAGGTGAGTTCTTGCAGGTTTAGTTGTGCTGGCGTCCCTTCCCCATACCTGGATGTTTGGCCTGCCCTGTCTTTACTCCATCATGCCTGGAAAGTGGCAGACTGGCTCTGTTGCTCCACCTAAGGAGGGGATAAGCACAGCAGACTGTGCAGAGCTCTCCAGTTGTGGTGCAATAGTATAGGATATTAACAGTTTCAAATGCATTCTGCTTTTGCTTTTTCTTTCAAATTTGGCAGAGGTCAAGTTAAATTGGGCTTCTGTCCCCAGTGTCCCTCAGTTGGGGTATGGTCAGGCGTGCTTTGTGGAGCCAGAGGTTGCGGTGGCTGCCCTGCTGCAGCAGAGAGGCTGCCCAAGGGAGAGTAGGGAGAGTACAGGTAGGTTAGATTGGGTAAATGGGGGGGAGGAGAGGTTGGATGAAAGCTGACCAATAGCCAGGTGGAGGTTCCCTTAAAACCATGGAAATAATTGAATTTGGATATGGCTTCAAGAAAAAGCCTTCTCTGCCTTCATGTTTGAAGATGTTAGTACTTTTCTAGACAGAATCATGTGAGCTGTTGATTAGTTCCTTTCGTGTGTGTGAAACAGAGGTGGGAAAGGGTTGGCCCAGTAGGAATGCATATGCATTTCTCACAGAAGCAAAATTGTCATTTCAGGCAAGACTTGTCTCCTTTGAAGTAATACAGCTGTTCTGAAATGTGAAGTTTGCCTTCATGTGAGAAGCTTGGCATGCATGCACTTGCATAACGAGTGGTACTAAATCTTGTACTTTGGGAGGCGTTTTCATATGTAAAAATAAAAATGGAGCAGTGCAGGGCTTAGTAGTTTCATTGTTCTTCCACGTATGCGTGTGCTCTCCACCCCCTTCTTTTATGGCTTAAAATAAAGAAATAATAATTTGGATCATTGTCAAAGGATGCTTTAAGACCTGCTTTCAAATCTGGTTCAAGAATATATAGTAAATATAATTCCAGACTCAAGTAAACAAATAAGAAACTGCTTATGGGCTCCAGTATTACAGTACTCTGAAATAACATAGTTTTTAAAAAGGTGTTGGTCTGTTTGCTCTTCTATTTCAGAGATTTTTTTTATTTTTTTTTAACAAATCAATGCTTTGTTGTCCTCCCCAATAAGAAGAGCTGTAAGGTTGCCTTTTGAAGCTGCAGATCTAATGAAGGCTCTAGAATTGCTTGAGCTTTAAGAAAATAATAAATACTGAGTTGGTAAAAAGATGACAAGTGGGTAATTCTGAATAAGTTAGGCATTTCAGAAGGTCAGGAAAAGGCTTTATTAAGACCTCAAAGTTTTTATGGCTGTTGTTCTGCCAAACCCACTTTGCGCTGCCTTGTGATTATGATTAGCGGAACGTTTCTTATTAACAGAACTCTCTTAGGATTCCAGTTTATTCTCCAAAGAACTGTGATCAGCTCCATAGTGCTGCTAATCTGGGTAGGTATTGATGTTTTCTGTAGGTTTGGGCAAATCATATCAAGATGGCTAAGATTGTAATTAATGAGCTTGGGATTTTGTAAGGAGGAGCGTTATAGATAGGTGTTCAAGAAATCAACTCCCATTCATCTCCCGGCACTAGTGAGATAATGACTGGGCTCATTTCTCTTTATTTATGAAGACCTGACTTGAAATCCCTGCTTAGTCCCTTGAATGCCTAATAACACGTGCGGAATGATCTGCTGACTTCTGACAGCAGTGGGCGATGACGTTGCATAAGAAATTCAAAGCACTAATAACCCTGTAATCTTTCTGATTGCAAGAATGGCTGTGCTGACCTCCTTCACTGCACCTGGGGGGTTCTCCTTCCTTTTTATGTTGCTGCGCTGTGCTATGGATAGAGCTGGGGTTGGCTCTTTTGGTATAATTTCTCCAGCGATACTTAGGAAGGAGGAGTCCTATAGCAGGTGAAAGGGTCAAACTTTTGTATACACTTCCTCCTATCTCCCTTAATCTTCAGCAAAAAATTGCTTCTCCCATGTCAAGAAGCATCCTCACGGACACAGAGGGTATTACAGCACTACTTTGTTCTGTTAATCGTAGGTTTATTATGCCCAGCTGCTACAATCGGGTCATCTCTCTGATGGCAGCCTCCTGGTCACAGTGACCTTGCTTGCATTGCGTGGCTTTCTGTGTCAGCCTGCCACCTTCCTTTGTTGGCGTCCCTGGCGTTGCGCTCCTGTCTGAAAGCCGGCCAGTGTCGGGGCAGCAGGGGCAGGCTGTGAGGAACTGCCATCTGCGTTGTCCCTGGGCTCCAGGCTTCTGTCCCGGTTCCTATATCTGCTTTCGGTTATTACAGTAATGCTACTAGAATGCTGCTGTACGTTTTCACTTACATATCAACTGCGTTAACAGAAGTCCATGATTTTTTTCTATTTATCACATGGCAGGCTTCATTACGATTGCCTTCTTAATACCAGCACTGCTTTAGATAAAAACTCATGCAGGTTAAGTTTTCGGCTTGTAGCTTTCTACCTGAATTATTTTGCTGAGCTTCTGCATTTGATGTTCTGCCCTCTTCTCAACACAAAACCAGTACTTTGGCCGAAAACTATTTCTATGGCAAGTTTTCTAAGCAATTTGCAAAACTATTATTAGTTCAAACATTTGTCAGGTACATGATGTCATCTGCACGATTTAAAGGGCTTAATTCTACTCATCCAGTGTCATGCTCTTAAATTTATCTAGCACTCAGTTTTAAAACCTGATGCAAATCAGCAGTGATTCAAGCCGGAGACTGATGCTGACAAGGAACTGTGGAATGACTTGCCTCATTTGTTACTTATTTTTAGAGCACAATAAAAGTACTCATACATCACTTCTTATAACTGTGGTTACCAGGAGTGCCATATAGGTTTTTTATATAATGCTTTCTTCAGGAATGAACTTTTCTCCATTATAAAAGTCAAGAAAATAATACTCTATCTTAATGCCCCTACCTCCCCTCCTTTTTATCCATCAGTTTCAGGGTGAAAAGATCTGCTAACTACAACTTGAAACTGATCGGAGTCTGCTTTCTGTGCACAGAAGCTCCCTGTAACCTACTTTGTTGGTTTTCCTCAGTAATCTTAGCAGGTGTCTTTATTTTTGACTCTTCTGTGATCTGGATCGTCAGGATTTCCCTTCTTTAACACTTCTACAAATTCTGCTGTTAAACAGATGCCTGGTATTTCCTCTGGTCTTCACATATATTTCATTCCACGTCATTGATACTTTTCACAGTACCTTTGTACAGATCAGATACTGTATTTGTCCTTGTGCAGATTTTCCTCGAACAGTTTTATAGATCTTCATGCTATTATCTAATAAATCCATTGGTTTGCCTTGCACTTTGCCATTGTAAAGCTCCTTCAGTGCTTGCTTCTACTACGCCTTTGACATGTAATGTCTGTTCTCTGGGATACGTTTTCATATTTCATTTTGTTATTGTAGTTGTGTTACTAATTATGGATCTGCTTCTTTCCTTGTCCTGCCATCCTTCGATATCATCACCTGTTTGCTCAGTGTGTTCTTCTATTATGCCGGCTCTCCGAGAGGTCTCAACCAGTCTGTCTCCTTTTACTTTGCGTGTTTTTTGTTTCCTGGTAGAGGTACTGCTCTCAGGAAGTTCTGTTGTGCTACTTCCATGCATGTCTCTCATCTGCTCTGTGATAAGATTTATTAGTAATCAGGAATGAGAGACCAACATCATTCTGTAAGTATTAATCTGTGTCCCTCTATTTGGGACACACTGTTTTTAGCTGCCTGAGGCCTGGTGTGGCTGAATGTGCTCGTGGTGGCTGAGGAAACCTGCTGGTACTACCTGGCAGCTGTAGAGATAAGGAGCAGCAGACTGCATGTTACTGCTGCAGACAGTTGGTTTGGTTTTGCTTGACGCCCTGCCAACTTCCATCTGGTTCCAGGCGTGTCTTTGTCACCAAGGGCCACGAGTGCTGAGAAGCGCAGGGAAAAGAGGTTGCTAAAAGGCATGCACGAGGTGAGGTAAAGCAGACTCAGGGTGAGTTACAAAATCTTGGGCAGGCACCCTTATTACAGGGCCACTACTGGTCTAGTCAGTGTCTTTTCCACATCCCTGTTTTTGGGGCTGGACACAGTCCAGCACATGTGGGCACATCATCACTTCCTTACTGAGTACCAGAAGCTTCTGGTGCATGAACACAGATTATTGTAGAAAAGACAGCTCTGAGGTTTAATTATGCAATGGATTAATTATGCAACAGAAGCTTGGGGCGTGTGTTTGTTTTTTTTCTTTTTTAAAGGGTTTTTGTTTGTTTGTTTTACTAAGTGGAGGTCTTCCTAATGAACATTAACGATTTGAGTCACTTCTGACTTTTCCTGGTTGAACAGATTCTAATGCCAGGAAGAGAGATGCAAACTACAACTTATTGGCAGGGACTACGTTTAACATTATTATGCAGCAAACCCCGCGGAACGCTTGAAGGTAGTGGAATGAATGGTTTCCTCCTTTCCCACTGTAGCTGAATACAGTAAGTGCTCGCTAGTAATGGTTTTATTATATAACAAATGCAGAGTTATTAGAAATTTAACAAGACGTTGTTGAATAATAAGCACTTTTCTTGGCCACAAGAATAGAAAAGTAGTGTGTTTGTCAAACATTTAAATTCCAGGGAAAAAACACACATTTTTAATTTTTCAAGATGGAATCGGGTGATTGACAATGAAAAGGCAGATTATAATATAAATTACTTTTGATGGATTTTATTTGAATATTATACAAGCACAGGTTTCCTGGCAGGTCGTCTCTAGTTTTCTGTAACCCTTTGGGTATGATTAACGTTGAATCCTATAGGGCTGTGTTAGTGTCCTTGCTCTGATAACAGAGCTCTAATTCTGCAGGCATTTGAGGCGTTTAGTTTGTGGATGTGAAACCCGTGTATTTCGTCAATATCTTCTGAATTACAGGCAGTTACAAATTAGACTGCTTATTTGTTTGTTGCAATCTGAGCCAGACTCTAAGTAACAAGTTTCTTAAAAGCTTGACTTTGTAACTTATTTATAGACTTCCAAACACCAGAAGTTTAATATTAGTCAGATATATTGTAGTCAACAAGAGTTTATGTAACTGCGATGTAAAGAATTGCCTGATTATATTTATGACTGTTGGAAACTCTGTCGTGTTACTTGGGAAATTTGTTGAAGAATGCTCCCAGTGCCGCACGGTTGGCTTGCTGAAACACGTGCTGCTGAGGAGCCAAATGTAATAAAGTGCTTGGAAACTGGGGAGTGGCACCAACACGGGAAGGAGGAGAAGAAAGGGGTTAAGTCTGCTGGATTAAGGAATAAGTTGCAGTATAATTACTCAGACTACACAATAATATTTTTTCATTTTTAAAAACATAGCCAGTCCATTGAGCACCTGTACCCTTTAAAATATTGAATATGGAAGTGTTTTAACATTTTCTGTGTAGACGTTGATCTAAATTAACGAGCAGCGTGCAGTCTGATCTGGAATTTTACAGCTGGGGCAGGGACTTTGCTAATTTCAGCCCTGGCTGAAATAGGCTGGGTACAGAGCCCTTTAACCATCAGGGGGAGGGAACAAGCATGAACTGTGCGCATGTGTTTTTAAAAACTGGCTGGGATCGGCGAGTCCTGATGCTTTTATTTGGGTATGACTGTAGGACCGGAGGGAACCTTAGAAGGTCTCTGGTCCAGCCTTGCCCCCGGAGCAGGGTTAGCTCTGGGATCACACCAGGTTGCTCAGAGCTTTCTCTAGTCGAGACCTCCAAAGACGCAGGCTTTACAGTTGCCCTGAGCCCCCATGACACTGCTCGAGTCCTCTCCGTGAAGTAGTGTCCCCGTATATCCAGCCTGCATCTCTCTGCGTTGGTGCCCCCTGGATAGCAGCCCCGTGCTTCAGCAAAAGGCCTGCCCCCTGCTTTGGGTACCAGCATGTGGGCTGCTCGAACAGTGCGGTGCCGTGGGAGCTCGAGGGAGCAGCGCCCTGCAGAGTGAGCAGCGCGTCTTGTTTGCTTGACCCGCTGTCACATTGTGTGCCCGAACGTGCCAGCTGATGTGCGCACAAAAGCGGGTTTCAGGGCTTTGTGTTGAGATGCCTGCTGCCTAAAAGCATTAGCAGATCACTGCGGAGAATTACAAGTGTGTGGGAAACAATAAATGACAAGCTTTTATTGTGTGTGCTTGACCACTTGAGTTGGCTTAATCCTGGTCATGGTGACTGCCTTGGAAAGCCTGCATGGGTTGCTTTGTGTCCGTGCTGCCTGTTGGCATGAAAAGTGGGCCTGGTAAAGTCACAGGGAAAAGGGCCAGAACGATGCACTGCGGGCTTAATGGCATGGAAATGACCAACGTGCGGTGTTCTCAGCATCTGGTGATTCACGTTCTCGTCTCAAGTGCATGCCCCGTCCAGGTGTATCTAGGATCTCTACCAACCAGAACTGAATGGATAAACTGAAATTGCAAAACAAAGCAGAGTTTTTAGGTGGGACAGATGTGAACACCACGTTGGGTTTGGGGGCGATTCTGTTTCAGTGGAATCTGTAGGAATCTGAGGCAGCTCCAAATCTTCATGTGAAGCTGGGCAATTACATGTGGGTGCCGCAGCCCTGGCCCAGGCTGCCCAGAGAGGGGCTGGGGGCTCCTCGGGGAGGTCTCCAGCAGCCGCCGGGATGTGGGGCTGGGCACCCTGCTCGGGGGGCTGCTGGGCCGGGGGGGCAGCACCTGCGACTCCCTGCCCACCCCAACCGATCTGGGACTGTGTATCAAGAGTCCTGCAGTAAAACCTTGTGAGACAGAGCATCAAAACATGTTCTGAGTTGTACTGGGCACGTCTGGTTGGTGAGTGGCCTGGTGGATGGCCCTTTCTGTGCAGGGAGAGCCATTGCTACGTGCTTTGTAAATGGCCTTTCTGTGAAGTACCTGAGACTGGGACTCTGCCTGCCTCCACTGTAGCATCCCTCCAGGAGAGGCTGAGGCCAGCTGACAGCGTGCTTGTCTTTCAGAAGTGTGTGGCGAACACCTCCTTGTCCTTCCTTGTGTGTCTGTCCTTCCTGGGAGCCCAGGGAAACCTCTTAAGCATAACGGGTGGGTTTCTCTGGTGCTTTGCTCTGGCCTTTGTTTGGTGGTTTGTTTTGGCCTTTTGTGTTTGTGGGGTTTTTTTTGTTTGTTTGTTTTGGGTTTTTTTTTGCTTATAAAAGATTTTGGTTTAGTTTGCTTTTCATCTTGTTCAGTATCTGAGAACAGGTGTTCTAGTGATGAATCCATATGGTTGTGTTTTCACGACCAGAGTATTTGCATAGGTTTTGCCAGCAGTTCCTTTTTGAAAATAGTGCCACGGCCTCATTATGGAGATGTTTAAGTACCCCTGATATCCTCTGCCCAGAAATACTTCTTTTTTTTCTTTTTTCCCTAGTTCTGGCAGGTAGCGTTAGAGTTCAATAGTAAGAGCCTTCATTTATGATGATCAGGAGTTTAAATGGTATGTTATAGGAGTACACCAACATGTTGATATTGAATACTGAAAAAAGTTAATGCACAGGAGTCTTGATCCTTGTTTTCTGCGGATGCAGAAGACACCCACGTCCATGGTTTGGGAGGTACGTCTGTTCTGTGAGCTTCCAGCTCAGCGTGACCGCCCCGGTGTAGCGGCAGCAGGCAGGGTTAAGGTGATCTGCTGCACGCTGGGGCTGAGTTAGCTGGAACTGCCACGTGGTGGGAGAAGCAGAATAGGCTGCAACGTTTCTTATCGGCAGCTACTTCTAAGTGGAGAAATGAAGTGGTTATAAACTCAGTGCTCTTTGGTATCTCTTACTTACATCCTCTTATTTTTTGATGGAGCAAGCAGAAGTGAGCGTGGCAGTTATTTGGGTAGCTAAATCCTTCTGGGAGACTTTGGCTGGGAAGCTGCGGTCTGTGGCTGGGATGCTCTCTGTGCCGCTGTTGCTCGGTGAGTTCGGTGCTCTTATCCTCACTTCCAGTGCCACAAGAAGCTTTCCTTACACGGGAAGCTTCATGGTTCTTTAGGACAGATGATGGGTTCAAAGGAGAGAAAAAAATGTCAACTGTCAGATCAGTTGAGGCAGCTGCAGCTTCCCGGGCTGTGAATGAAGCGCTCGATTTAGCAGCAGGTAAGGCAGGCAGCGTGACTGAGGCCGCTTCCTCTGTAAGCTGTCAGCAAATCCCATCAGTCACAGCCTCTGGATAAGAAACTTATGGTGGATCTCAGCTCTTTCATCCTTTACTTTTTATTTGTGTCCTTATGCTCTTTTTAAGTTTGCTTGTTTATTTTTAAATGCTTGTTATTATTAAAAAAAAAAAAAAAAAAAAAGAAAAAGCTTAAAGACCAAAACCAAGCTGGCTCTGCATTTCATGTGGCTTAGAGATGTCTCTACCAAGGGCTGTTTTCTATCTGTTTGCGATGTTTAATTTGACAAAGTCAGTCAAGTAGACTTCAGAAAACATTAAGATGACTTTAGAAAAGGGAAGGGCAAGGAAAGGGGAAGAAACTCCTCTGCCCTTCCTCTTGATGCTCCTTCCCACCTCTGCTGTGCATTCTGTCTCTCCTGAAGCAGCAGCTACTAGCATGCCTCCACTGGACCGAGCCACAGTACTGACTGGGCTGAGAGCTGACCTCCTTTCCCCCCAGCAGCTGCTTTTGACTCGAATTCTTCCTCTCACCTATACCCGTGGGTAGCTGCACACGGAGGTGTTCCCCACCGAAGACGGGGGCAGCACAAGGGCCAGAACAAGGAGCTGGGGCAGAGCTGGGTGCACTGCCGGGCAGGCTCACAGCGCCTCGGCATCTGTCAGGCTACGTGCTTTTTTTAAGTAGTGATTGCCCATGAGTAAATAGTTGTAAAGATCTAAGCGTTCAGATAAACTCCCAGCTCACGTTCAGGAGTGGAAACTTGTACAGTTCACTGGCTGTTTTAGAGCAGGTTGAGGGGTCAATAGTTCAGGAAAGGCTACATTTTCTTACTCAGTTTTGTAAGAAACCTGTTTTTCCCTTGTTAAACAAACAAACAAAAGTCTTGCAAAAAAAAATCTGTTGCCTCCTTCACCATTCCTCATTTTTCATGGATATTGTTGCGCGCTATCCTAATAGCGACTATTTGCATTTTTATTTTTCAGATGTCGATCTTAGTGTTGGTTCTAATATTTAGTTATGGAAACATTTGTATTTGCACCATGCAGTTAGAGCAAACTTGTGTCTTTAGGCAATAATGTTGATGCTCACCTTGAGAAGAGCATTTGAAAAGACGAATAACACTGAGGTCTGAACGAGTATTTCTTAATGTTTTTTCATGGTGAATTCCTTGTAAGGGGAATGGGTTTACTCCTCCAGTTTTGTTACTGTATACTCAAATCAGAACGAGCGCAGGATCTGTGAATGCCCATGCTCTCCCCTATCTCCAGTTCAGTGACAGCACAGTCTGAAACGTGCAAACCCGATGGGTGTTGCAGGGTTTCAAGTAGTAGAAGTTGGATATTTTGAAGAAATGGGGTTAACTCTGATCTATCAAAGCTGAAAAGCGTATGATTTACTTCGATGAATGTCTGGTTTCTGCTGCTGCTTGTAATAGGGTATTTTTCAGTAAATATAGGTGGCATGGTACATTAAGCAATTCCGAGTGGTGGTAGCATTTCTTTTTAATCACTGTGATGCTTTGTTTCCTGTCAGACCTTGGCGCTCAATGATGAATTTAATTGCAGTTTAAGTAGGTGCATTTATGTGCATCAACAGATAGGATAATCCTGCACAACATCTTGTTTATTTGTATGTTATTTTCACTCTGCAGTGTTATTTTCCAAGTAAATTGAACTCCTAGTATAATGAACACTCAAATGCTGATTATTCTTTAGCAATACTGACAAAAAATTATTTTTCAGTTTTATGAAGTATCAGAGATGTATTTGAGAGAGTCTCTGCAAGTCTGAATGAATTAGTTGGATAGCCTCAGTGTCTGCTGCCTATCCTTTCTTCAAAAGCTTTAGATTGCATCCTTGAACTCCCCCTTCTAGAACGCTCTTCCTTGCAGGAAGAGAAGGTGCTAGGAGGCTGTACCGTGCAAGAGGTTACTGCTCTGCGGTAGTAGTGCTACTACCCCATACTGGCAGCTACTGTCTCCCTGCTGAGAGAAATTAGGAAATGCAGATTTGGAGGACAGCAAACCTGCAGCACAGTGACAGGGATGAGCAGCTTGGTGAAAGCAGTGACCTCCTTTAGTGCCACAGCCTATGTCTGAAAGACATCTGACATACAGAGCTGTATGGCCTCTGGAATATGCACGTCTAATTCCTTAATTCCTTCTCCTTCAGAAAAGAGGAAGAGGGGGGTGGGGGAAGAAAATCTGAAGCCAGACTCATCTGTGCTAGCTGGTACAATGCTGTGGACAAGACCCGTCCCCAAACAAATTTCAACGGGATTAGCTGTAGTGGTGGTTCTGCTTGCTGCTCTGCAAAGCTTAGAATACCCCATGGCTGTGAATTTGATGGTCACTATGCTTCATCATGTTTAGAAACGGTATTTGAAGGGAGGCTGAATTATTTGCTAGTGCTGGTGGGCAGAACTTGTATGCAAGCACGTGCTGTTTGTCCACAGCAACGGGAGAAAGTTGCAAGTTAATGCCGTGGTCAGTATGGAAGTGAGCACATTCAAACACATCTTTTAAGTGTTTCCGTAGCTTGTTACAGTACATTGGTTTCAGTAAAAACACTTCCTCTAAAACTATTTAGCTGTTATTGTTATCCCATTAAATGACAAACTTATATTGAAATTACATTTGGCTGTGAAATTCCCATTAAATGTGACCTCTTCTTTTGCAGTGACCCCTACGTGAAACTTTCCTTGTATGTAGCAGATGAGAACAGAGAACTTGCCCTGGTGCAGACAAAAACTATTAAAAAGGTATGTATATACTTCTTTATTTCATTGTTTTGGAGACACTAAGAACACCTGAACCTGTTTCTGTAATGTGATACAACACTTAACTTGTCACATACATGTATAGAAACCCAATAACCCATTCTTCTTTCAAACCAGAATGAGAAAACAAAGGTATACGAGTTCAATGCGTGTGATCTGTTGTTTCATAATAGCATTTTTGCATATATTCTTTCTGTAAAATACCTTCTTTATAGCCTGTCTAGCTTAGTTTTGTGTAAAGTTTGTGAGAAAAACATTAATTTTTCTGAAAAGCAGTACCAAGTTAGCTGGTGTAGTAACAACATGGGCTGTGACATTTTTTGTTTCCTTAAATAGGTTCAAGATTTATAGCCACTTCTATGTAAGTATGTGGGAGGTTTTCTTCTGATTCCCATACCTCGTTTTTGTAGAAGGCAGGGCATGATGTCATGCCCTTTCGTGGGACACGTTTGCACAGGCCTGCCTCCTGGTCCTGGCGTCATATCAATGGAAAACACATAGGCTAGATAGGTCACTTGCAGGCTGTATAATACCTGGCTATAATTGTGCTATAATATCAAATGGTGTGTTCTCTCCGAAGTCTGGGATTGGTTTTGTTTTATTATGGAACAGCAGTATTCATAAGAAACTGTTACATCAGTATCTGTGTACTGAAAAATCTTTCTTACATTGCAAAGGTTACACCCTACTGACAGCCCATGCATTAGCTTTTGGGGGCTTATTTGAAAATGGATGCTTCAGCATTCCTGAAAAATGATGGCTTTCTTCCTGTCACAGCCAAGTCCAGCCCTTGTAGCACTTGTTTGTTCTCCTAAAATAGCATGGCAGCTTCTGCTAGCTGGCAAATGCCTGTAGGTGGGAGAAAGATTCTGATCTTTCACCTTTCGCTTGAGTGGAAGGAAAGACTTTGAACATGAGGTGGTGTGAATTGCGATGGGCTGGATGCCCTCCAGAGGTCCCTTCTGACTTCAGCTGTTTTGTGACTTTGGATGAAACGCAGGACTGTTGTGATGGCAGAGGGGACGTGGGACAGGTCATGGAGGTGCAAGTGTCCTTTGGCTTGGGGGAGAGATGCTTTGTAGCAAGTCCGTGCAATAGGGGTGGGGAGGTGAGGAAGTGTGGCATGGTTAAGGCTTTTTTTTCCCCTGGCTTTGTAGGAAAAGATGGTGATCACATCCAGAGCTTTATTGAATGTCTCATTTCTTCCAGTAGCAGTGCAGTTTTTCTTGGGGTGTTACAGTCAAAGCAGATTGCCTTATGTCTATTTTTTTTTCTTCCTTGGATAACATTGCCTGTATTTGGAAGGGTGTTGCTACTGTAAAAGCATGAGTACTAAAGAGATGGCATATTTGGCTCCTAAATGCCTGAAATGTGGTGGCTATAGAAGAGTAGTGTAAAAGTTACAAGCAGTTGAAATGAGAGCATTGGCTTGGAAATAAGGTTATAATGTTATTGCTGAAATGATAATTACCATCTTTGGATGTGTGTGACAGGTAGGAGAATAAGAGCTTCTGAGAAGGCTACCATAAGTAAAAGCCGTAGTGAAGTTGCGAAAGCATTGTGTTGTTTCTCTGAGGGAAGGTGGTAAACTCAGGGATCCTTGTGCTGCCCTAGGAAGGAGAAAAAGGACAGTGTTTGTCTGCAGTTGGGCTTCTGTGCAGAAGGCTGAGGGCGAGATGATGATGATGTACTCTTGGGATTGCATCTGCCTTCTTTCACTGTTTCTTGTAACTGTCACTTAGTCTGGACTCTCTCGGTTGTTTCCGTAATAGTAATGTTAACTCATCCTTTGGAAACTTCTCGTCAGTCATTTCATTATTGAATTGTTGAATTTCATCTTGTCTGCCCTCTGAGCAGTTTTCTTCCTATGCAACATACAACTTGTGTGTTTATTTCATGAATAGCAAATGTGTATGTTGTCTTCATTTTGAGTTGCATTTATTAAGGAAAAAATATTGAGCAAAGTCACTCCCAGGAGTGATTCTGAAAGACCCTGATGATTATCTCCTTCTAGTCTGCAGCTTTTAATGTGATGGCATCTAACCCTTCACCTCTTCCTTATTTTTCTACTCATTGTTGTCTTCCTCACTCGAACGGGTAAATTTCTGTGTGCACTGGCTTGCAGGAGTGCTTATAAGAAGGCATAAGGGACTGCAGTTTCCCCTTTTTATTCTCCTTTTAAATTACCAGAGCAGTTATCTGATAGGTGTCCTGCTGTACAGCTGGGCCTAGCCTCCTGAAGTGCTTAGTTACAGCCAAGCGGGATTAAACCTACAATGTTTCCTTACTCCGCAGAAATAAAGTTATTAGCAAAGAGTTTTGGATGCATCTGTCGTGATGTAGGGATGCTGAATTTCTGAGGCTGTTTGTTTTGCTTTACCTCCCTCCACACGTCTAGTTAGTCCAGCTGTGGCGTTTGATGAAAGCCTTGCGTTTCCTTTTGGAGCTTTGTTTTGAATGACTCGCTAGAAGTGCTCTTTTGCTCTCTTGCTGTAGTAAAAGAACTCTTTGCCATTTTTAAGCTGCTCAGTATGACCTCTTCAAAATTTTTGCTACTACTCAGCGTGTGATTTCACGTGTCAGTCCTTTCAAAAGTCCAGATGAAGACTGTTTAGTTTCCTTGATTTGACTGCGTTGAGCTTTGAAGACTCCAATTCTACTTCAGTTGTGACACCAGTGTCTTCCTACTGAGCCCTGTTACCTTTCTGCCTTTACCATAGCGTTAAACACACAATTTCCTACATCTAAAAGTGTTGGGTCTCCCCTGAGAGCTTCATTGCTTAGTAGCATCTCTTCTTTCTTTTCTTGTTCTCTTTTTATTTATATGGTTGAAGAACTTTCTTTGTGTTTGTTCTAATATCCTGTGGAAGATCTAACTCAGCTTGACTCTTGGCAGTTCTTTATCTCCACAATACTTGCCCTTTTTAGGATGTAGCTCTTTTTTCTGATGAGTCTTTTTGTTGTTGTTTCCCTGCTAATATCCTTTCTGAAGTGGTTATTCATCCATTTATTTCTGGAGACTTTCTTTACAAGTGGTTTTCTCCTTTGCTGTGATTCTAGTGTTTGTGCTTTCTGACTTGACCTATCAGTTGTTGTATTTGTAAAGGTGGTAACAGTCACCAGTTCATTTACTAAAGCTTGTGCCTCCTAATACATCACACGTTCCCTGAGATTTGTAATTGTGGTTAAGTGGCATTCAAAATCATTGCATTATTGATTGGTAGTAGTGCCCTCAAATTTAGTTGCTAAATTACATGCAAAGGCTCTGTTGCCAAGAGCAGCCACAGTGAATGAATACAAATATTTGAAACATAACATTTTCCTATATTGCTTCATCGTTTGAGTAAATACATCTTTGCCCATATAACGCAAAAAAGAAAAATAAAAAGCTGAAAGTGTCTCTGCCCCCTATTCCACCACTGTGATCACTGGTTGTTTCTTTTGTGAAATGTTTTCCTGCCCCAAATCAGAGAGTTGTTCAGGATCCACATCTAACATGAGTACAAACCTTAACCACCTGCATAACCGCTTATAAAGGTTTAGAGGTTGAAGATTTTTATTACATCTTTCTTTTTGTAGAGTTATTTCACTTTCTCATTCTATAGTTCTTAAATCTTCTGGAACAAGGTTTTTAAGCTTCAGTATTTGATTATCAGTTGTACAATGTGTGTATGTATGTGTTGGGTTGAGATCCAGCCCACGCTGACAGGGGAAGGGGCTTTATGAGAGTCAGCATTGCGTGGCACCCGAGCGCATGCTGAGCTGCGCACTGACTCACGTTTCCTTAGCGCAGAGAAGTGCGTGAGCCACTGTGTCCTGGACGTGATAGATCTATTGTGTCTATATCGAGCAGTTCGAGAGAAACAACCAAGATTGTCCTTCTGCTCTAATAAAATTTTGGTGGGTGTAGAGCCAACTCCTACCATCAGCTCTTCTGGTAAATCTCTGCTGTGTGAGAGAATGAGGGAATGGTTTGGCAAGAAAACAAAGCCATTGGACATATCGTACTAGATTTTAAATTTATCCAAATCTGAAGTGCACAAATTGTTAATGTTTGTAGTTCTAGTTTTTTAAACTTCAATTTATGATTTCATGCTTGAGCTCCATTAAGATTGCAAATGAAACACATTTTATTCTGAATGTTTTATTCAAATGATTAAATTGCAACTCTAATCCTCCAGTCTTGGAGGAGATTAAGAAGAGTACGGTACCTGTTCGAAGGACATAACCTTTCCTTTTGTTCTTTCTTTTTAATCTATATAATGTAACTGCCCTTATTTTTGCAATACTAATGTTGACCTTGTGTTTAAAAAATATATTTTTCTGTCTTGATGTAAATAAATGTGGAGAATGAAATATCTGAAGGTTTTGTTTCTGTAGATTTCCAGTGTTTTCCCTTTTACTCACAGAACAGCATTTATGGTTAATATCTATTTTCGGATCATCTGACTCAAATATCCTCCCACATGTGGTTTACTCAGTAGAGAAGTTCTAAATCATTTGACAGCAATATTTTTATTTGCATTATTTTGTTATGACATGCTATTTTCTCTCCTTGTGTTTTTCTAGAAAATTGTGATTTGCATGCACATTTCAATAATTGCAAAAGTGCAAACCCAAGGAGATCTTAGTGTATTAATGTTAATTTCTTTTACAGACACTGAATCCAAAATGGAATGAAGAATTTTATTTTAGAGTAAGTTTCCCTTTACTTGCAGTCATTAAAACGTGTATGATTTATCACATGGTGTTTTATAAGGTTGGGAAGAAGCTTGTTGTCATTGTGTATGTTTTCTTAAAAAATGCTTGTCCTGATGTTTGCTGTGGTCTTAAAATGTTAGTGTGGTGGCAAATTATCAGAAATATCTTAGGGAACTGTAGGAAATTCAAGCTATCATGGCAAAAAATAATGAAATACAAATGTAGAGAAGCAATACTGAAAAAGTAATTTATCTTGACCTTCATATAACTTGCCAAAATAAATCAAAAATTTTTTCTTGTAGTTTACTTCTATCTTTTTAGATCTTTCTTAAAATGAGTTAATAGTTTGTTTCACCAAAAACTGTGTGACACAGTTTCCTTAGTAGGTGACTTCTCATCAGAAGAGAAAACAACTTCATATTTGAAAATGAGAAAGGAGGGGGTTAAAATTGTTATTATCAGAACCAACATAGTATAAATGAGAAGGATGATAACTTTATTTACTTGCTGAAAGTATTTTTCTGAGGAAGAATGGCTTAATTTTACTGCAGCTGTAGCTTTCACAAAAGGAGGTTAGGTAAAATTTCAGTGGTTTAACATCTAATCTTAAACAGCTGCTTGAGAACAGATGTTGTCATTGTAGATTGTTAGAAATGGGTATCCTGTCAAACCTTGTTTATAGCCCTAGCACTTGACTGTCCTGCCAATAAGATCATTTAAATCGTTCCCACCAATATTATTGCTATACACATTTTTTTAAGGTTTGAACAGAATTTTGACTTTTAAACATGTACCGAGTAGTTTTTTCTAGATTGTAACTGGTTAATAAATATTTATATCTCTGAAAATTGTCTTTATCTAATGTTTTCATTTGTGTAATAACTCATGAGTGGGAAATAGGGACTCAGAGTTGCTTCTTTAAGCTGTGCAGAGTCAATAGGAACTGTCTTGACACTAAGTTCATTTTGACTGCCTGGAGGCTTTCCGTCTTCATCCCGGTGGTCCTTGCTAGTTGCACCCCCTCGTTGCGGAGGTGACCCCAGCAGCTGCCCGCAGTGCAGCTGGGCTTCAACACTGTCATTTTACCACAAAGTTGCTACCTTCAGAGAACCTTTTATGGCAGAGTTCAAATACATTGCCCATAGCGTAGAGGACAAATTACATAGAGATGACCATTATGGCGATTGCACAGGGAAGGGGAGAGAAAGGAAGCTCTGCAGGTGTCGTGGACGAGGTGAGCTGTGCCGCTGTGCTCGCCACCGAGGTCCCCACATGTGGCACAGACGGAGGCTTACCTGAGGGGGAAGCTGCTGGGGTGCTGCCCTGGGACATCTCCAGGCTGCTGTCAGCCTGCATGCAGCTTGGCCTCTCTTCAGAGCTGTCTGTAGACAGAGAGGCGTGGTAGCTGTCCTGCACTGAGCACAGTAAATAAGAGCCTTGAATATTCCCTGGTAGGCTAGGTCTAATTGCCGTAGGGTTTAGAAACAAATTGTTTGAGTGTTCCAGTTTAAGTAAAACTAAAATCCCTAAGACCTGTTAGTCCTGTTCTGTTTGCCTTGGTTTAATCGTTGTATGAACTAGCACCCGTATAGCGTTGTTATCAAGCGAATGAACCTAAAGCGATATTTTAATTTTCTCACAGGTAAACCCAACCAATCATCGTCTCCTGTTTGAAGTGTTCGATGAAAACAGACTGGTGAGTGCTCCTTCATTGTTTCGCTGATCGCAGGCTGTGTAACGTGAACGGCAAGAACACAGCACATCTTAATGGGGTATTTTTGTCTGTACATTGGTGTGCTGGGCAATACAGGTTAAAGCATAAAAAGTGTCTATTTTATGGACAAATGGAACATTGCACACAGGAGCACTCTGCTGGCTCAGAACACTCTTAAGCCAGTATTCTGACAGTGGAAGCCACATCGGATTCTTCCTTAGGCTTCTCTGATGTAAACTGATAAGCAGTCCCAGCCCTTTTAGTCACTTACAAAGCAGCTGCTTCATCCTCTGATCATTTTAGTGTCTATTTCTTGTACCTTTTAATACTTCTTAATCCTTTTTTGGGATGTGGTAACCAGAGCGCCACTTAAGACTCAAGAAGCGGGTGCATGAAGGCTCTAGGAACTGGTAAAATAATGAACGCTCTGAATTTTGCATTCAGTTCTGTCCCCAGTGACACCTGACATATTTTCAGGGTTTTTAGCCTTGAAATTCATTTTGCTGATGCAATAGTTGTTCTAGAGAAGTCTCCCCAAATCTTAATTCTGGTTCCTTCTGCTAGCTTTGTCTTCTGAAAATTGTAGCACAATTGTTTTTGTTTATGAGATGAGGTATTACATTTCTTGGTTGGGAGCAGTACAATCTCTACGAAAATTGCTTGCCTTATGAAGATAAGGATCGGTGTTGTGAAGGTATTTTTTCTCTAAACAAACATAATATGGCAATATCAATCTCCAAAAATATGTTCTTTTTCTGTGTGTTCCTATTAAATATAGAGCAAAGAAAAATAAAAGTTAAAATATTCTGGGGGAAAAAAGGACTCAGTGAAACAATACTGTTTTGTGTTTTCACCCCTTTAGGGTGAAGTAAACTGACAAAATGTAATAAATCTGTGACAGCATGTATGTAGACTGGGCTGACTGAGTGTATTTGTTGGCAAAGATGATCATAATGAACATTTACACTATCAAAACTCCTATGCCTTTTGAAGTTAAAGAAGATCACCGGTCAGTTCTTTATGGCTTTAAGGCGCCGTGCTGCCAGCGGATGCAAACAACACTGAAGCAGCAATCCTGTAACCGTAACTGCGCGCAGGGTATGTAAGCCTGGGCTCAGGACTGCGCTGACATTCCCGCGTGGCTTGCGTGTGCCCTGGAGGATGGTTGGAATAAGTTTGTGTTGGCGTAGAGGGCAAACCTGAAACTCGTGGAAGAGGCTTCGTTCTAGCCTGCAGAGGGCAGTGGCATGTGTGGGGATGTCCATGTGTGACAGTAAAGGGGTGACAGTTCAGAAGAAATTCCAGTGTGGCTGCACAGTGACAGCTGACAAATAACAGTTCTGGTATACTCATTTCAGATACATGTTGCTTAGGATTTCCAAGTTTCTTGTATGTGGTACTGGCCTTATACTGGTACTTTCAGTACTATTTTATACTTGAACCATTTTCTGGCTGCTCTTTCTGTGATCTTGCTTCTGTAGACAGCCTTCCCTTAGGCTGTAGCCCTGGGTTTAGGAGCCATTGCTTTCCTTTCAGGTGTTCTGAACAGTTGGCAAAGGAAAGCAAGTACAGTGGGATTTTTAGAGTAGCAATTTTCCATCTTATGTTTACAGAATGAGAAGCATTGAACAGATTTATTTTGGCTTTTGTGTGAAATACTCATTGTGAATACTTGCATGGTTTTGGCCCCCATAAGAACTCTTTCTTCATGTCCCTAAATTATCAGAGCACTTTGTCTTTGCAGTATGTCCTTTCCTTTCTTTTTCCCCAGTCAAGACAAAGAACATATGATGCAAGCTTCATCTTCAGTGCAAAGAGACGCTGTCCTTGCGTAATGTTTTACCTGGAAAATAATAATAAAAAAAAGTCAACACCTGTGCTTGCACAAGGCAATTCCGCAGAACTGTTGCTGTGTACAAGCTATTCATGTTTTTCTTCTTATTGGCTCGTAGTCTGCTTAAAACAATAGTGGATTGTGCTGTCTCTTGGCAGTTAAATCATTCTAAGCTTCCATTTCTCTTGTGATTGGTCGTTTTCTGTCTTTTGAAAGCAAGCTGCTCGTGTACAGAGGTTTAAATGTCTAGAGAGAGTATTGACCCGCCACCTACAAATTTTCAGAGCTGTTGACAAAACTGTAAAGCTTTCGAGTTCTTCTAGGGAGCAGATGTCCATGTATTTAATTGAAGATACACTGTCTCTTTTTGTAGGTAGGCTTTTTGCTAAACACTTTCTTTTCTAGTATGTGCTAACAAGTGCTGTGCCGTGTGCATCAAATGTGAGTATCCTCGGATCACTGATTTTCTGCATGTAGGGTGTTTGTTTTGCGTTTTGGTGTATCCTGTCTGTCTGTTGTTCTTCTGAGGTCTTTTGGCTCTCAGAGAGCGTAACTGTATTCCATGCTGGCAGTCACACTCGTGGTAATATTGCTAACTTTCTCACTGGAGGCTGGCCAGCAATGGGCAGAGTTTCTGTACGGTGTTTAAGACAAATCAGTACAAAACGACATGCAACACCCGTCTCCGGTTTTCACTCGTCTTCACTGCCTGGTAAAACTAAAAAGAAACTTTATTTTCTGTCACTTTGCACATTTCTGCTGTTTTTAATGTGTGAGAAGTCTTTGGATACGTAGGGTTGCTTTGTTTGTTGTGGATTTTTAATTATTAAAAGGGACTGAGCAGGCTAGTGTAGGCTATATGACGTCCACAGGGACAATGCAAAAGCCGTGGCTTTTTAAAGGCAAGAAGTTTGTTACTTAATCACGTTATGAGCACAGTTAAAATTGAAAGCATAACCGTGCTATATTTATTCCCGTTCTGCCATGATAGCCGAATGCTGTAACGCACACCCAAATGTTAAGCTTGAAATATTTTTTCTTATTTGCATGTGGAGTTGACTTGCTTTTAACACTAAATCCAAGTGTTTCTGTTGCAGTTAACTTTTCGTGTGCTTTATACAAATGTGCTGTACGAATACGATGTGGTTTAGATTTATAGCAGTGCCGAGTGTGTTTGCTGCCTTAGTCAGCTGTGAGAGCTCTCCCGCTGGGGCCGGGGCCGCTCCTCTCTGATGGAAAAGGAGCAGCTGTGAAGGTGCTGTTTCAGGCTCTTGCTGGCATTAAAAAACAAAAAAACAAAAAACAAAACCCCCACTAGCTTAGATTGGAGAGGGGGAACCAGGCCACGTGACTCCCACCATCCTACCCTATGTCACAGTGTGTAGGAGCGCTGATTGCTCTTACCCAATCATGCCTGGAATGCTGCTTGCCACTTGGGCTATTTCTGCTATCTGTCGCTATCAGTGCTGCAGTGCTAACAGTTTGGCAGATGGGACACTTTTTCTTGGAGTTTATGTCTTTGGTTTTTAACTTCTGGCAGTGCCTGAATTGTTGCTGTTCTCCCTCTCCTTTTCTTCTTTCTGTAAAACCATGGCCCATCGGCTGCGGTTTCATTTTGGCTCTGGGCGAAGCAACACAGCCCCTGAATCGGAGATCCTCGACCGGGAAAGAGAAGATGACTTTTTCATGGCATTCCACACTTTGCCAAGAAGAAACAGTCCTCACGCTTTCTCCCGACACGGAGCAGATTATGGTGGGGGCAGCGATTTTCAGGAAGTGGGCTCCTTAAAAAGGAGCACATCCATGTTTATTCCCCAGCTGCTGAACAGTATTGACGTGCGTCCGACGAGAAGCTCGTCGATGCAGATCTCTCTTCAGCGCAAAGCTGCGAGCGACTGTGCGGATGAGAGTGCAACCCTGGCATCTCCCGAGGAGACGCTTCCCTGTAAGTTCCCAGACTTCAGGGAGCATTTTGCAACCCCTGTTGAAAACCAGTCTTCCTCTCTGGGCAGTCCAGAGGTGACTCCTGACAATTCTCCACCCGGGCTGACGGAAGAGTTAGGGCGACAGCTTAATGGAACTCCTTGCTGTAATCAGAGGATATTCTGTACTATTCCCTCCAATAACCAGAGCGAAGATGCTCCATCTACTGCCCAAGAGGATGAGACAAATGAAGCAGCTTCAGGTTTAAACATAAGCGGTGTGAGGATTCAGCATCGTGCTTCCAGTGTAGACGTGCCTCAGGTTACTCTATTACCCTTTGGATCTGAGGCTCAAAATAATGCCCCCACCCCTGAGCCCCGGCGTTGGTCTCTGCAACATGTGCCAGATATGTCAGCAAATTCAGGGAAAAAGTTCTTTGTTCTCCAGTTACAGCAACCGCAGGCAAGTGGGACCGGTGGTGAATATAACTTTGGTTTTACTGGGACAAAAGGGGACAGGTTGGTCAGGTATCCTCGGATACGGCTAGAAAGGAGTACCTCCTACCCTGTCCAGCCACGACCAGAAGAAATTAGCCCCGCAGATGATGGAGTGAATTCAGAACTGCACGGAAATGGAAGGAACGGGTCAGAAATATCTAGAAGCAATTCAGTAGAGAGGATTCCTCAAGGGCAGGGATGTTTGTTTAAAATCAGACCAGATCAAAATACGAGGCAACAGCACTTCAGAATCCTTGTCACCCGTAATCCTGAAGAACAAAATCAGGTTGTTGGTAAAGATGGTCGTGGCACCCCTGGCCCTACACCAGCCGGCACCACGGTAAGTATGATGCTGAGTGTACTGTGCTGCTAAAATACAGAATTGCCATACAAAGGCTTCTGAAATTGAAGCAACTGAAGGGCTTCCGTTGTTAGTGCTAGAACGTTCTGCGTTTCTCTGGAACAAGCTGCAAATCATCTCTATTTCTAATCCGACTTAACTTTGCTCTCAGTTATGATTGCATCCCGTGTAATATTTTGAGATTCTAATGTCACACATTACTCAGTTCAGTGTTGCATCAATTGAAAGATTTTTAAAATCAGGACATTCAAATGGCAAATTGTTTGTGTTAATTTCGCTGTCTAAGACCCTGCCGCATAAAGAATTCTTCATTTGCTTTGCTTTAAAAAACAAATACTTGGATAACTTCTAAGGATAGTGTACCCATTCATATCTCTGTTTGACTTAAAAATGTGCCCTGTAACGCTATAGGAACTAAGACTAGAAATTTTATAATTCTGATGACAATAATGACTTAGAGGTTAGAAAAAAAAAATCTTTATTTTTTTCTTGCTTTTGGCCTTCTGCAAATTACAAACGTGTCCTGTTTATGGTATGCCACAAGTACTGATCAAAGTACTATACAAGTAGCTTGACACAACTCAGGAACTGTATTGTCATTTGTATTTGCTTTGACTTTGCTTTAAGATGTCAAAATTCATCTGCTGCTTTTTTTTTTTTTTTTTTGTTATAATGGACAAAAGCTGAAGTTTTGTGGTTTTAAGCCGTTCTTAAAAGACCAAGGCAGGAATGAAATTCAAGGGTTTAGATTAGTCATTTGCTTAAATTGCTTTACTGTGCAATTTAACACTGCCCACTTGAGTTCCTAAGCTCAGTGATGCTGTATATAGAATAGTAAGTACTCTATCTCCAGCTGTGAAAACAGATTCACTAGAAGAGATTTTGGTCTTCACTGCTTGTGTGTTCTCATTCTCCTGCGCTTTCTTTCAGTGAAATGTAGTACAGAAAGACAGCTGCTCACTGCAGAGAGGCCATATGATGACTCTGCAGCTTTCTTATAAAAAAGCTGATCATCTCAAAGCTATTCCAGTGTAACCTTTTTTAGCTCTTCAGTCACTATTATGTGTAGAAATTCACTATTATTCATATTTATGCACAGAATATTCCTAAGCATTCATTAAAAATAAATGTTAGAAATTCTCTTGCCAAAGAAATACAGGTTTCATTTCAGTTTGTTAGCTAGCAGTGTTAAGTAGTGCATAGTGTCTTTTCTTCCAGCCTGAGACTGTTTCAGCAGGAAAATTTGGAATGCATGATCTCCGCTGGTTTTTCTTCATTTGAATTTCATGTATGCAATACATCAAGAGTTCTGTCTCATACTAGAAATGTATGCCTGATTTTCCATTTCCTATTATCCAACAATAGCTGTTCACAGAGAACCACCGTAACCAATTATATAAGTAGCTGTAGTAGGTCAAACCTGGTACAAAAGTGTCAGAGATTTACAGATTTGTGCAAGTCGCAGAGATGTGCCCTGTGTCTTCAGCCCGTGCCTCTGCTGTGCTTCTCATTTTCCTAAAGGATATACCCCCACAGTCACTTCTTTGATCCTCGCTGTCGTAGCAATTCACATACCAAAGATGTACTTCAGTGTTTCCAGAAGAGAATTAAGAAATTTGTTCCTGCATGCTCTTAGCTTTAGTTACCATGTGAAATCAATTTAGCCTGCCATGAAGCGTGGCAGTCACGGAGGCACTCGGTCCAAACAGAGCGTGCATTCTTTAGTGCAAAACATTTCAAAAATGAAGAATTAATTGAAACATAAAGCTTCTTTGTGGTGTTTTCTCATATTTCGAGTAAGCCCAGAAGTGTTGTGGGTAGAGGTGATTGGCCAGGCAAGTTGCCATAGGAAGTGTGGGCAATGAAAACGTCTTGCTGAAGGTCTTGCTTTAGTTTGTCTAGGTATAAAACGTTCCTCGGTATGGTGCGATTTCTGAGCTATCCCACAGAAGTTTGGGGATCTCTGATGCTAAGGGAGGGTGTGCCTGAAGTGTTTGTTCCGTGAAGCTGAGGGGAAAAGCTGCCATGTCCTATGGTTGTTAGAGAAGGAAAAAAAAATCTGGACTCTTCCAGTTAAACAAGTTTGTGTGTATTTGATTGATATAGGGCCTGGGCCTGGGGCTGTACGCAGCAGCTGCTACAGCCTTATTTATCTTGAGTGAAAACATTCATGCGGGCGTCTGCAGTCCTACTGCTACCAAGTGTTTATGACCTTTCAAATATCTTGTTTTAGACAGAAGTGTTTTTGGGCAAGCAGGATGTATTTCATTACAAGTTGTTATAAAATATTAACTAAAATATGAGCTTGTGCCCAACTGTGAACATTTTTATTTGGAAGCATAGTTGGAAACTCTTTTGGCTACCGTGGTATTTTATATGTAATACAATAGACTACTGCTAAGCGTGTATATATGCCATGGCATGTAACAAATACTTACGTTGTTTTTAATTTGGGGTCTGCGAGTGCATATTTGTATCTTCAAAAATCCCATATATTGGACAACTGTGTTAGAGCTCTGACAAAGGCGTCTTTGTTGTGATGAAAAAATGCAAAGCTCCCTGGCAAAATGTTGTAGTATTGAATTATATGTAGCTGACAAACAGAAATGGCAACTCTCGACTCTGCTGGTCTGCATTTTGCAAGTCAGCTTTTAATTTTCCTTCCTACCTTCCTTAAAAATAATTTGAGTAAATTTTATTGTGAAAGTACAGAGAATCTAATTATGCTCCTAAGATATCAGCTGGGACTGGGGCATCTAAACCTAAAAAAGCAGCTTAGAATAAACACACCTCAGCCAACACAAGGGGCTGAAATTCTGCAGAGTGTCCAGAAGACTTGGACGTGGGCACCTAAAGACACAGGTCCTGCTCGGGCTGATGCTGCGTGGCAATCTGGTGGTTGAGTACCCAAAGTCTGGCTGAGATGGTCTTTGGCAAGATTTCCTTTCTAGAAAGTGGAAGCAGTGTTGGGTGAATATACACAGTGCATGTGGTGGCTTTCATACAGACTCTGTGTGAAGTGGCTAAAAAGTTCATGTTAGGTATGTGGGACACCATGGAGTCAAGGAGCTGGGACTGCTGCTCCTCTGCTGATGCCTCTCCAGAGGCTCGGAGCATCCAGTTCCCTGCCTTGTTCTGCACGTGGTCCTTGGCTGTTCAAAACCTCGTGCTTCTGTTGATACCCTGGATGCTGGTGATTGGTTTAATGAAAATGTTTTTGTGTGAGGCCTCTTCCCATCGTTGGGACAGTGGACTTCAGATGTGTCGGTGGTGAGTTCTGTGCTGGATCAGGTGTAATTGTCATCGCCTTGAGCAGAGCCAGCTCCTGTGTGTAAAGCTGTATGGGGGAAGGCAGGGCTAGTTACTAGAACCCTTCTAGAAAATTAGTCATTAGCAGTTAACAATTGCATGACTGCAGTGCTGGTGCAGGTGAGGACAGACTTACACAGAATTGTTTTACACTGTATTTTAATGCATTATTATACTGTGACCTAGCACAATGGCTTTTGACAGTAGTTTCCCCCACAGAGGGGATGCGAGCATCTCTGAGCTGTTTTGTTCTGCTCGCCATTTTTCTTACTTTCAGTGTAAGTGCTTGCTGGTAACCTCCTCTTACCAGAGAGATCTTCTGGGAATTTAAATACAGTTATAAGAGGGCAAAATTTTGCAAAGATAGCAATCCATGCAATAAATTGCTACTATTACTCAAGCTTAGAACCTTGTACCATCTTCATTTAATTTCTATCCCACTAGTAGAGCTGAGTCAAATCTCTTTAATTAATCACATTGGGGATTGCTTATTTGTGTTTGACATTAGAGGAAATATGTCAATGGGATTGCAGAGTGAAGTAGTAATTGGTCTCCACGCTCCCAGTGAAAATTTGCTGGTGTTCAGCTCTGTTACCAGAACAGTATCTAATGCTAAATTAAGGATGTAAAAAAGAAGCACATTTCTGCTCTACCTAGGATTAGAAATGTATGTCAAAAGAATGCAACACTTGTAGTAACCTTTCTCACAGCGAAGTCCTGCAAAAATATTTCTGCCTTAGATGGGCTTGAAATTAATATCAGATATATAAGAACTTCTGCTCAGAAATGCATACAAATTCCCCATGCAAAGTATAAACAGACGACCCCTCAGAAGCATGTATTGACAGCAGTTTGTTGGAAAAGGGATTGCAATCATGATGTAGTATATCATGTATTATCAAATAAAAGGGACGGGAAAATGCCAATTAAGTTTATGGATTTGATGTTTATTATTACCCTATTCTTGGTCTTCCTCTTGATGCACAGTGCTCTAAGATGTTTATAGTCCGTGATACGGAAGTCTTGGGATGTTTTAATTCGGCTCAAAAGCAAATAGGGGAAATGCAGTTTTTATTTACTTTTACACATTTTAACAGAACCTTTAAAAAAAAATAGACTCTTAAAGGGAAACAAGCCTGTGCTTTTTTAGCTTGAACATTTGCTCTGCAGTCAGTCTCAAAAGCTATGTAGTTTTCAGTAGCAAGGTTCTGCTTTAGTGTCCTCTTGTCCTATCTTTACATTCTTATATATCGTTGCCTCACTGGTGTAAACTATGGGCAGGTCTGCGAGTCTCTTTCCTGAGATGGTATTGAGCCAATAAATGGATTATTTACTGGTGATCCTCGCGTGAAAAACTGGTGGGGATTATTTAAAGATAAAATGAAAAAAGCATTTCCACGCTCCCACTCCTCTACCCTCATTCAAATAACCATTGCAAGAGATTTTGTTTTAGGCTAGCTAATCCAGTCTGCTGAGAGAGGGGGAAATCCTAATTTTCCTTTTAGCATGGCACTTCTTGCCAATTCTTGAGGCCATTCACCGGCCTGTGCTCAATGTGGTGTTCAGCACATACAACATTTGTCGTCTTTAACTAGCCTCCCTCGGATGCTTTTTCAGGACCTGAGTACAGTGGTGCTGTTGGTTTGGAGAAGAGGTTTAGTTGCTTCTTGCAATTGTTGAGCCGAGTCTGCCCAAAAAATCCAAAGAATAAACAGATAAAAATGGGACAGATCCTGTTCCTAAGAACGTGTCTGTAACAGTTGACCTGCCTCTCCTGTTTTCACCTGGGTGGTGAAGTACATCGGAGCCGGCACTCTAATCCAGGACGGGATGTGAGGAGCAGGCAAGCGTTTGGTCTTGGGGTCCGTCTGCCCCTGTGCCCGCCCCTGTGCCCACCCCTGTGCCCGGTGAGTGTTATGGGGCTCTCCCTGCCGCTCCTGCAGCACTTACTGAGTGCACCTCTGCTTTCAATGCTACAAAGCAAGCCGCTAACAATTTGTCTTTCCTTATGTGCTATTCTTGGTTATACTACTTGCATATTGAGGGCTTAGAGATTTTTCTAACACAGAAAGGTGAAGGCTGGATCAGCAGTATTTCTTTCCAAGCTTCTTTAGAGAGAAGACATCGGTAGACAAGTGCTGTGAGAAGTGCTGTGCACCTTGAGAGGCTGCCTTGCCTTCCAGTGCTACACAGAGCTAATACTGCACCCAGCAGTTAGTATCTTTTATATTGCACTTGTCCAAGGTTGGAGACCTACTTCAGGGACTGCTGTCTGGACTCTGATAGGCATCTCTAGAACAAAATTCATGCTACCCATAGCTAGTTGCTTAAAATACCTCAAAGGAAGAGTGCTGTGAAATTTGTGTTTCTCTGCTTGCTGCACAAGGGGTGCAGATGGCTATCTAAGGGCCTCAGTGCTGTGCAGGTGGGGACTTTGCTCACATCTCCCTGGAGGGGTGGAGGATGCTATCCCTTGATGGTCACAAATATCCTAACCATTTAGTTAGTTGAAAACTACTTCAAGCGTGGATTTATTCACATATAGATATCTAGGTATCTCTCTTAGTCAAGTTTTCAGAGTGAAGAATTGGCAATACTGTCTTTACCTTATCCTTATCCATCCCCAGAGTTCCCTGGTAAAGTATTCTGATTTTATTAGACTTTGTTGTTGGGCATTTTTCTTGCTGGAAGCTGAATCTTGGTATTTCTCTGTAAGGAAACCAAAATAAAACCTTGAACAAAAGAATTGGAAATAACATTTTGATTTAAAAGCAGTAATAAACTATTTGCTCCTACATGGAAAAATTGTGTGCTGAGTCTCAGTACACGGTGATCTCTTTAAAGCTGAGTTTATAAGGCCCTCGATTTACAATGGAAATGCTGACACAGTCTTAACACCGAAGGTGCCAGCCAGAGCAGCTTCAGTAGAGAGCTAGCCACAGAGAACTGCACGTAATAAAACAGATACAGAGCGTTCATGGCTTCTTGCACTACTCAGCTGTTTGAGAAAGGTGATCAAGTAGCGAAGAATTTAGGAACATATATGTTTTGTGACCATTCTTGTTCAAAAAAGCTCTTCTAAATCCAAATATATCCTGTTAACTTAGTTTCTGGATTACATCCCATTGTAAAATGTACTGCTGCGTACATTCATCTAAAATCTGGTGCTTTTGTTGTTTTTCTTTTAGTAAGATGGCATTGGTAGCTTCCAAATACAGCAATTATGTACAGAAAAAGACGTTAATAATATCAGCAGTATGACTGGGCTGGTTTCTGTTGCCAAAAAGAGGAAAAAAATCACCATCGCTGGCTTTAAATCCTCTGATACCATCTACCCAGCCAAACGCGGGGCTGTGTCGTGTGTGTGGAAGAAGCTGATTCTGAAGTTAAAGGCCCAGGCATGTTACCAAAGCACTATTCCTGTTCCCAGGTTCGTGATGTGCCCACTGCTCGGGCCTGGGGCGGGGAGGGGCCGACACGTGCGCTATTCGGGAAGCGAAAGGCAAAAGGAAAATCTGTTTCTAATTAGATCAGTTGTACAAATGAAACATGTACTGCACCGTGTACTGTGGTGTGAATTCAGATGGTTTTTCAATTGCTTTGGTAAAAGTTTCGTCTTCCCTTTCAGCCTTGGTTGGCAAGAATTATCCTCCCTGCTCAGCCGCGTTCCCAGGCGGCACTTTGTATAGGCTGGAGAAGAACGAGAGGCCGTAAGGTGGGAGTTCTGTCCTCAGCGTGAGGGACATTCAGCAGTGAGCTTGTATGAGCTCGCTAGCCTTCTTTGCTTGTTGAAGTCTTACATCCTTAATCCTACTACTAAAAGAAATTTTTTGTGGTAAAGATTAATTAAGCAGTGTTTATAATGAAGAGAAGCAAGGCAACAGGAGCCTACTTTTAAACATCAGTTTTAGTATTCAGCAGATTGCTGGAAAGACAGAAATAAAACTCTGGAGTAAGTTATTTTGAATTCTTTTATTGCAGAAAGCAAGCCACTTCAAAACTAAACAGTTATTCATCAAGCAGTGAAAATCCTTTAAAACAAGCTATTGGAGGCTGACTAGTATCCTCCTTGACAAAGTTAGAGCCTAAGTTTTACCAAGTTAACATTTAAACCAGTTGGTGTATTTTGTTCCAAAAATAAATTTTCTGCTTTGAGCTGCTTTTAATTTTATTTCTACTTAATGTCCTGTAAGTAAAGAGCATAGCATATCCACACGTGTGGATAGCAATATTATTTTAAAGGGATTATGTCAAATCACAATTATTTAAAGCATTTTCCTATTGCTAAATAAAATTTGAAGCATTATTATTAAAGCAAAGAATTATATTTGTTACATTCTACACATCTCCCTGCTTCTAGTGTAAGCTTTGTGCATTTTAACAGTAATATAATTATGTTTTAGTACATCTGCACTGTAAAGACTTTGGGTTACAAATATGCTAATCATTTAGTTACTTGCAATATGCTTCAAGCAGGGCGTTATATTACCAGAAGACAATTATTTGCTTCAAATTCTATAAAAGTGGATATAAATGTTATTGTTGAAAAGTTAGCAGAATCTCCTTCCCTTTACGTGCACAGAATCTTGCGCTCTCTCCAGAGATCTGGAAGTGGAGGCTGCTGTAGTTGCTGTATTACTAACACTTCAGTATTTTTAGAAACTCTATCAGAGCGTGCCTGCCAGTACACTGAATTATTATAAACACAAGTGAACTATACTTGTTGGGAAATGATTGCAATATATTTGGTGATGCAGCTTGCAGTTATGTAGCAGTGTTTACTAACATACATCTTTCCAGAATTCAGTAATCCGTAATGGAGGTTTCTGGTCCTGGACAGAACGTCTTTTTGAATGTTTGAATTGTGAGAATCACACGGTTTTCATATTTGTCTCTCTATTAAAAATAATAATAAAAATAAATAAATATGCTAATGCCCAAAAGCATTGCTGAAAGTTGTAGATCGCCGCCTTAATCCAGAAAGACAGCATTTCTTTTGCAGTTCAGAAAGCTTCAGATGGCAAGTTGTGACCTTTTAATGATTTTTTTAAATGAATGATATGAAGCGCAACACTAAAATGTCCTTGGACATGAATTATTTGCATTAGCAGTGTATCTATTTGATATATCTGGTTAAGCACAGGTTGTTGGTATTCTTTTATTTCACAACAAAGGAGATTTTTTTTTTTTTTTTTGGAACATATTTCTCCCTTAAGCAGTAAATATGCTGTTATGTGGTGAATTTCTGGCCTAATGCATTAGCATGTCTTACCGAAGCTGTCTGTTGTCCAAATGTAAGCAATCTGTGTCATTTGCAAAAATGAAGTCTGATGAATGGGACTAATGGATTTATCCATATATATTCTATCATAGAAAAATGGGGATTTATAAGCTATTTGCTAGAATGTGATCTGCACGATTTGCAATATGGTTTGTGCTTTTATCAAACCTATGAAGTTAGTCTGTCATCGTTGTCAAGAGTAGCTCTGGTTTAAGCAAGCAGGAGGATTTTCTGTCTTGAAATTTCCTGACTTGTGACTTGGGCAAGTTGGGGAACACAGCGTAGTGTTAGGGGCCTTGCGTTGCTTCACAAGTCTTCTCAAGCACCTCTGAAAAGCCAAAATCTGTTTGAATCCACAACATCCCAGAAATGGGATTCATCATTTCTTTATGGATAGAACAAAGGTTTGCCTGCAGTTCAGTGATTTTAGGCCTTTTGTGTTGGATGAGGAACATTCAATTAACTAGCTTGAGAGTGCTAGTGCTGAAAAACTGATGGACAAAGAGAATGCCAGAGAAATGGGTGGGAGGCAGAGGAGGTCAGACAGATCTAAGGGCTCCTTGTTTTGTCACAACGTTGTGTGGCCAGCCAACAGTTCTATGCTTTTATGTTGGACTTAGTGATTATTTCTGGCAGATCTCCTTTGACAATTTATTGCATGTTTTCTACCTTACTATGTCAGGTTTTTGTTAGCAGACAATACCACAAAGGGATCTAAGGTTTTTGCAGGTGTTAGAACCAGTGTCCTGTTTTCAGATACTTCCAAAATTTTGTTAAACAAGCCCCTTTGGACCTTAATATGAACTATGTCTGAACTATGTCTTTGAGGGAAAGTTGTCCACTGTTGAGATGCATTTTTTTTTTTACAGTGCACTCAGAGCATATCTCCTGACTTGTAAAAATCAGTTTGCCATTGGAGCTGCTGGTTTTCAGGTGTTCTACACCAAATGTGTACCAATATGTACATGGAGATTGTTAGCTGCTGAAAAGAAAAAAAAATACAAGTTGTAAGGTCAATACAAATAATGGGATACTGAGAGAGAAAGTTAACTTTTCAAGTAGTCTCTTTTGCCACAAAAGAATTATGTGTAAATAATAAATTCATCAGTTACAAGGTGTAGGATTGCAATAGATGCTCTACAAGGCATACTAATCAAGCCATAGAGTAACTCTGGAAGGTTTGTTTTATATAGACGTGTATATATATATTTTACAGTACTTGTGACAGTATCAGCTTTCCCCATTCACATCCAGCCTCAAGCAAATGCAAACCGTACTTTATACTCATTGGGAAAAATGAAAAATAAAACCTGTACGTGTGCAGTGTCTTTATACTGCCGTCCCCACAGAAAACCTTGTAGTGGTTTTATCTTAACGAATTAGTGTTGTGTTATGTTATTTTTTCATATTTAGTTTTCTCTTAAGAGAAACAAAAAACAATGGGGTAGAGATAGGTTTACATAAAGAAGTTTCTTGTTTTCCCTGTATAAACCTGTAAATACTGTGAATTTGGATCAATTAATTGCCCAAATTTTCAGGCTATATCTGTACACAGAAGAATTTCCTGTTAAATAGATGTATCTTTATCCTGCAGTAGGACCAGATAGTTTTGAAGCTTAGCAATACAGCTATGTTTTTCCTGATACTAAAAAACTGGTGTTATTTCAATACACAGTTTGTTACTTAGATTTACGGCAGGGAAAACTTCATAACCTTACCTTAAGCACTTTGTCTCTCATACCCATGGTAGCCTATGGAAAGGGGAGGCACTTTAACTCTGCCGGGGTTTGCAGCCAGGCAGTTCTCCGTTTCCAGAGGTGTGAGGGAGGGAGAACCTCGGCTCCTGAGGTGCAGGAGGTCCCGAGGCACTGCATCGGGTTCACAGAGTGTGCTCAGTCGCTGGGAGTTGGCGTGCTCTGCTCTCTAAAGGAGCTTAAAACACTTGCTGCTTTATTTTTTACATCTGTTTTGGTCAGTGTGTGTTTGTACTGTGACCTGTCGCTCTGCCCTGATGCTGCTCACAAAAAAGCTCATAACCAGTTGGGAATCTGGGAGGTGACAGGGCAGCAATCTGGGGTGGAGGAAGCAGTAACTGGCAAGTCGAAGCCGCTGTTCCAGGCAGCAGTTCAGCGTGAACTCCCTCTCCTGTCCCCAGATTGCTGAGCTGTCTGCCTGCTTTTCAGATTTGTTTTTGTCTTGAGCAGTGAATCACAGCAGTGCTCGCCTGGGCAGGTGACATCAGTTGGATTTCTTGTGCCGGATGCCAGCCAAAACAGATGCGGGAAGAGGAGGGAGAAAAGAATTTGGAGTCTTCAGTTTGCAGCGCCAGCTCCATTCTCCATGGAGCTGATGTGTGTGTTTTCCTTGTGCTGTGTGCCTTTCCACAGCCAATGCTGTCTCCTTCTCTCAAGTTTCTGAGAGCTCAGAGCTGGAGAGCACTCTTTGCTGCCTTTTGTTAGGTCCCTGAATTTTACGGGAATTAGCATTTCTGACCAAACATTTGCAGCAAATATTTTTGCAGTCTCTGCCCTTCCTGGTTTTGTTTTGTTTTGTTATAATCAAAAGTAAATATGTAAGCATCAACTCACCGTGCAGGATACAAATAAAATAGATCGGTCACTAGTTTAAAAAAGTAATGCACCGTACAAACCCTTACTTATGTTCTTTAATTTTCACACAGAGAAATTGTATCACCAAATACACTGTTGTTTGACTGCAACCTAAGTGAGTAATTACCCACCAAAAAGACCTTACAGGAAATATTTTTGACTGAGCTAAATGGACTTGTAACTATCTTTTTCTTAAAGAATTAAATAAACCAAAGTCACCTCATCCCAGGGCACTTCTAATTTCTCTCTGGCAGTTTCTCCTCAGTGCCCGAAGAAATAGCAGGTATTGTGTTCTCGGGTCGGATACATGTGGCGTTTAGAATTCTTACAAGGTATTTGCTGCATTTTCTCTTAACGTTAGGAAAATCATTAAAGCAAAAATATTACTTCGAATACTGCCAAGTGTAATGCCTTCTCGAACATAAGCACTACTGGGATCAGACTGTTGAAAGAACTTACTTAGTAGCTTTGGAAAATTTTGCCTGAATAAATGTCAGCATGCTTTCTGTGCTGCCGTTACTGCTATCTCATTTCTCTGCCTCCTGATACTTTCCCCATTCTTTTCGTTGTCGCTGTTCTCTTTTGTTTAACCTCGGTCTACGGTTCTTCCATCAGCTGCATACCTAAAGGGCTGCATCATGGTCCAAGATAAACATGTTGATGGCTACTAATGTAATATAACTGAATACTTGGGGAAGGTGCTTAATGTGACTTCTGATCCCTTTCATCCCTGGCAATTTATAGGACACTCACACATCATTCAGGAGGAACAGGGTTTTGAAAATGTCGCTGGAGCTCTGGTATGCAGTCTTTAAACAAAAGCTTGACTCTATGATTTTACTGGGGCTTGTTTAAATTGCAGTTTTCTAGAACGTTGCTACGGAAGATGCACCTTCAGCTTCTCCAGAACGAAAGGCGACCAAGTTTTGTGCTGGAGGAGCCGTGACTCTGGTAGCTGGACACAACAGATCTGCTCTCAGTGGGAGTCGTGGCTTGTATAAATGTTAGTTGTTTGCCCCTACAGCTAAGTGTTTTTTAAGAGTTCACAAGGGGTCAGATAAACATTTAGTGGCTTTCAAAACCTGTCTCTGGTCATTTGAGTATGTTGTGTTATGTGGTCAGGTTACAGCGAATTTCAAAGCACTGCGGGGATTACTGGTCTTTCATACTGCCTTGAACTGTTTATAGTGGCTTTATGCCCAGGTCTATAGCATGCTTGAAGAGAGTACCAAATAGCAGGAATGAGTCTGTCTGTAGAATGGAAAACTGGGGACTTTTCTATCTCCTTGAGTTCTATTGTTCTATTTTACTGCTACTCTGACGTTGGTACACAGCGGTGCACGTATTCAGGTGAACAAGTTGAGGAATGGTACTCAGTGATAAAGGAATCCTACATCAGCACGAAAGGAGCTGTGTGTGTGACAGGTGACTGAAGGTATGCTTATTTGTGAAGAGCTGGTTTTGCACTACTGAAACGATTCTTTAGCCGCAGATCCCTACTTGCACATTACTTTTTATTAAAAAGTAGAGAGTCAGCAAGTGAAGGAGGAAGAGCTGCAGAGTGAAAAATCAGTGGTTAGAAAATGTACAAAGAATGCCATCTTGTTTGCTTGCATGTATGCATGCAGAATATATATACACATTATGCCTTATGATAACGATGTCCAACTAATCCTTCTATTTTCTGAGCTCCTTATTAAAATAGCAGTTCTATTCTTGATAGATTTTGAGAGAAATATTTCTACAATAGAAGAGAAAATATTTGAGGTAATTAATTATGACTTAAGGATTTTCTTAGGTTTGTCCACGTTCAGTTCCCATAGAAGTAAAATATTCTTGGTGTTTTTCAAAGGCAGCTGCATTCCAACATGCTCTAAACGTATCATCGACTTCCTCCAGACAAATCTTAGTGTACAGTTGAGACAATATAGGAAAAAAAGACTGCTGTCATACTTTTCAGCTGTTTTTTCCAAGAATAAGAAGAAAAAGCTAAAATTTTAGGAGGAGGTTATGTCAATTTTTAACGTTATTTGCTACCCTCTTGGTAATCTTTCAGCACGGTTGCAAGAGTTATACGTGCGTGTTGCTTCCTGAGCTCTTGTATCTCAATTGCTGCAGTTGTCCAGGATGTTACAGGGTTATAAACGGTGGAGTTTGTTGCAGTGAGAACATGAATCCCTCCAGCACACTGGAGCATTTATACTCGTACAATGTTTGGCTTTTCTGTGGGTTATATTTCTTAAGTGCTTTCTGCCAAGAAAGAACATGCATGCCAAAAAAAAATTGGTCATGGAAGGACAGGTGTATACTGAAACCCAAAAGGCTGGATAGAAGGCAAGACTGTTATTGGTAAGGAAAAGAAACAGAAAGGGAAAAGTAGGACTTCTTAAGCAAAAGGTAGAATAAGGAGATTAGCGAAGAGGGGAAAAGGAGTGGTAATAGAGAAAGAAGGTAAAAGATCTGTGCCATTTGAATGGTTCGTATTGTCTGCAACACAAGGCGGTATTAATGAACAATTTGCCAGCTAATTATACTCTTTATAATTGGCTTAATCTGTGCACCACTGCAGAGTTCCCCAAGCCTGCCTCTCGTGATTACCATTATTAGCAGTTCCCAGCTACAGTTGTGCTTCATTTCAGAAATCCCCTCACTATGGCTCCGTGAATTACTGGTTTCTGAAGGGGAGTTATCTGAGCAGCAGTCCTTCACAGTGAATAATTTTGAAAGGAAAAAATACAAACGCTTGCTGGAACGCAAGGGCTGAGTTTAAATAAAATAGGCAGTTCTGTGGGGACGATCACAGAGTTCTTGTCTTGAGAGTGCCAAGTCCTGCATTTATGCCAGCTAACTTTAGGCACCTAGCTGACAGAAATGCAGTCCTTGGAGGCTTTTGTTTGTCATCATTAGGGGTCTGCCCAGATGAAAAAGTTCATTAATCCAACCGAGCTGCTTCTCCTTGCTGACAGAGGGAGCTGAAGGCAGCTGCCCTTCTGTGCTGGACATCCATCAGCTGGAATGAAACTTGACCTGGGTTCTCATTCTTCTAGATCTCTGGCAGTCTGCATATCTGAAAGAAAAAAAGCATTTCCCTGGCCCTTCATTGGAGCACATTCCAATCCCCAGTTGTGGAATCTGATACTTTGTATTTTATTGTATTTTATACATTTTTGTGAAATGTCATAACGGTTTAGTCTTTTTTCTTCACATAATCTCAGCAGAAGTTGTTGGTGTTTTCTCTGTCTTATGCTGCATTTGTTCACCATCACTTTTCAGCAACACAGCTTGGAACATCAGAGTCCCGCTGCATGTACGTTACTAGGTGTAAGGTGAGGAATACCTATCGGTCAGTCGTGTGTGGGGTCCGCTGCATGAGAGCCGTGTGCTTGAGGTATACTTCCGTGCATCCTCTCCAGGACCAGCCTCTCCCAGGCAAGAAGCAATAAAAAAAATAAAATGAGTCTGAGCAAATGAAGAATTTTGGGGCCTCTGAGAAAGCTCCAAGCAGTAAAGTCCAGTTGTCTGGGCTTTGGAGAGAGACCAGCATCTCTTCCTTGTAACAACCCTTCTGCTGTAAACCTGGCTGGATTTTGCTCTGACTTTGGTAAAGTTAGCTTCCTATCTAAAATGTAATTGTTTTCTAAATTCAGTACTCTTTTTTTTTTTAATACACAAGAATATAGAATTTGAATAAATTTTTTTCTTTTGGATATGAGGGATTGTGATTCCCTACTGAATCCTGTGCAGTCTCAAACATGCACAGTGTGAAAAATGTTTTGGTCCCTTTTTTGTACCAGTGGCAATACGTATTTAATTTCAAGAGCACAACAGACATTCAACTTTAGTGGCTCTAAAAAATTGTCCTGAGTGACCCAATCCTTTTTGGTCTTGGAGTACTAATGGATAGGACGGTGGTAAATTGCTGAATTATAGTGAAGCTTCATAGTAAGATGACTTCATTTTTTTTTTTCCTGTTGTTTTTTTCATCTGTTCCTTCATTTTTTATGGAACAAGGGACAGGAACTGTCCTATTGCATTCAGTTTCTTTGAGACTTTCTGCCCGTCCTTTCCCTTAAGCACAACAACTCTGCTCCTCTTTCCCCAACCCTCTCCCGGCTCAGGCCTGTGCTGAGCATCTCTCAGGCACGGGCTCTGTTCGCGCCGACCCGCAGAGCTGCTTATTCCCGGAGGCTGCGAGCAGCGGGTACCAGCAGGTAGAGAGAGCTCTGGGACCCCTCGTAGAGCGAAGCAACAGGAGCCTGTTTCAGCACTCCTCTGGCATACGCTTAACTACAGGAGGGATCTAACAAGGAAGCTGTTTCAGTGTAATGTAGAATACATCTTTAACTTTCTTTCTTTTCTCTGGCATTGTCCAGAGTTTTGGGGTGGGTGTTACTCATATTTCAGTAATGTATCAGATTTTGGTGTAAGTGCTTGATGGCTTTGAGTGGGTTTAAATAAGCAGTGGCAACAGAAGACAAATATTTTAAAATTTAAATATTTTATGCTTATGTACTTCAGCTTACTTAATCCATTTCATTAAGGATCTAGTTGTCATGGTTGTCCATGCTCCCTAGGAAACAGACTTTTCTCGCTCAGCTGTGGCTGTTAGGGAGCGCTGCTGCCTCAGCTCTGAAACTGCGACTCTGTCTTTTATTTCTAGCTTAATCTGTGAAGGGCCTCTGTCTGGGTGTTACGCATTATCATCTTGCCAGAGATAAGACTTAGCCTTGAGCAGGCGTGCCCAACTGTGTGTAATATCCTGGGAACCGATTGTACGGTATCTTCTCATTAACTATTCCTAATGGGTGGAAACGATACCAGAGGGGTTACAGTAATGAAGTCGTAATGTGATAGATCGGGCTGAATGAGAATAAATTCATTCTGATGTGCAGCAGTATTCCAGGGGGTATCATTAGTGCATACAGAATAATACATAGAAACCTACTGGCTCGCCCTGTGTTTTTTAATTTACTGTTTCCCAGTAACTCCTTAAAAACCCAACCTGCGATTTAAAGGCAAGATTCAGATCAACGTGTCACCACAACAGACAGGAGTTTGCAGTGAGAAAGAAAATATTATGGAAACTAAAATATAACTAACCGAAATGGCTGTTCTAGTATTAAATTCGTGTGAGTGCTGTTAGAGGAACAGTGACTATTCTTTCATTACTGCACAAATGAGTGTCAAGATAATTGTTTAGGAAATGAATGAAGTTTTGGTCTTTCTGTAGTACCTTCCCTTTAAGACAGGTTTGGAATAGGAAAAAGCATAGCCACTAGAAGGCCTTCTGTTTTTTTCTGTGGTTCATTTAATGCATTGCCGTATTGTATGCCTTGAACACAAACACTGAACTAACTTTATATTATTGTTAGGTAGTAAATTCTGATTCCAAATCAAAATTTCATGTAGACCCTTTTTCAATAGAGCTATTTAAAAATAAACAAACAGTGCATTCACGTTTAACAACAAAACTTAAGTCTGCAATGTAAAATATTGTTTCCTGAGCCACTTTGCTATGTACAAAGCATTACTGAAATGTCTTCAAATTTTTAAAAATGCTGAATGGTTTATGCTACAAAAGATATAGTGCAAAAAAGAGCTAGATTAAAAACAAAAACTGCACCTTTCAGATGTTAGGTGAAAAATAGGATAGTATTGCGTATTTAAAGAATCTAACAGATGCAACTAAATGCCTTTTCACGTGTGAAAGCAGTTCATTAGAAGTGATGTGCCTACTGCTCTGTGGTGCTTGTGCTTTTAGGAACACTAAGTTTCAGGTTTCTGAATGCCTATTTTGTCAGCATTTGAATACAATTGAAAACATCACCTTCTAAATCAGAAGTTCTAATAATTTCAGTAACAGATTATAATTCTAATCTAATTATTTCAGCATTAAATATCCCTTCTCTTAATTTTAGTTCTTTGTCGTGTTTTAAACTCTAGAAATAAAGCATGAGCTACCTCTGTATGTAAAAAGTATGGACTTAGTTTTGTAATGTATTTTTAATAAATGCTTGGTACAGGAACAATTTTTTCAAGTAAAGTCTTACATTTCCTACAAAATGTAGAGTCAGTGACTGGTTTTCTTTTAGGCTTTTTTTTTATTTATCATTATTGTGGTAGCAAGGAGAGATTGAAAATAGTTAGACAAATCATCTCATTTGACTGGTACGTGAGTTTTCCTCCTTAATCGAAACCACAGTTTAGGATTCTGCACCGCACGTGCATACCGTGCTTACAGCTGAGCTGAGGCTCTGCCAGCAGGACTGCTCCTGCTCCCCAGCCCTCTCCAAAGGCAAGAACCCTGAGCCTTGCCACCTCAAGTGTGTCTATGCCAGCCCACATCATCTGGGGGAGGAAAAGGGAGCTCCGTGCCCAGGCAGAGGTATGATGTTGTGGGAGTCACAGTGGTGCAGTGGGAAAACAGTGGATGGCTACAGACTCCCTCCGAAAAATGGAAGGGAAGAAGAGAAGCTGGAGTCGCACTTCATGTACAAGAGATGTTTGAGCATGTGAAGGTCAGCGATGGAGACCACAAGTTCCATCAAATGGATAGAAACAGGACCTGGAAACTACAGGGCCTCAGTCCTGGGAAAGCACAGGAATGAGTCTGCCTGGAAAGTGTTCCAAGCCAAATGAAGCTGGAAACTGGGAAAAGCCAGGAGAAGCTACCAAAGGCAAGTCAAGCCTGACTTACCTATGTCTCCTTCTGCAAAAATGTAACACTTTTCTACAAAAAAAATAGAAAACCAGTACTGTTTTTGTTCATGAAGTGACAAAAGCAGGATTTTGCTTCATTGTTACAACACAACACTATGTAATATATTTAGTTTGCTAATTGAGGTGAAAAGAGCTCTCTGTCCGGGTAAAATATGTGATTTTTATCTAAAGCGACTAGGTATTTTCTGCTCCTGAGTTGTTTTTTCACTTTTGGTATGTGCAACTCTATTGCATTTATGCTGTGAAGACGTAGTGCTGTAGAGGTGTGAGTCTTTAAAACTCTGGGAAGGGCTTCAGTGACACTTGGCAGTGATATATCATTTCTCAAGTGCAGGGCCCAAGTAATGCATAAGCAAAATTTGCTTAATTCTTGCTTAATTTTATACTGTTTTATAATAATTTGGCAGCTGAATTTGCTCAGTTGTGATAATCACCTCTTCACGACCTCCCTCTTTTTGTCCTTGGTTTAGTTTATTTTGCCAGTTTCTCCAGGCTTATACCACCTCATTAGCTGCTGACTTGTAGAAAACATCAGCTTAAAGCTCGACTGTATCTCCCCAAAGCCTCATGTAGTCCTGCACGGTGAGGGGATGACGTATGTTGACATACTGATCGTTCTTCGTGACTAAGGCTGCCAGTGTTAAAATTGTCCCCTAATGATTATAGCCCCTCAGCCCTCTTTGGTTACACACCAGGGCACATCACGGCGGTGCACTGCATTTCCGAGTCCCCCAACAGGAGCTCCTGCTCTTAGGCATGAAAGAAAGATGAGAAAATAACAACAGAAGATAAAGATCTGACCCATTGTTTCACCAAACACGTGAGAACTGATTGAACAATGCAACTCCTCTCTTAGCTTTTCACGTAGCCCTCTGTTTGCAGCTTGCAGGTCTTGCATTCACGTTCTTTCTCTGCCACCCCCTTAAGGCGGATGAGTACTGTGCAGAAGTGCAAATACACCGTGCTGCCTTCTTGTCCCTGCATGCACTGGTCCAGCCTGTGCACTTCGAAGGGAGAGTTTGGTCTCAGATCAGCTCAGTGCCACCCAGCCTTTCTCATGGCCTGGCCCTGGAAGCGTGTCCATCGCATCAGTGCCTGCACAGGTGTCCTATTCCTGCCCGTGTTGTGGTCCCTCATCACTGAATTATGTTCACATGAGCGCCCTTCACACGGCTGTTCTTGTCATGTTAGGTGTCACCCTGCTAGTCCATCAGGGATTTGAAAAGACTGGAATTAACATACCTTTCGTCTATTTAGAATAGAATTCAAAGATAACACGGGCTCTGCACCTCCTCACTCTGTTTGTGCCATCGAAGTTACTACAGGGGTTGTGTCACCCAGCTCTGAAATCAAGCAATATCAGGACTGGAATGCAGCATCTGCTGAAACAGCGCCCAGAAATAGTACACAACAATTTTTAAGGGGGGGAAGCTGGGAGCACCGTGATTAACTGAAAATGCCAAGGGAACTGTAGGTGGGTGGAGTGCTTCTATCCAGTGTGGGATTTGGCTAGAGAACCAGAACATCTCTGAACTTCTGAGGGATTGGTGATAACCACAGCTGATCAGGACTCACCTCCACATCACGGATGAGCATCAACATGAAGCAACATGAATTCTGCTGTATCTTTCAATTTTATTTTTTATTCATCTTTTCCCCATTTCTGTCCATTATTGAAATTTCACGTACAGATGATGAGATCTCTGCAGTGGTTTGCAGGTGTTGCCAGTTCCCAGGCAGAGGCAATGAACGGCACAGTTTCACAAGAGCATTCAGTGGGAACCTCTTGGTGAGCTTTCCCAACACACGCCTGTCCTGGCCCTCTCGCTCGAGTTCCTACCTCCTTGCTGTGCCATCCATTCTCCTCAGTCATTCCAGTGAAATTATTTATAGAGTCACACAGCGAACTAGATCAGGCAATTAATGTTCTGCCCTGCCCTCCCTGATGAGATCATCTGTGTTAGTGAGCAGCAGGTCCTGTAGAGAGCCTCCCCTGGTTGGAGCATCTGTCACCTGGCTGAAGAAATTGTCCTCAAGGCCAGGCATCTTCCACTTGATGCATTCTCTGACCCTATGATAAAAGCATCTTTATGGTAGCTCAGGTGGTGTTTCAAAGAGAATTTCCATGCAGTTATCTTTTTACTAGCGTTAAATACTTATCTGCTTCGTATTTGGACTGTGAAGAGCATTTTCCATGTGCACGAGCTGCATTTTTCTTGAATGAAAAGCTGCATAAAGAGCTCTACGAATAAGTATGCATAGTTTTTTTCTGATTAGTTGATATTGGGGTAATTGTATTGAAGTGGGATGTTGAATGTACTTGCTATTTGGCAGTAGTAAGGGAGAAACATGTTAATTCCCTAAGAGCAATACCTGTTACCAGTTATTTCTGGTAGCTGATAAGAAGGGTAATAATCAAAACTCCATAATTAAAAATACATTAGCTGTTTTAACTTAAATTCAGAAAAGACAGGCTCCTTGGTGCAGGCGCTCTTTTTGCGTTGCTACGTGAGCTTGTAGCACAGCAGCAGGTGTCCATGCTTTGGGACAGTAGCACTTGGTGCTCTTTGTGGCAGAAACAGCATTTTTGTTATGTTATCATATAAAATATGAATTTTAATACTAAATGTAATGCTTTGCTATGAGAAATATGTAAACTTGGCTTCAAAGGAGCAGCATGCACTTCCTGGAATTCTGTGCATAGTGTGGTTATAAATAAGCAGCAGGTTATTTGGGATTCACTAGGGCTGATATCTGGTATCGTTAACAGTATCTGGCAGAAATTGTTTTCCCTGACAGACAGTTGATTTTTGATTAATGCAATATGCTTTGTTATGAAAACCAGTATCTTAGAAAATTAATGAATACCAAGCATAAATCCAGCATGGTGACTGGCTCATAAAGCAAATACGTATATGCTATTTAATTACTTTCCATCTCATCTCTTGCCAAAATTTTATTCCTTTGGAAGCATCATAGAAGCATCACAGTCAAATTTAAATCATTTTAAAATAGGACAAAAAATGGTGCTAGGCATGGGTTGCAAATACAGGGTTTAATTCTGGCTGTAAAATTAATTAATTTGAAAGGGAATTATTTTTCATTTGTGCATGAGTGCATAGCACTGGAAACGTTATGTATTTGTATTCAATTAAGTACACTTTTTCAGTCTATAAAAAAGTATTCTCTTCGTTGCCCAAGTTGTTAATAAGCTGCAAGAATTGATGTTTTCTGCTTCGTTGCTACTGTTTTATGAACTTATTGTTACCTTACATGCAGCGCCCTTGTTGTAGGGCTTGGCCTCCCCATGGCGGGGCCCTTGCCCCTGGTTCTCCCGTCTCATTAGACCTGTCTGCTAGGAGCGTGTGCTTCGTTCAGCGCCACGTGGGACAGCGCTCCAGCACGTTCCGGGGACTTGGCGCTGCCAGCGAGCTCCTGGGACACGTGGCACTTTGAGGAGGTGCAGCACCGAGGGGCAGGAGGGAATCTCTCCGTGCGGTGCCGAACTGTGCCACCTGTGTTCTCCTTGGTTTTATTCCTGTTGCCCTCTGTTACTTACCAGCAGGGAAGATCATTAGATCCATGTGTATGCGATTCAAGCGGGGAGGTGCTCTGCATTTCTGGTTTGTGTATGGGATGTGTTAAAGTCAGATGGAACTTACCTGAAAGTTTTTAAAGAGAAATGGCCCTTGAGGTTTAGTTGAATTTGCAGCTTTGTCTGCTCTTTCAGTGAAACTGTTAATTGTAAAAACTAGTGATTTGTGAAAAAATGCTGAATTAGCTTTGAGGTGTCTCTAAATGATAAAGACAATGCCTGAGCAGTGCTTTAAGGATACAAAGTTTTTAAAGAAATCCCAGTCCAGACAGCATGCAAATATTTTCCACTGAAAATATATCTACTGCTCTTGAATGTATTGATTGGACAGACATTTCAAGAACAGACATTGCTGTTTTGTGAGAAAATCATTGAGAGCTATTTCTTTCTAGGTTTTACTGAAGCGTGAAGTGAATGATAACGGAGGACGTTCTCCCTCTCAAAGTTTATCCTTAGTCTGTGCATCTCTGCTGCTATGTCAGGTTCCTTTCCCTCTGTCAGCCCTTGTAAGGGTGTTGCTGGAAGGGCGCTGAGAAACCTTGTGGGAATTTCTGCGCTGTCCGAAGCGGTGGGTGTGAGTGGGTGACTTGGCCACTGCGTATGGTCCAGTTTGAGCATCTTAAGCACCGCTGAGCATTGAAAGATGAGATAGCTAACGTGAACCTTGAGACCTGGAAGTTTCCAGGTGGTTGCTGGCGGTGCTCGCTCCAAAGCCAACCTGTGCCGTGGCGGGCCGGCAGGCAGGCGGGAGGCCTTCCTTGCCTTCCCTGGAGGCCGGCTCCCACCGCTGCCTCCCAGCAGTGCCTTCAGGCTGCTCACTCTGAGACACGGCGCTGGTCGAGCCTGCAGCAAAGAACATTGTCACGTTTTGGGCGGTTTTTGACTTCTATTGAATTAAATATGGAAAAGTAGCGGTCGTGGTCTGCATACAGGCATAACTGTGCATGAGTATCGTGGTGGCACGGTGTGGCCTGAACGCTGGCGTAGCCACATCCACGAGCCAGGCCTGAAGTGCTGCACGAGTGGTCAGCTCGGCGAGTGGGAGAGGTGGGAGTTCCCTAAGGGCTGCCTCTAGGAGATGTTCCTAACTGTTCCTTGCAAAGTCAGTGTGCTTAGTCACTGGAACAGCAGTTTCTACTTTTTTTTTTTTTTTAATACTTTCTAATACTTTGTTTTCTCTTTGATAAAATGATAATTTTTTATTTGGGGAAAAATGTTTACAATTCATGCAGTTCTCTCTTCACCGATTGGATGCCAGGCTCCCCCTCCCATACCGGTTCCATGTGGATATAACGTTTTCCTGTTTTCCTTACCTTACAAGTCAAAAAGTCACCAAGCTTTGACATGAACGTTTCAACTACGTGGTGAACTGTAATTTCACTCTGCTTTTTCAAATGTGGATGGAGACTATAATTCATGCAAAGAGTGGATTATTATTATTTTGTGCTTTGAATTATACATGAGTTGGCACAGGAAACATTTGAATTTCATCAGTGCTTAACGTAGATGCTGTGGACTAAGAAGGCATTTTGGAGTGTCACATAAATGCTCTGCTGAAATAGCTTAATTGTAACCACTGATAATGCGCAACAATAAAGGGGTAGAAACCAGTAATTGCAAAAATAATGGTACCAAACCATCTTTATTCTTGCTTCCTTGTCCTTGGATTACTGTTTATAAATTTTTGCTTTTCTGATGTAAAAATTTTAGGAGTAAAAAGACTTCTTTTTTTTTTTTTTTTTTTTTTTTTATTTTCTTCTTCTTCTTCTTCTATTTGACAGACTAGAGACGACTTCCTGGGTCAGGTGGATGTGCCACTTAGTCACCTCCCGGTAAGCAGTGCTTTTGTCTCTGTGTGCTCTCTTTGTCATCACCAGATATGTGAACTTGAATTTGTTTTTATTTTTATAGTTGAATGGGTTAACACAGGAATGTTGGAAGTTATTGAAAAACATTTACATCAAATTAAAGTGTCATGAGCATTGAGTACTCATGGAGCATGAACATTGTTATTTTTGCCTGAATTTGACCCCTTGCTATTGATGGATGTTATTACGTGAGGAAAATGGCTTTGCAGTGACTTTCACAATGATGCTTATTTGGATATGTCTGTTATGGTTGATCTTGAGTCATAACACTGTTGTTGTTGGCTTATAAACTGCGATAGTTGAAGAATATGATGGAAGGATCAAAAATGTATTCTGATGAAAAAAGCATTATTCCATTCCCTAGCATACTAGCAGCATTTTTTAGTATTATTGTGTCCATATTTGTGTGTATGCTTCCATTTACACACATGCATGTGCGCAGACATTCTCTCTCTCAAAGTAGCAGATACACAACTGTAGAGAGAGTGCCCGGTGTGAAGCTGCATGTGTACTGCAGACACGCTGCTCCAAAGTAGAAAATGATGAGGGACGTATTAGTGCATGTCTATTTTGCAGTCAGGTAGCATTTTACAGTTCCTTTTTAGTAAATGTTATTTTAATAATTAAAAATCATCAGCAAGAGTTGAGGTAGAGCTAGAGGCATGTCACAGGCTGTGAGCTCTTTGGAGGAATTGGCAGCTTTCTGCTTTCCGTCGGCATTCTATAGGCAGATGACAGCCCTACTGTCCTCTCCCCAGGGACTTGCCTCGCACTTCAGCGTGCATCTCACGTTCTAGCTCTTGTTTAAACAGTGGAACGCTAAACTTACTCTTTCAAATTATTTTTAAGTCTTCTGCTGTCTTTAAATAGAAAATGCAAATTGTCTGGTTGAGCTTCTTTGCTGCCATTGAAGAATAAATTCCATTATCTAAAATGAGAAAATGTAGTCCAGAACTCCCCGCTTCCTTCCATTGAGGCTCACTACGAAGTGAATGTGAGTCCTGTACAAAATCCTTCCTCACTCTCCATATTTGCGGATAATTTATTTAGCTCCAGAAGCAACTTTTTTTTTCTCCAAAATTTCTCCTGGAAAACTTGTAATACACATCTCAGAGCTGTCATTCGTTCTGTTTCTGGCTCTGACATAGCAGTGTCTCCCATGGGCTGTTCTCACGCTCTGCGTCAGTTACTTACATCATGCTCATCACAGAATCACAGAATTTTCTAGGTTGGAAGAGACCTCAAGGTCATCGAGTCCAACCTCCAACCTAACGCTAACAGCCCTCCACTAAACCATATCCCTAAGCTCTACATCTAAGCGTCTTTTGAAGACTCATCAAGGTGTGTGTACTCATTTGATGTTCAGGGAAACATGCTATAATTCTTTACGTTCTAATCAATGTTTTCCTCATTTATCCTTCCAGTATGCTCCATGAGAGATCATGGAGCAATTATTTAAAATATTTTCTTTCTCATTCTAACTGTGTTGCTGATTTGTTTGGCAAAATCCTGGCTTTCTCTGGCACTATCTAATTGCTATCTGCAATATTTGGTTAAAATAAACAGCTTCGTTTTTAATGCACATTGCATACAGATGAGAGTACTAAAAAGCAATACTTCTCAATCGTGCATTTTTTAAAGTCCTTGATTTGATTATAATCTACTATCTCACCGAGAAAATGGGAAGTCTGTCTTGCACAGATTGAGTGGAAACTTAATGCAGGAAATGCCTTGCAGGATAAGAGTTCATTCCGTGAAAGACTGTATGTTATTTGATATAAAATCTGAGATCATGAGTTAGGCTTCATTTTGAAGTTATTACTTACTGACTTTGAAATACCACAGATAATAAAGCTTTTACTGATTAGTAATCCGGGAGGCAGGTTATTCTGTGTTTATAAAGGCTTAGTAGAGGAATGGGGCACAAAAAGTATTGTTGTTTTTAAGGATGGGGCTGGAAAGGGATTTCTAGATGTACCACCATTTTTTTTTAGTAGGTGGCAGAAAGGAGCAACATTCCTGCTACCTTGGTGCTCATTTTGAGAAAGTTTCATGGTAATCCAAGGAACTAGATCTCAGGTCTCTGTTGGAGCATGTGTGGTAACGTGCTTACTTTTTCAGTGTAACACAGCTCATGCTTCCAATCTGTCAGCCCCAATGGTACAACAGGTTAATGTGCCCCAAGCAGTCCAAAGATTATACTTGTATATGGGCCTCTGGTTCTTTTATTTACCTTCTCATTTTTAAATCTCTAGTTTTGTACCTATAAAGTGCCTGATCTCACAGACTTGATGGATGTAACTTACCTTGATAAAGAAGCTGAAATTCTTATGTAATAGAAAGTTTTTTTTAAGATTTAAGGCTTTGTGAAACATAATTAAGTGGAAATCAGAAAATGTGATCTGTCGGCCTGATAGTATTACAAATCTGCTTCATACAGAATTTCATAATTCATATAGTCTTAACTGAAAGTTTTGAAAGTTTCAACAGTTTTGAAATAAAAAAAATGAAAGCCAACTGAAGAATATTTTATTTAATAGCTTTCCAAAGTATTTTGAAGCAGTCAAAATACTGGTATTTTGACGCAGTCAAGTATTTTGAAGCAGTCAAAATACTGCTTCAAGTGGATGCAGCCTTCTCTGACGATGCTGTTGGGTGACTGCATCAAGTTGGAGAGGGGTTGTTTACTGGGTCTTTCCCAGCTTTCACTGAGATATGAACGTTTCTGTGCATTTACAAACGTTTCTGTGCACTTAAAAACAAGGCTTGGTTCAGCCCGTTACTGGTATTTGCAGTGACATCTAGTGGACCTCTTCCGCAGCTATATATTAAACATCCACCCACTGTAATTATACTGGAGCAGGTCTGCCTGCTGCAACTTTGTCACTTGAACAAATCCTCCCTAGCAGTTTTAGTTGGTCTGTGATGTGAATGTTCTTTATAGATCTCTGTGCTTGTTGGAAAGCCCTGTAATGTGCTATTTTCTTAAATACTTGTAGACTGAAGACCCAACCATGGAAAGGCCATATACGTTTAAGGATTTCCTTCTCAGACCAAGAAGGTGAGGGGGAAGACCTTTGTGTTTTAAAACATTTCTTACCTCGAGATTTATTATTTGCAACTATTTGAGGGCTATTGAATTAAATGCTTTTCTTTATTTTGTAGCCACAAATCTCGTGTAAAGGGTTTCTTGAGACTGAAGATGGCTTATATGCCTAAAAATGGTGGTCAAGATGAAGAAAATGATCAAAGGGATGAATCTGAGGTAAGACACTTAATCAAGAGTTCACTAGTTGATAACCTCTTTTTGTCTTTTTTACACATGTTGAGGTATTCAAATTATTAGAGATCTAAAAATATAATTATAGAAAAAGTTGTATTTTTGAAATATAAAATGCTGGTAACAATGTTGGTAGCTACTTACTCCCAATCACACATGCACACAGGTGTGTTTTTTTTTTTAGCTGTAAGGTGATGTTTTCTCTACTATTTCAAGTACATCAAAGTATTTCAAGTGGCACAATGAATTCTAAAGTTTGTCTTACTCAGTTATGGTGGTGTTTTTTTCATTTTTATGAACATTCTCAAGACCTTATAAGTCATGCAAAGAGGGCAGAAGAATTCAGAAGTCTATCCAGGTAATTTATATTTGACATAAACATGATGGTCTGTATTAAATATATAAGTACCTCTTCCTGAGAAGCCATTTCAACGTAGCCGTCAAAACGCTTTTCTTCACTTCTTGGCAGCACTGGCTTTACAGAGAATAGAGCTCATGGAGGCACAGCAGGTTTAAAGATTTCTCAGCACTCTTATCAGCCATCATGCATCTTAAGAATTACTGCATTTAGAGTTGACCAAGTGGATATTAGCCCAAGTTTGCTTTACTAATAATGCACAACAGTTGCCTGTAACTTGAGAATGAGGGCTCTCATCCCAAGCTATATTTTTCTACTCTGGCGGTTGCTTTTCAGAGGGTCTGCCTTGGTCCCGGTACAGAGGCAGCAGAGTTGTTTCTTAGCAGTCGTCAACCTGCACATGTTAAAGCAGCCTATCAGGCTATCCAGCCTATCAGCATATCCAGCCAAAACCATGCTTTGTCTGGATCTTATGGCAGGGTGTTGAGTCTCTTATTACTATGAAGGCAGTTTACAGGTTCAAAACCATTTTTTTTCTCTGTCATCTCATATGAAAAAGTGAGTGTGTTCGTGTATAAGTACTTTTGTATTTTGTCTATACTTTGTACGTATTGTATTATAATTTTGTATATGAATTCATATACGAATCCAAAAAGTTTTATGTGTCACATAAATATATAGTATTTATATAAAATAATCAGTAATCCGTATATCTGAATTATATTCCGTATATAATCCGTATATCCTAGAAATTGCCAAATTCTAATATAATCTGAATTTTCTTTGATACTTCAAATAACAAGAATCTTAAGTCAAGATCCTCCTGACTTATATACATAAGGTAATGCCACAAGGCTCTAGTAGTGTCCTGTGAAAACAGCATTTCAAGTAAGTTAATAGTAGAGAAATTCTTTTAGGCTTTGTTTTATCAACACACTTACAACCATTCCTTAATTTTATACTTCAATTTTTGAGGATTAACGGGGAAGGAATATTCTTAACTATAATTGAATTACAGTAAGGTAGCATTTTATGCCTGTTGAATCTTACATAAGTGAGGATATTTTACCTAGAAAGAATCCACAAAGGCAATTAGATTTCAGTTTGAATTCAAGTAGATTTACATTTTAAAGTCTTTTGGGTTATGCTTATGAAACAGGAGTAAAATATAGCGTGGTGGTGGTGTAAGTGAAGTTATTGAATATGTTTAGAAATAATATTGATTTTAGGTTTGTTTATTTTCCCAGAAGAGGTATGGTTGAATGATCTGCACATCTGTATGTTGTCCTGCTTTTGCATAGCTTTTTTGCTGCTGTCAATAACTTTTAGACCATTTGGCAAGCTGCAGCTGAATTTGACAAAAGGATAGAATAGATGTGGTGAATAGAAGTTCCCATATGCTTTAAGAAAATAGCAGCTGGGAAAGAGAAAGGAAAAATGAAGGATTATGCTTCATGAAGAAAAGGTCACAGCTTGAGTTCAAAAGTTAGCAGTTGGTTCTGTTTGGCTTCATGACTGAAAATCTGCACCTGGCCACCACCAGGCAGAGTGCCTGCCCAAATAAGTTTAGGAATTCCTGTTTTAATAAACTGGTAGAATTTTAGTGTTTGTTGTTGTTGTTGTTGTTGTTTTAATCATAGAAATGTAGTGCACACTGTAACCATGGAGTTTATGTGTGTATGGTTGAGATTTAAGTAATTTTTAACTTCTCTTTGGAAAAAAAAATCTGAATCTGCACCCATGCAGTAATGTAAGCAACAGTAACACAACTTCTCTTTAACTCAAAGTTTATAATCTTTTTTTTTTTCTTTCATTCCTAAGCATGGATGGGATGTGGTTGATTCCAATGACTCCGCATCTCAGCGTCAGGAGGAGTTACCACCTCCTCCACTGCCTCCTGGATGGGAAGAAAAGGTTGACAACCTGGGGCGGACTTACTATGTCAACCATAACAACAGAACTACTCAATGGCATCGACCAAGTTTAATGTAAGTGGCAGTGTAGATAAATGTTTTACGGGTGAGTGAAAAATTATCTGTCAGGATAGTGATTTTTTTCCAACAAACATTATTGTTTTGAATTTGAATTCAAGGTTGGAAAAAGTTTAAGCACAATTTTTACAAAGCTGTTTGTAAAGGCACGCTTTTCTTTTGAGTTACAAACTAATTTTGATTCTGGTGCTAACTGCTACCTATCTGAAACTATGAGAAAATTTTCAGGTATTCTGGTAAATTGAGAACCAAAGTTTGCAGAGCTTCAGTTAAAAACGAAACATCTTTTTTAAAGAATATAAAGAGATTTCCCCACACCAAGCAAATCAGATATACACATAAGTATTCTGGGAAAATCTAGGGAATCTGAAGGTGGAAGAGAAATTAATATGTACCTTCATATATTGGGAGATAGATGAGGAATTTTTCAGTAAGTAATTTAAAAGGAATAAGTTCCTCTGCAGGGACTGTTGAAAGGGTATTAAAAACAAACAAACAAACAAACAAAAAACAACACACAAGCATTTCAAGTCTATTAAGTTTTGATTAAGTTAAACTGATTGATTTTGAAGACATCCTCTTTACTATTCAGTGTATAGACTTCATTGTTTATGCACGCTTGTGTTAATGTGCAGCTCCTGTTCAAACTTTCATTACACATTGCTTATAATTAGAGTTATAGTACTGTAGCAAGTTTACATTTTAAATAGTATGTTTTAATCAAAAATGTTAAGAGTTATACTGAAATCATGCATTATTCAAACATCTTGCATTATTTTAGAGTAGCTACTATTCTTACACTATTGTTTCTAATAAGTGATGTTTGTTCCTTCTTGAATGTTCATATTCATAGTTAAATTACGCAAATATGTGTTGTCTGTATTTATGGCACTGTTTGTTCTTTTTGTCTGATGTGTTTATCTTAGAATTTAATTAAATTTCATTCTGAAGGTTTTGAAATATTTTTGTAAATGCTGAGCTATTTACTATGCAGCTTTTATTTTTTCATCAACTACCACTGTTCTGGTTGGTAACAGTCCGTAAGCATCTATAAAAATTTAATTTTATAAATTATTTAATTTAGGACCCCCTTGTGTTCTGATTATGTTAAATGAAACAAGGAGTACATGGCTTCACAAATTTTTAACTGACAGATAACCAATTAGTCATGGCTAGAAAGCATCATCAGATGTGTATATAAAGTGGAGGCCTCAGGGTCTGCTATTATACTTTCAAGGTCACATGCATTTGTATTTTGAGTCTGGTTATCCTGGGTCACAATGAGTAATAACGGGTTAGTATGTTAGAGTGGGGACTTAATTTTTCTGTTGTGCCAACTTTGATGTGCAAAGAATGTTAATTTCCAGTATTACATGGTATTTGTGAAGTGCTTCCAGTTTTATATTATTTAAACTAAAGGATTAAACTGTTTCCTATTTATGAAGCCTGACATATGCAAGAGTAATGAATTTTATACTATAATCAAAAGCATTAATGAGGTTTTGGAAGCAATGGATGAAGAAGTAGGTGTTTCAGTTTAATATTCATTGTTTTCTTGTACTTTTCCCCTTCCTTATTTCTTTTCCCCACTATCCAGTGATGTGGGATCTGATTCAGATAACAACATCAGACAAATAAACCAAGAAGCAGCCCATAGACGGTTTCGTTCTCGGAGACACATTAGTGAGGATTTGGAACCAGAACCTATGGAGAGCGGAGACATTCCTGAGGTATATAAAGGTCTTGCTTTTAAGAATTTAACTAAACTTCAAGCCAGAGTGTTTCTCCTTTGTAAGCTAATTAATATACAACATGCATAATGTTTTACAGAAATTGCCTGAATTAAATATTAGTGACACAGCAAAAATCCTAGACAGAGCTATACTTTCAAGGTCATATGCATTTGTGGGTGACTGGAAGTGTATGCACTATAAATACCATGTAAATGCAAGGACAATCATTTATAATGCCAAGCATTGCTTGTTGTATATAAGTTGATAAAAACACTTTCAATATTCTGCTTTGAATAACAATGAAATGAGTCGTAAAAAGACGTGAAATGTGCTGAATAGAATAGATGTTTGCTTCAGTGTTCTTTAGCGTCTTGATTTAGAAGAAAGTGAAGCTGTTTTTTCTACCCAAAGTGCTTTGTTCTGTTTGAAATTCTGAGATCTTAATAATCAGCATGTTTGTTTAATTTACAGCTAGACTAACTAAATGAAGTTTCATAAATATTTGTACACCTAGGTGAGCTTTTTGTGCAAAGCTGTAATCCCATTCAACCTTGAGGAATATTTTATTATGAGAATCACAGGCAAAATTCTTTGTGAAAGTTTTGCTTCACTGAATGCTCTTCAGAGCAATAAAAAGATTGTGGAAGCTCTTACTTTGCTCATCATCCGTTAATATTTTATTTGCAGGTACTTATGAATATTATTATGCATTTTATTCTAAATTAAAATTGAGAGTTGTTTCTTACAGGTTTTTAGTAAGAGTGCAGAATTAGTTAAATTTTGAACAAAAATTTCCAATAGATTTTATTTAGTGATAGCTGATTTTTATACATCTTTTCATTTGCATCTGTATTGAATCAAAAAGCGTTGTTTCATCACCACCTTGAAGACAACAAGAAAATCTTTTCCCTTTATACTGAGGATGTTTGTATGTATGTTCTATGGATTGGTTTATTTAATTAAATATTAAGGCTGATTATCACACCTGTGTTTGTCATAATCAGGTAGTCATCTGGAAGGCAAAGGAGACACTTGGTCTGTCTTTACAAACTTAGTTCCTTTTCTTTTGTTAGCCTTGGGAAACCATTTCAGAGGAGGCAAGCGCAAGCGGAGATTCCTTAAGCTTGTCATTGCCACCACCTCCTGCATCGCCGGTATCCCGTACCAGTCCTCAGGAGCTGTCTGAGGAACTGAGCAGAAGACTTCAGGTCACTCCTGATTCTAATGGGGAACAACTGAGTTCTTTGATTGTACGTGACATGCTGTTCTTTCTGAATGCATCTCTATTACTGTAATCTTTTGTTAGTTCAAAGTAATCTGACTCATTTATATGGATGAGTAGTAATTGATGGACTTAGGAAAAACTGAGCACACAGGTAAAAGTATCTTCAAAAAAGCATCTTAGTTACATCATGGAACAAACTGCCTTGAAGAAGAGATTTTCTCAATTTAGGTTCAATATTTTTTTCTGTATGAGCTTAATTTGAGAGCCTGCTTCTGTTATCCTTAGTGTTTCTTTAGTGTTTAGCTTTAGCATTTCTATCCTGTTTCTTTAGTGAAGCAAAATACATCAAATAATACTAGAGAGTATCAAACTAGGCATTTACAAAGGAAAAAGGAAAGACTGCTAGTGCTGTTTCAATCATTGTCCACGTTATTATATGGTAATTTTTCAAAAGTTTGTTGTACATCTTTATGTTAAAGGGTGTCTCTTCTTACATTAGGATTTTACAAACCCTTCATAGTTTACTGGATCAGCTGTTATAACACTAACAAAGGATAACAACTGAAAGTAGGCAGTTCTGGTAAAACGCTTCATGAGCTTGTTTTGCTTTTTCTCCCTTTCCCTTCCCCTTTCGCTTTCCTTCCCTCTTTGGGAAGAGGAAGACTTTAAGACTTTGGGCTACTATTCATAGTAATTCAATGTGAGAAAAACAAACCCCCATGTTTTAAGACATCTTAACTTACAGACATCCTTTTTTCTTTTCTTCAGCAAAGAGATCCTTCTTCAAGATTAAGATCTTGCAGCGTAACAGATACAGTCGCTGAACAGTCTCAATTATCTTTGGTAAGCAAAAACTAAGTTTTATTTCTTTCTTCTTGTTTCAACATTATCTGATTGCAAATAGTATCTTTTCCTAGAGGAGTTCTAGTCAGATCTAGTTCAGTTACCAATATGGACATATGACTATCCCAAATCATAATGGAAACCAAATTAATATCATCACGATTAGAAAGTAGAATGAGAAAGGCCATAAGAGAGGGAAAAAAGTGTCTGAAAAAGAGAAAAAAAGTGTCCTGTAAATTGTTTTTACTTGGAATATAGAAATACGTATAACATTTAACAGGCTTAGTGTTTGCCTAGCTGTAGTTAAAACAAGCCTTTTAGTGATAGTCCTTGTACAATAGAACTGAATAGAATTGCGTGTTGGAATTTTTTCATCCAAGTGATTTAAGCATCAGCTTCTGCAATTTTGTTTAAGCATGTTCTTCAAACAGGAAAAAAAAAAAAAAAAGTAAAGATAGTTTTGAAAAGAGTAAGATTCTCCTTCACTCTATAACTATGCACACCTTCCCTCTAATTCATAGTTCTACCTGTTTTATACTACAACAGAAGTATGAGGTTAGCAAAGGTGGTAAGCTATAGAGAAACAACTTAAACTAGGATTGTGCAAATTATGCGTGTGAATAAAACTGCTCCAATTATTTCAAAACAATATAATACTTTAAACATTTTATTTTTTCTGGAGTACATGTTCCAGGATTTTCTTTTTTTTTTTTTTTTTTTTTTTTTTTACAATTTTTATTAGGAATATATTACATATGAATCCACACATAAAAAAGATTACACAAATTTGCTGTGGAAATGTTGAGTAAGTAGAGCGTTATTAGTATGTTCATTTTTAAAGCTGACGTCACTCCTTTGTTGTTGTTTTTTTCCTGTTGCTATTGGGCAGACATTTAGAGTAACCACAGTATTTTTCTCTTTAATTTTTCATGTGTTCTCAAAGATTTTTAGTGTATCTACATTTGCTGCTTATATTTGCATGTCATAGCTATTATTCAAAGAAGTGTTTCTGAAGTATTATCCACCTCTCTACTTTCTCCTCCGGACCAGCAATGGTGTGGTTTCCAGTACAATTCCTTCTTATCTGTCTTCTCTCCCTTCTAGAAGTTGATTCCTAACGAAGTCTGTTCCAGAGGTGGTCTACTTCTTAATTTACTGTTGCCCTATGGAGTCTGGATTTCTTTAATTGCTGTAGTCAGATTGGGCCTTGTCATGATGTATCTTTCAGTTTACTATTGTAGAACACTCATTTCTCTAGCAGATGTTCAAAACAGCAGAACTGAAATCATTGCTCTATAAGAAGGATGTTTCCTGACCTTAATCTTTACTGAACTAATGATAATTTATCTTCTAGCAACTGAATCTATAATTTCTTTCTAAGTAAAGTGCTGTTCTTGACTTGACTGCATTAATTTTTACTGAAAATGTGAAACACCAGTTTCATATTTTTGGCCTGAGTTTTTCTGTGCACTCACTGATGACCAGAATGTACCTATTTTCTTTTTAAATACCATATTTTTGGGTGTAACGTATAAAATTTGTATCTCAAATAAGAAAGAGGAAAATTAATCATGTTAAACTTAGACTAAGTGGTCTAATTATTGATAGAAATATTGAAAAAACAGAATTGGATACTTGAAATTAGTTCTTTTGGGATGAGATTCTGACTTGGTTACCAGTGATTGATGGGTTCATTTTTTCGCTATTATCTGAAACATTATTTCAATCTACTTGCTCTCTTTTAATAAATATGAGAGTATGGATGATTCCTTTTTCCTAAAGATGTAAGAGTAATCTGTGACCTTCATCACAAAGTATACTTATGTGTAACATTATCATTTAACAGCAGAGTGGCCCATCTAGGAGAGCTCGTTCTTCAACTGTCACAGGTGGTGAGGAACCAACGGTAATAATACTCTTTATCAAACACTATCTGTAAATAAAATGTGGGTAGATTTAGGTCTTGTACCGTAATGAACATTTTTTCACAGAGATGCAATGTGTTAAATACAGCCTGAATCAATAGTTATATATATTTTTTGTTTCAGGTTTTCTCAAATAATACTGCAATTTCACTCTAATTCAATACTTGTCTAGTATGAATAGATGCCAGAGTATTAACAGAGTGCACTAAGAAAATACCAGAAATTTCTAAAAAATGAGAGACAATACCTAATTCTTTAAAAGCTGATGTTGAAATAATTGATTAGAGACATCAAATCAATATATACATAGCTTTGTTTTTAACTTGCTTTGTTTCCTTACTCTCCATTAGACTAATTCATTTTTATTCTTAAAGTTTATCTTAATTTGAGAACGGTGGAGGTACAATGGTATATCATTACAGCTCTTAATGGTCTTATTTACTGCCAGTTTTCATCTTCCAGTGTTCATTCTTCAGTCCAAGTCTGAATTTTTATTTTGCTCATCCAATAAAATTATTGAAATGTTTTTCTGAAATAATTTTTCCACATAATAAAAGGAAAACAGATTCAGCTTATATTGGACTTTGCTGATATTTTAAAATGTTGATCTGAAGCAAATTTGTTTCATAGAAATCATTTTATAGTGACTGTAATACTTGGCTTTCATGAACATTTGCATTCCTAGATAATTTGCTTCAGGGAAAGAAATGTAATTCAGACTTGGCATGTTTCTTGTTTCTATATAGTAATGTCAGACCTTAATTTGGGCGTTGATGTATCATTCTGCAATATTGTATGTATTTACTGTTTTTTGAATTTCAGAATCAAAGGAGCATACTTTTATTTTGTTCCTGCAAACAGCAGATTTTTTTAGTGTCCTTGCAGAATTTGCTTGACTAGCTCATCATTAGTTAAAATGTACGCTACATTGAATTGTAATGTAAAGAGAGTCTTCTTTTGACAGATGATCTTGTGTTAATTATACGTTTTAGAACAAAATATTAGTATTTTCTGCTAATAGCTAAGTTCAAACTACACTGACTCCTAATTAATATGATTAAATCATATTTTTTTATGTAAATTTGTTGCAACTTACTATTGGGCATAACCAGCATGATTGTTCTTAATTAGTGTTATTTTGTGTGACAGTTATTACCATCAAGCCTGTGTGTCCCAGATAGCCTTGTGTCCCAGATTTCAGGCATGGCCTCTGGTCTTTCTCGGAGGGTGATGGAGATAGGAAAGAGTCTGTTGATTTGAATTGTCAAAGCAAACTCTGGGGCCTGAGGTGGCTATTAAAGGGCGTATTCAGGCAAACTAACTTCAAGTACTTGATTTTGTCCACTCGTGGGTCTGAGTCTAAGCATTTAGATAGCTCATAAGATATCAGTAATCTAAACGTATTTTTTTTTAACACTGTAAAAATGTTACATCTGCATAGCGGACTTTTTATTTAGGTCAGTGACAGAGGATGAGTAAATTTGTTACTTGAGTGTCTGCAATGAAGTAGATGTTGATGTTTGTAGATAAATTGCAGGTTTGGGTAAATATAACTACGGTTATAAAAGCACCATGGATTTACTTTTTAATGTTTGTTTGTTTTTTGTCCCCTTACCACATTCCTCTGTGAAAGGTGCATTGTAAAAATAGGCTGAGCAAAACATTAGTTAATGCATCATATATCCCAGCATCTCTGTTCTCATGACATTTTGGCTTTAACTTCAGAGGCAGTCTCCCCATGTTGTTTATTGAAGGCACCTGTTAAAAAGCACTCTTGTTTTGGGTAAAAGGGTCTTGATAAATCTCCTAAGTTTCCATTCTACCATGTAGAATATCTTTTACATTGGTATCTAATGTATGGAAAGGAGTTTGAAGGGCAAACTTTCAAACTTTCTGTTTTGCAGATTGCATTCTGGTTTCATTAACCCACAATGACTAGTAAGGGGAAAGACTGCTGACAGCTGGATTTATTTTTGATAGAGTGTTAAAGAGAAAGGGAAGATCAGGTGGTACAGCTAGAGCATATTTCTAGTATTTCTGTATTCTAGTAAGTCAAAGTTGATCATTTGCAGCATGCCATCATACAGCGCATAGAATGTTTAATGTTAGAACCCAGGCTATCAGTTACCTTAATTAAATAATTTTGAACTAAAATATGATCTGTGGACTGTATTCAGACTAATACCTGTTACCTTGTTGATCACTGGTTAATTAATAGCTTGGAAACTGTTAGAACAGTCTTGGGAAAGGTAGTCAGTCTCCTGTCAGCTCTTTGAACTAAGTGGAAAAACAGCAGTATTTCCAGGACCTGACTACTCAGGAAATTAATAAATCAGTCTCATAGTTCATTACAATGAGTATTACTTTGTTTTCTCATCTGTTTTCCTTTGCTTCCTATTTCCTGATGTGCTCCATCAGCTTTCTGATCCATCCATTATCTTTTCTAATTTCCATTCTTGATTATCTAGACAGTTCTCCAGCTCATTGTGTCTATTATGCTCTTCTGTTAAAAAGCAAATATATTGATTAACTTAGCAAAAGTCTTGGGAAGAGGTCTTAAGAATAAGAAGCAAGAACAAGAATTACAGTAAATTACTTCACTGGAGCAAAGAATGTAGACTGTAGAAAAAGAATGTATCCTGAGTTTCAACAGGAGCCTTTAGAAGCCTGAAGAGATACCAAATCCTTCTGTGCAGTGCCACTCGCTTCTTTGATCTCTAGGTAGTAGTTTTCCACTGTATTAATATTTTAAATAGAAAGATCATACAGCAGAAGCCACCGTTTATTAGGACATTGAAAGAGTAATTTCTTTGGCTACTTTGTGATTAGCATGGTGAGTAAACCTAAAAACCTAGAGAGACAGAGGTAGCTATCCATGTAAAGTTAGTTGTGGCTTAATGCATCCTATGGTCTTATAAGTTTTCATAGTAACTCGAAACGTGGATGATAGTTTAAGAAAAGAAAAGAAGTTGCAGAATGCACACATTTACGAATCTAAGTAAAATAAGGAAAAAACAGTGAAAGTCTTACAGAATTTAAGATATTCATGAATAGATATTAAGTACTGTAGATCTTCAGAGGCTGCCTGGACATGGTTCTGAGCAACTTGCTTGAAGTGTCCATGCTTGAGCAGAGGAGTTGGATCGTATGACCTCCAGAGGTCCCTTCCAACCTTACCCATTTTGTGTTTTTGTATTGAACTGAAAACTGGAATCATACTTAGCTGTCAGTTTTACAGGTTGATGTTGCATCTATTCTAGTAGTGCAGTTGTTAGTGATTTTTTTATATATTTTTTTTTTAAATCTGGCAAATTTTTTTCTTTCAAATGAATATAAATTCAACAATTAAAAATGTATTTGTGGTATTCCTTATGACTTTTAATTTCAGTCCTTTTAACCATTTATTCATCTTCCTTTTACTGTTTCATGGCTAAAAAAACACATATCTTCTAGTGCATCAAACTCTGAGTTAAAGCAATTTGCTAATTCCACTTTGTTACAATTTTCTAGCTCACCACTTTCCGTGTATTTCTTTAACAATACTGCCATATATAATTTGATAGTGACTACTTCAGGTTTAAAATGAATTAAATATCAAATGTATAAAGACATAGAATAAAAATGAATGTTAACGAGCTACCCATCACAGTATTTTTTTATTATTATTGTTTTTAAAGTATCCAATATTATAGATAGTCATGTCAGATAAGAGCAAGAGCAAAAACATATCCTGAATTTTCAGGAGACTGATCTCAATGTTTCTTTAAATGTTCAGGGCAGTAGAACGGTAAGGTAGGAGTAACACTTCCTCATCATGTGTTGGATTTTTAGTTTAATTACAAGGACTAGAAATGTTTATGTCAAAAATACTTAGTTATTTTTCCATCAAAATAATGGTCATCAGCGCAGTTGTCACTTTATCAGGAAGACCCCTTTCTAAAACTAGAAAGTCTAGCAGTTGTTTTCTAACCTATGTGGAGGTATTTGGTAATCTCGAAGGCTGATTCTTCCCTTGGTTTTATTTTAAGATCATGTCAAAAAATTTTGAAGAGTCTTTTTTAAACATCTTCCATCTCTTAATAGCATGCACTGAGTCATATTCCAACATCTTTTTTTTTCCTTTGAGAGAGCTAAGTGTTTTTAAGACCTCTTCTGCAATGGTGATTTGTTCTAACATTTGCCTCCTCAGCTGCTTTACCTTTTGTAAAAAAGTTTTTGGCTTTAACTTTTTACGCAACTTGTTTTATAACAATTGGTGCCTTTGGCACCATTATATGTATGTTTTCTTTAAAACTATGTATTTGTGGTGCAACTTTTTAATTACAGAAAGCAACATCTCACTCTAAAATCTGGACTCTATTTTAGGGTATATCCTGAGTCTTCAGGACACCTGACCCTGAATGCAATGTTTGTACCTAACAAAATGTTTGGACTTTAGTTTTTATAGGCATAGTAGTTTGCTGCAACCAACTCAGGACAGCCTGTGATAGAGACGAGATCAGAACTTGAGAGATTTGACTAGACAGCGTGGTCACTTCAATTCTTACTTATCCACACTAATACAGAGGAAAAATTCAACCTTTCTAAGGAGGAATCATTAAAATGCAAAGTTCATTTTTGTCAATATGTATAATGTACAAATTAAAATGTTTGAGGGCATATAAGCTTAGCTGGCTTTAGAACAAGATACTTCTTATACTTTTGCAAAAGTGAATCAAAAGATCTATTGTGAGAAAAGATGATTTGTGTCAAAGGGGCATGAAGAAGAGCTTATACTATATTAAATCTGAGTCATGTTTTTCCGTTTGTTTTTTAGAATGGTGTAAGTTAAAAAGTTCGTTTTAAAGAGCAGACATTTTTTGTTGTTGTTGTTATTGAGTAACAATACGGTTATTTCTTGCTTGAACAGCCTTCAGTGGCCTATGTACATACTACACCAGGCTTACCTTCAGGCTGGGAAGAAAGAAAGGATGCAAAGGGCCGTACTTATTATGTCAATCATAACAATCGAACCACAACATGGACACGTCCCATTATGCAGGTATGAGAATCTGTTATATTGCTCAATTTAGATAGCACACACTTAGCATGTATTGAGTATAACTTCAGTTGAAGACTCTCTTCAGAACTTTAAAAAATAAATAAAAATCTAAGCATTGTCATGACAACTCAGGATAATCATAAAAAAAAATTGCAATGCCTGGGATTTTTTTTGTTGCTTTTCTTAACTTTATTAAGGTACAGATTAAGTCGATTGCTACAATGGAAGGAATTTACAGAGAGTTACATAGTACTAATAAATAGAGGCAAACGCATTCTTAGGATTGAAATTGAAAGTTTGGTTGCTTGATTAATAATACTGTATATTGTTTGCCCTTCCAATGGAATTAAAATTAAATAATGTACTTGCTCTTTAAAATAGTATACTCAGTATTTAATAATAATAATAATAATAATAATAATAATAATAATAATAATAATAATAATAATAATAATAATAATAAATATTGATACTATATTTTAAATGCCCTAACTCTGGATGAACCATGATCCTGACAACTAACTAACTCAGTTTTCCATCTGAACTAGCTTGCTGAAGACGGCATGGTTGGGTCAGCAGCAAGCAGCAACAACCACTTAAGCGAACCTCAGATCAGACGGCCTCGCAGCCTTAGTTCACCCACAGTAACTTTATCTGCTCCACTTGAGGTGAGAAACAGACTTATCAACAAATATCACTTATGTGTGATTTCTCTCTCTGTGTCTTTATAACTTTCGATTTCCTTTTTAGTTACTAATAGCCATTTTCCCCTATTGTTGATTTTATCGTAATATGTTGCTGTTTTCTTGCAGTTTTCCATCTGGATCTTTATATTATACAATGGTATTACTTAACTTCTATTATTATTGAATGATATGAATTAATAGTCTGTCTTACATATGATAATTTGAGTTGGTCAGCTAAAACTAATTCTGTGCATTTCTGAAACATGGGCTGCTATGACTCCTCTCAAGTGCTACAGTTGTATAAGATCAAAAATATTTTTTTGAGTCAACATTTATTTTGATGGTGTTACCTTTGAAAATAATACATGCAATTTAGTTTGGATAATTTTGTAATTAAGATACTGATTGAATTTCGTATTCCTTGTCTTTCAAAAGGGTATTCAATGTATGTGTCTTTACAAATAGTTTAGAATACTGTTATATGTTGTTCATTGCAACATATCAGAAGTAGAACTTACATGGCTAAGCAATCAAAGATGGTGTGTTTTTTACTTCTGAAAGTATGGTTAAACCTCACAAATCTATTAAATGTGGCTGTGTTGAGGAGAGCAAGTTCTTAAAAGTTTCTTCTTTGGACTGAAAGTGTGGCACCTTATTTGTTCTTTCTCACCATCTCATTCCTAATTCTATCTCTTTCTGTCCTGGTCAAAATGTTGAAAATCCGTAATTGTAAAATGATATAAGGAGAGTAAACCTCCATTTATTTTAGGAACTTGTTTTAAGGTCATGTTTAAATGTTTTGTCTGAAAGTTTAATTGAGAGATCCATTAAAAAGTGGATAATGTTGCCTTAAATTTAGGATACTTTCCTGTTTAAAAATGAGATACATTGCACCGGGAAACACAAAGCAATGTTTGCAATTTTTTTCTCTGTAAAATGAAACACTGACATGTACAGGACAGCTTCAGTAAAAGATACAAACAAATGTAAATACTGCGGACATTATCATTGCCAAGAGAAGTGATAAAACATTGTGTCCTTTAAAACAAAAAGCATAGTAAGTTAGAAGTAGCTAATTAAGAGGAATTTAGCTAAGTTCTAGGAAATCAATCCCAGCACTTAATTCTAGAATGAATTACATCTGGAATGAAAAAAAATTGTGCTGTGAAATACATTTTACTCAGTTTCCTGTATTAAGTGACATTTTGCAAGTCTTTTTATCTTTCATTTTCTTCAGGGTATGAAGGACTCCCCTGTGCGCAGAGCAGTGAAGGACACCCTTTCCAATCCCCAGTCTCCACAGCCCTCGCCCTACAACTCTCCTAAACCACAACACAAAGTTGCACAAAGCTTCCTTCCTCCTGGTTGGGAGATGCGAATAGCGCCCAACGGCAGGCCCTTCTTCATTGATCATAATACTAAAACTACTACATGGGTAAGGGGAATTCTAGGTAATGAATTTTAAATCGTTTGCCATCTTTTAAATGTTTTCATCTTGACCAGTCTTTTTCTTTTTCTGGCATTTGTCTTGTCTTTAAGGTTCAAGTTCCATGGGATTTGTTAGCCTAACATTTCATAAAACTGATATGGGGATCTGACTTGAGTCCTCCATGCAATGATGTACAGTAGCAATAGTTTTTAAGTATCTAATTTCATGTCATGCCTGTAGTGGTGCTCATTTCAGAGAAAGGAAACTTACTCGTACATATCCACTGAAAATAGATTTTGGAGGATTTACATATCATGCACGATGCAATGGTGTTTTGCATTTTGTATTTGACCTTTTTATACTTGACAAACTATTGCATATCAGTCTTTCATGACCTGTTTTGCTTGCCCCTTTCTACCTCATTCATTCATAAGTGTTGTATCTGTGCATTAATTAAAATGTAAGAAGCTCATTTGCATAATTTCCCAGCTTTTTTATGATAGGCTTATTTCTCATTAAGTTTTAAGAGCCAAAAATGTGCAGATGAATCTAAATACCACTTAGGGGAATGCATGCATTCGTAGGAAGAGGGCTTTAATTTTTAACCATACCTCTGCAAATAACACACTTAATGGAGTTAAGGACTTACCCTAACTACCTCTTAATATTTAAAAAATTCATTGCAATTTTTGAATCTTAATAAAATATGTGATACATGCAAATGCTAAATGTGTTGTCACTTTTATCTGTCACAACTTGATCTGTTGGATTTACAGTTCCATATATCTGTTACAGGAAGATCCACGACTGAAATTTCCAGTGCATTTGAGATCAAAAGCTTCTTTGAACCCTAATGATTTGGGCCCCCTTCCTGTAAGTGACAATGTGTATGTATTTGAGTATATACCTGCTATCTTATAAAAACTGATCTATTACTGTAGTCATATATTGTATATAGACACATATGTTGATCTCATTGCTTTTATGGACTTATTAAAGCAATGTTTACGGATAGCACCAAAAACTTTGTTGTTATCTGTGAATCAGTCAGGCTTTTTGAAGCCAGTCCATAGTATTCTGAAGTGATTGAACATTTATTTGCTTATCTGAAGCTTGGAGCTTTGAAGAAACTTACCTTGGTTTTACCTCCATCTGTATGATTTTAGGTAATTAACAGTTGCTTTAGAAAAAAAGAAGCAGATAGTTCAAAGTGAACTTTGTTATTGTACCAGTGTATACTGGCATTCAGAAATCTAAATAAATTTTGTTTTTGAATGAAACTCCCGTATTCTGTAGGGAAAATCATGGTACTAACCTCAAAAGTTTTGTCATATTTGTGACTGATACATAATACTGATTTACATGCATGTCAAATACAGAGTTTTGCTTTGTTTTTAAACAGCTGTGTTCTTAATGTCAGAGGATAATGCATGAAATCTGAAACTTTTTATAAAGTTAAAATTTTTACAGTATAGCAGTGGTTCATCCCATTGCCTTATATATATTAAATATGCTTTTGAGAAATGGTCATTGAAATTTTATTTACAACTCAGCTACTAGTTGTCACCAGCAGTCTCAGCATGTATTATGGACTTTGTCTGCAGACAGCTGTGCCATTAGAAAAGGTGACTGTCCCACTGTATAGGACGCGGCAGGTTATATTATCTTAAACAAATTGAAGAATGTGTCTTTGATCTTACTGATTTTCATTGAAATGAGTTGCAATTTACTTAGAAGAACTGCTCTGTCAGCAGACCAGAATGAGTTCTGCTTTTGGGCAACTGGTAACAAATTCTGCCTTTCATCTGGGGACAATAGCCTGTTACTGCCTATGATCAGACATCCACCTCTTAAACATCCTGCAATCTCCCTGCCCTGGTCTTGATTGGCAAAAAGTTTTGCCTTGTATTTAAATCCAGCTAGGCAACTTTTCAGGCCCGGTATCTCAAAACACTGATTACATCAAAAGCTATGTTCAGTTGAATGTATTTATTATGTTGAATGTTCTGATTACAACACAGAAGTAATGTGATTTTTCTTGAAAGCTGTGGAAGTAGCTGTTCCTTTGTAATTTTTCAGATACATTGAGCATGCATTAATGTCCAAGGACATGCTCCTTAGATAAGGAGGTGCTGAACAGGAGAAACTTAGCCTGTTAATTGCAAGAGGTAAAATGTGCTATGAAGTCAGGGTAGCCTGACGTACATCAATGGAAGTGTATAATTAGTCACAGATTTAAACTCAATTAAACAAGCCATTTTTGACTGAGGTAAAAATCACAGAATCATTGAACGCTTTGAGTTGGAAGAGACTTGAAAGACCACCCACTTCCAACCCCCCTGCAATGAGTAGGGACGCCTCCCACCAGACCAGGTCTCTCAAAGCCCCATCCAACTTGGCCTTGAACACCTCCAGGGATGAAGCATCCACAGCTCCTCTGGGGAACCTGTTCCACTACCTCACCACCCTCATAGTTAACAACTTCTTCCCAATGTCTAATCTGAATCTACCCTCTTTTAGTTTGAAATGATTACCTCTCATCCTATTGCTACACTCCCTGATAAAGAGTATCCTCCCAATGTAATGGCTGCAGAATTTAGAAGGAGTTACTTAAAAAATATTGAAATGAAATCATTTATTTTCTATATTGTATAGAAGGCTGAAGCTAGCGTATGGCATACAGAGGGAGTGAGTACTAGATTGGCCATTGTTGCATGTGCTAGCACTGTGCAATTTGTTCTCCTTTCTATACAATAATTGTATGGAAAATATGAAAAAGAGAATGGAAAAAAAGGCAAGAATTGAGGACTAGATTAGACGTTCTTATCCCATGCTATTAGGATTTATATAATTACAGTGAGTAACCCACAGGTGTTTCAGAAGTAGAACCAGAAATTCTCAAATCTAACAGATTATGGATAATCTATTCACTGTGATCATTTCCTCGTAGGAAACAGGTATAAACCCTGATGCAAGATGTTTCCACTTCAAAGCTTAAAAAAATATTTACTGTATTAGATGCAGTCACCTGGGTAAACAGCCAGTTCTTTGAATCTTGCTAGGTTTTTGTCCTTGGCATAATGCATCTGGTTTTGTGTGTTCTACTTGGCAAGCACCTTTCAGACAATTTAAGCAGGCACGGATAATGTATTGCTTTGTGCTGTTTGAGAGCGGTATTATTTCATGTATTTTCTCTTTTTTTTTTTCCCAATTCCAGCCTGGCTGGGAGGAAAGAATACATTTGGATGGAAGAACATTTTACATAGATCATAGTAAGTAAGCACTCAGGTACTACAGCAATTAGACAAAGGGAGGTAATAAATATTGAAGTGAAAGCTTTATAATTTTACTCTTCATTTAGGAAGCCAGGTGTTGATATGTGGAGACATTGATACCAGAGACTTAGTGCCCTCATACGGTACTGTATATTCACTGAAAGCTTGCTTTTAATTGGCTCATCAAGCTTTGTCCCTCTCTGACTTGTGAAGCATTAACATTTCTTCTTTGTGGTTTCTTTTGTTCTTGTTGATATTTTGGATTCTTTGTTGTTGTTGTTGATGATCCCATGGCTTTTTTGCACTTTAATAAATTAAAATACACACTAGGAATAGAAAATAAGATGAGAAAAGATCATATAGCCACAACTCCATATATAGGCAGTGGAGAAATTAGCACTGATAATACTCTTTCCTCTCCCTTGAGAAGGTCTTGTGGCAGTGCTGATTCTGATCTTATTTCCTATTTATAGCATGTTATATTGCACCCAGCCCATTAATATCTATTCAGTTCTGTTAGTGAAGTTCTAGTGTAAGTGATGTTTCATTGTAGATTTGTCTTATTACAGCATCTCAGAACTACTGTGTTAGTTTTTGTCATTGTTTGAAAATAAAGCAGCCCAGAAAGGGTTTTATTCCCCCACCCCCTTTTTTTAAATACTTAATCTGAACTTTCTAATGAGGTATTACTACAGACTGTATAAGCTTCACAGAAATAGATAATTCACAAAACAATTGGAAGAGGGTATATTTGCTACATAAAACTTACAGAATTAAAATCTTAATACTGCCAAATATGCATTATAGTTTGTTTTTCTTTCAGTAACAGTAACAATAAATGCTATGCAAATCTGTAGTTGTATATATATAGTACGTTATTAAATCCCTATTTCTAAATCACTGTCTCCAAAAGTAATACCTATTTCAGAATCACATACATACTTGTAAATAAAAAACAGAAATAGTACACTCATCAACAAGATTAGCCTTTTTCAAATATTATTATAGAATTATTCTTTGTATCTTCTGTTATTGTTTCTGCCAAGAGTTATTTGGAAACTTAAATCTGGCAAATTATGGTAAACTGCTGCCACTGAACAGTCACAGAATAGAACTGTTATTTTAAAAATATCTGTATAATTGTTGAATCTTCCTAGCTTTGAAAAGGTTTATTTATTTTGTCTCTAAAAGTAAATGGAGTGTCAAATAAATATATTTTCCAAACTAGTTTAATTTTTAGATAAAAATACATTTATTTGCATCTGAAATCTCTTTCTATTCCCTCTGTTGATTTAATTTTTCTTTCACCTTTTTAGATAGCAAACTTTATAAAAGTTTGTTGTTTTTTTTTTCCCCCTGATGATGCTACTTGCTTCCAGCAAAAATCCTTTTTGTCTCATTGTGGTACCATACTACTACAATTGCCAGGGGACTCTAGAAGCAGAGGTGATGCCAGTGATATTACAGTGGCCACGTTGCAGCTCCGTTGTGATAACATCGTGCTCAGTATTGAGTAAATGACTGCACTCAGCATTTGGTGTTCAGTCATTTGGCTTGAACAATCTCAATAGTAGCATTTGTTTCCACAGTTTGGGTAAGGAAGTACAATGACATTTGACCATAATGATAGGTTTATGACAGAGCCTGCTGGCTCTTAATTGTTTGATGAGAACTTGAGAACATACACTGAAATCAGCCATGCGTATGATAACTGTGCTCCCTCTAAACACGCAAGTCTCAGTAGCCCATTACTGTGACAAACTGGCCATCATTTTAGTCATTCTTAACTGAAGTGATTAGTTAAGATGCAACCAGTGTACTCGATTTCACTGTTAGAATACAATAAGAATGTTGGAAGTATGAACTGATTCAGCTACTATTAATGTCTTGGTTTTCCAGATATATTTTGTAATTCTTATGCATAATTATTTAATACTTTTGTCCTATCAAAATACAGATAAAATAATTTAGGTAGTACTTTTAACATACTAATGTGAAAACATGATACTTTTCAGATTTTAAGTGTACACAGTCCTAATTTGTCCAATAGTAAATTCCTTTATATGTATATTTATCTTTATACATATATATATGTGGTCTCTAGTTCTCTGCGATTGGCCTTAGCCAGCTGAGTCAACATTATTTGCCATCCATAAACGAAGTAATATTCTGTATTCACATAGCATGTTTAAACTTCTGCATTTCCTAGGAGCCTTATAGGAAATTACGATCAACCTGTTAGAAGGTATCCTGAAGAAAAACACAAAGGCTTTCCAACCATATTCAGAATAGTTACCAGTGGTTCACTGACAGAGGAATGGATATTATTTAAGGGCATTTAAGCCCTGGAATAGTGTTTATGATATGAAGTCTCTATCACTGTAATATTCTGAAAAACAACTTAGACAAAGACTTATCAGTAACAGCATATGCTCTTAAACATATGCCACGGTAGTAAGAGAGAACTGACAAACTCTCTAAGTCATTTACAGTTCTGTCTGATTTCATAGAAAATTACCACCATAATTTGCAGCTGTCAGTTTCAAGTAGGTATAAGAAATGAACTGGCAAACATTGTAGAACTCAATTTGACTGCACAGGTTGAAATGAGATGACAAGGGCCAGCTCAGGAGTCATGCTTTTAGGGCAGGCTGTGAAGTACATGGAGCTGTGAGTCTAACAAATTTCCTCCATAATTGCCATGAGCACTAAATAGACTTAACATGTAAAGGAAAATAAAAGAGTAATTTAATATTAAATTAACTGATAGGTCAAATTTTCTTGAAATGTGCTTGTGATCTTTTTGAATTTTCTTTAGTAACATTTAATGAATGTCAGCTTTCAAAATCTAGTCCATGTTAAAATTAATTTGGGATGCTCAAAACTGATGTTTTTTGGTTTTGTTTTTGTTTTTCCAACTGTAGAAACATGGAAAATTCCTGTTTTAAAATAAGTGGGATTGGTTGTTTGCTTTTACCCATTGTGTCCTTAAAAACAATTTTCTTGAAATTTAGTGGTTTCATTCCCAAACATGTAGTAATTACAAAACTTAAAATCTTGACTACCCTTTTAATATGCAGTTCATAAATCAAAGCAGTGCATGTAACTAACAGGTGTATTATTATTACTATTCCAGTGTAGGAAAGAGATGATTTGAACCTTGCCATTGGAGATGGCGTTTAGTTTGGTTTTTGGAGCATTGTCTTATTGTTGCAACATCATCATTTTGTTGTGATTCTGTTGTGTTCAGAATCTTGTGAGAAACAGTTGTCTGGAGGCAGGGAGAGTTTCACCATGGTCCTGTATAACTCACTGTATAACCATGTAACGTTGCTGGTGCTCTTAAAAACTGTAGATGAAAAGAACTGAATTCTGTTGCCTTGATGCCAAAATCTGCCTTGCCAAAACTGAACAATTTCTTATACCATAACTGTGTAATTTTTCCTCCCTTTACCGATCCTATAGCCTTTTCATTAAAATCAGTGTCTAGGACTTTTTTTCCCAAAATTAGTCGTTATTCCTTCCCCTCCAAATTTAAATTCAGACTCTTTTAAAATTATTAAACCTTGCAGAATTTGAAATAAGTAAACTTAGTTTGTCATTTGACAAAGTTTTTGGATTCCTTTACCTTTCAGGCATGAGATCTGTGTATTCCTAATATGTGTTGAATCCAAGACCATGTTTGAATAGAACATGTTTACTACTATGGGTGTTGAAATAAAACCAGTGTAGTTACGCTGGATTATGTTGTAGTTTTGCATTTTTGTATGAGTGTTTTAACTAAACGGTGTGGTGGGGTTTTGATGGAGATGCGTGAATGCAGTCTTTTCTAACCCTGAAATACTAAGTTGTGGAAATGGTAGGGAAAACATCTGTAGGGAAAACAAAACAAAACACCATAAATTCATGGTGTGATAATCAAGAAGTAATGATATAATTTCTTCTGTTATTTACAGATAACAAAATTACCCAGTGGGAAGACCCCAGACTGCAGAACCCAGCGATTACGGGTCCAGTAAGTACTGCTATGGTTCTTTTTGCATGAAATGCTGTGACTCAGGTACTGTTAAGCAACAGGTCATGCCTGTTCTCCAGATGAGCTCAGACTGTTGAACAACCAAGGAAGCAGGACCAACCTCTGCCTTTTCCTGAGGGACATGGGAGGCTCAAGTACCCGCTTTTGTAAGCCTCCAAGGGCAGGGGAAGTTGCTGTCATGCACCACCCTGACAAGGTTCCCCCAAATTGATGCCCCTCTGTGGACCATCTTTATTGCTCCATTGTGTTCAAATAGTATATTTTTTATTAAGCTGGGCATGAGGGGTGTCTGCTCTGATTCTTTGGTTGGAAGATTTTGTCAGTTTCAGACCAAATACTCTGTGCTGAATTCTAGATTGTAAGGTTTTAGGAACGTATATAGGAGAACTGTTCATATTTACCATTACCTGTGTCATTACCGTCAAGACAATTCTATTGAGCTGAGACACTGAGCTGTTCATTTTTGCATTTCTGGAAAATAAAAAGCTGTTACCACTCGATATGGAAAAGATGTGACTACTTTGTGGATTCTGAATGCAATAAAGGCAATAATCAGGCCTATCAAATTTAAGAGTCATAAAAAATCCTGCATATGAACTAAGCTTTCAGAAAAACAACTTTAGAAAAAACGAATGTTTTTAATTTAGTATCAGTTTTTTAAAACATTAAATATATGGAATGGTTCTTTGACCTTTTTATGCTGCTTTAGGCTACTTTGTGGTATTTCAAGTGATTGGATTTCCAACCTAAAGATGTTTCCAGGTAGAAATCTGCCAATAATACTTTTTAATTTGGGGTAAATGCTCAAGGATCTCAGACAGGCCACAGCAGATGAACTACTGGATGTTGTAATCCTAGTTGCTAGTGTTTAATTCCAGTTCTTTGTGTTTATGAACAAGGTTGATAATAGTCACGTGTTTGAATGTAATTGCTGTTGTACTGATGTACCCATTTAACATGCACATAATGCTTGAGATACTAGTACACAATGTTACACAAATTCTTCTACTTATGTTCCCAGAAACCATAAGCATAGATGAGACAGTCTGTTTGGGGGATATTTGTTTCAACATAATCAGGGTCAATCCTGACCAAATTAAGGAAACAACAGTATTATTTTATTTTTACGAAAAAGCAAGATTAGATCCGTTTTGCAGTCATATACCCATTAAGCATTCATCTTAGTGCCTTTAACAGTATTTTTGCTGCTATGACAAAAACAAAGAAGTACGTAAATTGTATTTCACATTGTGTTCAAACAATGATAACATGTCAAAAGATTCTTTAATGGCTGTGGTAAAGTCATATTATCATCAGAGTAAAATGAATTAATATGTTTTTTTTTTTTTTTTAACTTTTCATGTCTTATCTTTCACAAGAGAAAGATTATATAGAAATATTTCTGTCTTACGCTCTCACATACATGAGTCTACTTCAAGACCAGCCCTCTCATGAAAACCCACTCTCCCCTCAGATCTGAACTTGAACCAGAGCTTTGCAGTTTGTGATTCATCTTTCAAGGAATAGAAAATGTAATTTTTAAATCCATAAATCCATATTCTTTGGTAACAACTGTTTCACGACCAGGTTAGATGAGGCCCTAAGCAACGTGATCTAGTGGGCGGCATCCCTGCCCATGGCAGGGGGGTTGGAACTATCATCTTTGAGGTCCCTTCCAACCCAGGCCATTCTATGATTCTGCAAAAAGTCATTTTAAAAAATATCATATGGCATGCTTATCATTTCCTAGTGAAAAGCATAGTTGGCAGCACTGCATTCTAATCTCTTTTTCTCTGTGTTAAAAAATGTTTTTGTTTTTTCTGCTCCTAAAATAAGAAAAAAAATGAGGGTAAGTACTTGTTTAAAAAAATGGCTAAACGTTTTGATACCTTTTAACTGAACTTACACACTGAGAAATGGGAAGATTTTGGGTTCTGTATTTCATGCATACTGTTTTTTTTTTTTTACGTGAACCTATGGCATACATATCTAGGTAGTCTTCAAATTTAGTTTTCATTTGTTTAAATAATATTGGAATATCAATTTGTTAAATACCTGGAATAATCTGTGTTTATGATTCTCTCTCTGATAGGCAGTTCCATATTCTAGGGAGTTCAAACAGAAATATGACTATTTCCGGAAGAAGTTAAAGAAACCCGTGAGTATAATAGCCATGCTGCTTTGTGTTGAAGCCAGTTATGTTACGTCTGGGGAGAAAAAATTAAATATCCCAGGGGTAGATACAGAATGGTGTTTCATGCTATAACAAATTTGCTGTTTTTTCTTGTTTGTCTTGTTCCTTAAAAGAGTTAAGTAGAAACCAAGAAAATGAAGAAAAGTTTGAATTTGATCGATGGATTTCTCAACAACAGCATTTACAAATCTTTAAGATTTGCACTTTCTAATACGAATGGAAAGTCAGAGTGATGAGATAACAAGCGGTGATTCACTATTTTCCATTCTAACTGAGTCTAATTTGTATGTTAGTTTAAGAGACTTTAGATTGAAAATAGGCTAGAGGATTGGTATTTCCCTTTGTCTTCAACAGTAGGTTTGGAAAGACAGAGCTGGAACAAACTGGCAGAGCAGAGCCCACAGTATTACTGCATCTGGCACAAGCTTCTCACATTCATGTTCTGTAAAAATAACTTCTTTAACTTAAGAGAATGCAAGTTATTAGCATGCATGTGATATTGACTTGTAATTGACAGCAAACAGCCTTGGCAGCATCAACTCTAATATGAAGAGGGACTCACCAATGTCTTTATGGGATTGTTGATAGTTCCTTGAATTTGCACCTTGAGCTTGACTTGTGACTGTACACAATAAGTACTTTAATTGACAGGAAAAAGCAAACCTCCTGAAATGCTTGTTTCAAGTCAATTTTATCAGGAAAACTGTACCTGACTGTAAGGGTCATATTTATCTGTTCATCTTCTGCTTCTTTCTTCAAATACTTTACACAATTCTCTTCTGTCTTTTCTGAATTCGTCTCCCTGGGCTTTCATAATGGGTGTTAGTGTTCTCTTTTTTCGGACAGAAATTCTTAAATATTTTGGCAGTCCTGTTCTGCTTACATCTTGGCAATTCAATACTGTTTTATGTGTAGTACTGTTGGTGTTCTTAATGGTGAAACAGTTCTGGCCTTTACAGATATTTGAGTGAAAGGGTTGCATAAAGCTTGTGTGTTTTTTAACATGTTAAGCTAAAATGACCTTTAAATAGAGCGTGGTAATATCAACAATTCTTACTTTTGTTGTTGCTGTTGCTTTTCTTGTTGTTTTCATTATTTTATCAAATATCATAGAAATCTCTGAACCCCACTAGTGGAACTTACCCAGTTCACCATAATGTATCAACCTGTGGACTTAGAGAGCATTGGAAAACAAGAATAAAGGAAACTTGGTACACTCAGATGTCTAATCTGTCCTTCAGTTTTAAGCGTACGATCAGTAATTTCCCTGAAGACTATTTATTGAGACTAACTGATTTCCTTTCACACAGGCCGATATACCAAATAGATTTGAGATGAAGCTACACAGAAATAATATTTTTGAGGAGTCCTACAGAAGAATCATGTCTGTGAAGAGACCTGATGTACTAAAAGCCAGGCTCTGGATTGAATTTGAGTCAGAAAAAGGACTTGACTATGGAGGCGTGGCCAGAGAATGGTTTTTTCTCTTGTCCAAGGAGATGTTCAACCCTTATTATGGTCTTTTTGAATATTCAGCAACGTAAGTATCCATTATAATATTCTCATTCGTAAGCGATATATGTTAGATTTTGAGTAAAATGGAAAGTTACATTGGAGAGTAGTCAGATCATCCTTCATGATACATGAATTTGTACTCCTATCAGTCAAATCTCTCTGTTCTGCATTATCATTTATCCTTTTCCAAGAAACTTTAAATTTGCTGTTGAAATCTCATAGAACATTCTTATTGCTAAAATAGTATTCGATGTTGCCTTGCTTGCAACAATAGTAGATTCCATTTTTGAAGCTAGCAATAGTAAGAGGATTGATGCTAGACAAGATGTTTTAATGTCCTCCCAGTGCATTGTAAAGCACCTGCCTTCCGGAATTAGTGTTCTTTGTAATTAGTTCATAAAACACCTTCTCATTTACATTTCAGTAGTCATACAGCACTGGCTTTGCATGAATTTAAATGTATTTTTGTCCAATTTTAAACCCCCTGAGTGTTGCATTAGTAAACAAGAGAGCAAGTCTCTTGCTTAAATTACGTCTGTTTTGGTCTACTTATGTAATTCCACATTGTGCACTTAGCCACAGTAAGGATGGATTTCTTAATTGCCAGCAGCAGTTTTTATGTTTTCATGCCAATATCAAACTTGCTCCTTTCTTTAATGAGCATTGAATAAATTGTAAAGTAGATGAACAAAGGCTGTATAATGAGGGTTTTGTTGCATTTGTTTCTCAGAAAATACACGTTTTGTTTTTGGAGGAAAACATAGCTTACAGAATATTGACTAGTTCAGAATGCCTTTGTGTTAGTAGAATTCACTGGATAAACATTTGTTTTGAAATATTACTACTGCTTATGTGATAAAAATATCACTGCAATCACTTTAAAAACATTATTTTCATTCGAGGTTCAATTTGATGGAAAGGTGTATTTTAAATTGTAAGCATTCACTCTAGAGTGAGACTTACTATCAACAGCAAAGACAAATAAAACTTTACTAGAGACAGCCTGTTTATAACTGATGTTTCTGGGAGTAGTATTTAATTAATTCTGGGAAATACATACACATCTGAAAATTAAACATTACCACTCATGGTTATTCATTAACTCGTTAATACAACATTTTATAGTTTTAAGTCCCATTGATTTTATTTAGATAATCAGAATATAAAATAGGATTTAGTTGGGATTTTTAGGAATCTATTAGTGTACTAGAAAGTTTGAAATAGAAATGTCTTGGGAAACTGGAAGTTACCAGCTTAGACTTTGCACACTCTTCCTATCTTAGCGGTTGAACCTGGTTTATTCAAAGAAAATATTCTGAACAATCTGTGTTTTGGATTTAGGATGAGAATAGTACTGATAACGCAATGATGGTTTCAGTCTGCTTTTTTCTTTCCCCAAAATAGGGACAACTATACGCTTCAGATTAATCCTAATTCAGGTCTTTGTAATGAAGATCATCTTTCGTATTTTACATTTATTGGACGGGTTGCTGGTCTGGCAGTATATCATGGGAAGCTATTAGATGGTGAGTTACTATACTGTATTGCTAAGCTACTCTTACTGGATTTTTTTTTTAAATGAAATGAATCACTTCAATAATTCATATGCTTTAGAATGTAGTATATCTTGAAACAAAGTCTAAGAGATTAAAGTAATGGAACTGGAAGCTTTGGAAATTGCATTCCTGTTTTGAATGGTGATTTTGGTAAAATGATAGTGTCTTGCTCAACAAATATGTTTCATATAAAGTTTTGCTCCTCTGTCCACTCCTGTTAACCCTAGAGAATCTCCATTTTCAAATAATCTCTATCCTGAAGGAAAATCACTAAGTTTGTATCAGCAACTTACATGCAAACCAGCTGAAGCCAAAGCAGTTGCTTGTCAATTGCAGCCTGAATTTTTCTATAAAATTATTTCTCGTTGATTGAACGAGTTAATAAAACAATTGATTGAATGAGTAAATAAATTTTTGCTCAACTTTGAAATCCCAGAATATCCAAGCAAGCAACCATTATAAACTGCCTAGATGTTATTTAAAGACAGTGCAGCCCAACAACAGATGAAGCTCATGGTCCTGTTTTTCTAGTATCTCCTTTGAGAGAAGAATGGCGATTTTAAGTGGATTAGAGTATCTTGAGCGCAATTCTCTATCTTCAGTGTCTCTACCATGTAACTAACATTGGCATAATTCTTGTAATTGAAAAATTGGGCTTGCCAAGTCTAAATAAAAAATGGGTCTGCTGTGTTAACTTGAGCAGTTACAGCGCTGTTCCTTGCAGGATATTTCTTTCCCACAGACACAGTAAGAAATAGCGTGGTGTTTCATCCTTTAGCAGTCATATCTTTAGGTAAGGTGAGAATGCAGAATAGCAGAGGTAACGCTTTTCCCTCTGTTTTAGGCTTCTTCATCAGACCTTTTTACAAGATGATGTTGGGGAAACCAATAACTCTAAAAGACATGGAATCAGTGGTAAGATAACATTTGAAAGTTATCAGCATTAGTAATTATTTGATTTTTTTTTTTTCATCTGGGAAATATTATAAGAGCTAATAGTTCCAGTAAAGTGCATGGTGGAAAACACAAGGTTATGGTTTTAAGAACTTGAGAATGGTATGTGCGTATTTTTTTAATAAAACAAATATTCCCTGCCACATCAGCAGTTTCAGGACCAGTGCATTTAGAGCAGTTAGGGTTGAGGGAGAAGAGGCATGAATAGGCCAGTAAGAGACGCAATACAGAATGATTCGCGGTTGTGTTTTTGCCTTTTCCACTGAGTCAGCTGTCTCCCTGTTGTGAGGAACACTAGCAAGAGGTCCTGTTTTTCCCTTCTTCTTTTTTCCCTTCTTTTCATACTGTGGAGCAGGATGAGGTAGATGAAAGGACATAGTTCTGACCTGGTAGCATGGGAAGTTGTCCACCGTAGTGGAAGAAGGGGTTGCCAAATGATTAACGGTTTTACCCACAAAGAGACAATGAATGCAGCACTACTTATGCCCTGGTACAGGCTTTGGTTTTGTTCTCTGCACTTCATCGACTTCCACTTCTTCAACATGAATTGCAATCAAGTACTTTTGTGTTCATTGCTCCCTGGGAGAAAAAATAACTGCTTTATGAGTTAGTAATCTCTAACTTTGCATTTTAAAATGAAGGAGCACAACTAACAGGATTGTGCAGATGCCCAATCTAGACATGTGCACTCCACCAGTACTGAAATACAGTACACTTCAGATGTATACAATAGCTAACTGTAAAAGGTTTCCTTGAAGTTAGTAGTACGATACCCTTCTTGTCTTCTTAATGTTTTCTACATAATAAAGATACAGCCTGTTCAGGAATTTAGAGGGGATTTTTTATTCAGCAAATTTCAAGAGTTTTTAATAACAACAATATAATAGTAATTGTATAATATATTGTTGATGTAATGAAGCAGTACATAAATAGTGTTGAGAAGAACAGCTTTATCTAGAAGACATTCTCTAACCAATTAGTACAGTCAATCTATTGTATTGTATAATAGTTACACGTCAATTAAGGAGAGTTACACATACCTAAAAATATAGCATCTAAAAAATGCAAATGAATAAGGTAATTCATCTTTACACTGCTTTACAGTAGCTATACAAATAAAAAGGTTCCCATCCTTCCAACCCCTTTGGAGTTTTTATTTGTTTATTTTAAAATTAAATTGCGTATTTAATGTTTATATATTCCAACTTTGCTTAATTTCAATCTCCTGTAGGACAGTGAATACTACAACTCTTTGAAGTGGATCCTGGAAAATGACCCTACAGAGCTGGATCTCATGTTTTGCATAGATGAGGAAAACTTCGGACAGGTATGTAAAGATTAACCCAAAAGTCTGTACATCCATCCTACTGGTTATTGCCAAAAGCCAGCATCACGTGCTTGTGGACCTGATCGGGACTGCTGAACGTTAATCTCATTATGGGCTTTGAGTATTAATCTCTCTTTCTCTGCTGCTGAGTTTTGTTTTTTTTTTGGCTGTGGTTGCTGTAAGTACTCAGGTGGCACTTGGAGGGGTAGGGGACAAGCGATGGCAGAGCCCATCTGTGGTGAGCTGAGGCCGCACGTAACCTCAGAGAGGTCTTGGTGACAGACTGGCTACGTCTGTGAGCTTGGGGCCTGTCCATGAATGTGGGAAAAAATTAAGCGCAAGTTGTCTTTACCCATGACTAACACAAGCCATCTCCCCCACCTCTGTTGGGCCTGGAGAGGATGAGCAGCCACCAGCCAGCTGCCTGTGGTGCTCCAGAGGTCAGGCTATTTTCCCTGCAAGAGCTGTGGCTTGGCCACACTCCCCTGGTGGCTCCCTCAGGCACAGGAACCAGTTTGGCTCACCCTCATAAATGCTTGGAGGGTGAGGGACCTAACTGTTCTTCACCCTTCAGCAGGTTACACCTTTAAGCTTTCTTGCACAGTTGTGAGAACTGTAAAGTGTCTTTTGTAAAGTAAAATGAAAAGAAGGCATGTGAGGAGCAGCTGCGAGAACTGGGATTGTTTAGTCTGGAGGAAAGGAGGCTGAGGAGCTTGCAGCAAGAAGGGTGCCAGTCTTTTCTCAGGTGACAAGTGATAGGACGTGAGGAAAGAGCCTGAAGTTGTTCCACGGGAGGTTGAGATTTGATATCAGGAAGAATTTCTTCACAGAAAGGGTGGGGAACAGGCTCCCCAGGGAAGTGGTGGTTGCCACCCTGGTGGTTATTTAAGAGATGTGTGGTGCGGTGCTTAGGGACATGGTTTAGCAGTGGACTTAGTTGTGGTAGGTAATGGTTGGACTTGACGATCTTACAGGTCTTTTCCAGCTGAAATGATTCTATGATTTTTTATGAGCTATCTAAGGCTGGAGATGCCAACGAAGGAATTCTATTCTTGTCAAGAGCGATACGATGTCTTTCTGAAAAGCAGTAGAAGCTGGCTGAGAAGCAGACTGAAATACTTATAAGGAGTAATAAAGGTGTTACAGAATCTTTATTAGAAAATTGTCTCAGCTTAGGACTGTTTGGGGCCTATAGGTAAAGATGTTCTCAAAAGACAAAATAAATAGTAGAATGATAATCAGTGAAGTGCATGACGAGTGATGCATAATTTAAAAAAAAAAAAGTACGTAAGTGTTTATGCTTTTGGGGAAACTTTACAAACTGCTTTTATAAATAGCTGCAGGTTGAGGCTCATAGATTTGTTTCTTAGCTTACCTTATTATATCTCTCTGCATGTTGTTTCTATCTATCAGGGGCTGCAGATTAAGTAATGGCATTTATGATTTCTTTTGTCGTGAATATAACATTTTTCCATGTTTTCATAGTATGTGTGGGGTTGTTGGGGAAGTTCCCGACAATAGCCAGAATATTTGACTTTCCTTCTCTCTTTTCCTTTAATGAAAAATGCTCCCAAGTGCCCATTCTTTTTAAAAAATGAAATCTTGTGCCTACAATGTATGTAAACACCGGGATCTGCATTCAGAAATATCCTTCCCCATAGCTGCACTACTGAGCACGTGGTTTGGTAGCTCTTTTATGTAAGCATTAACTGGTAAAAAAGTTAGCAACTTCTGGCTTTCATGGAACCTAAGTCTGCATTAATTCTGTTGAATTTCTGCTGATAAATTACTTTCACCAAAAATTGAATGTATTATTTGGTCTTGTAGTTTCTTGTGAACTATAATGAATCTGTTTGTTTCTATCTTATGCTCATATGATGGTTATGCTCATCATTCTCAACAAATCTGCGTTTAAACATTTCTGTAATGCATTTTTCTACTTTGCTTATTTGTCCTTTTAACAGAAGAATTTCTCTCTGGATTTTAAATAGTATTTTTTTTTAAGCATTTTGAAGAATTAGAAGACATTTTTCTATCCTTATGAAAATGAAGTATGTGTTTTTTTTACCCAAATGAACCTGCTGTTCAGGACTAGAATTTTGAAAATAATTCATTCTTAAGAGTGATCATAGAATAATTTGTTCATAATGATGCCATCTTTAGATGTGGAATACTATGATGGCTCATTAGCTATTACAGTATAATAGTTTTCTAGTACTACTTGTAAAATGCTGCTCAAGGGCAGTGGATTTCATGAGAAACGTGTCCTGAAATAATGTCATCTTTTGTTGTTGTGTTTTTTTTTTTTCTTCTTTAAAATATAGACGTATCAAGTTGACCTGAAGCCAAATGGGTCAGAAATCATGGTAACAAATGAAAACAAAAGGGAATACATTGAGTAAGTATACATTTATGGAATTTATCCGGAGTGTAACAATACACAGTAGTACTGGTTTGAAATTCACCCTACTGTAATTATTGTAGTGCAATAAATCATCAGACATCCCTTTAAAAGAAAATCCTTTTGTTAACATAGTTTGTTTATACCTGATCCTTAGAAAGTTTAGATTTTAACCTTTATTGTTGTATGATTTAACTAATCAATGTAGTCTATGACGTATCTTCTTGATGATGTGTAGACATGAGGAATATTCAAGAAGGGATGGTATTTCTCTGAATTATTATTATTGCAGACATCTACATCTAAATTACTCACTAATTACTCTAAGCTGAAACTTCACCCTTCACAACTGATGAAATTGTGAAAAAAATGGCACTTGTTGGATATAGTAATTATCATGTTAAAGCAGGCATATGAATTCAGCCTGCTTCTGTGCGTTGACTACACCGAAGTGCCTAGGGTTAACTATGTCAGCTTCGCAGAGCTCCTAATGGGAGTGAGTTTCTACCCTGGAATTTCATTTTTCCTGATGAACTGCTGTCACAGAATATAAAACAAGAATAAAGGCAGATCTGAACAGCAAACTAATTCTGGAGAAAAGAATGCAAATAGGATGTCTGTCTAATTTAGTTTTCTTAGCATCAAAGTATTGTTGGGAGATGCTTGAAGAGAAACGGAAACTGTTAAGGTTGCTAATTAAGTCTAAAGTCTTCTAATGAATGTGTTCATGTTTTTATTTAACTACTATAGTCTGGTCATCCAGTGGAGGTTTGTCAACAGAGTTCAAAAACAGATGAATGCTTTTTTGGAGGTAAAGTACTTTTTTTCCGTTCTACCCACATAATACATACATATTTTTATGCAGACTTCTCATATATCTGTATCTCATTAAGGGAGTGAGAAGCTTTGCATGACTGCACAAGTTCTGGAATGCTTACATATAATGGTTTCACATTTCTCCTTTTATAAGATTATTCTCTTTCAAGTTTAAATTACTTGAGTTTGAAATAATCTAGTGATTAATTTTTAAATTAGAGATTCATTAATACTCAGGAACCATGTATTTCATTTTCAAAATCCTTCTTTGTTGTATGTCATTTAATTAACTAGTGGCTTTCCCTGAAGCCAAGACCCATAGATAAAAAACTTAGTGTTACATATTGTACAAATATCACCCTTATTTTGCTTTCTCTTAGGGATTCACAGAACTTCTTCCTATTGACCTGATTAAAATTTTTGATGAAAATGAACTAGAGGTAAGTTTGTGTAACTGATGTCCAGAGGCAATAAACCAGATCAATCTCATTGCAAAAGATATGTTATATCCTGAAGTCTCTAGATCTTCAGTGAATTAGGAGACAAAGATGCTTTACTTATAGTGGGAAATGAGAACTTTTTCCCTAAAAAAAATAATAAACCTATTGATAAAGTACAAAAATATTATTTACTCAATGAGGTGATTAAGTATGTTCATATGTAAAGCATGCAAGTAACTTACTGAGTTAATGTTGTTATGCTTATACCCGTCATATTTTGAGCACAATACTATAAAAGATGCTGTCACGTGAAGCACACGTACTTCATATTGTACAGTGTTTCTCCAGGAAAGTGAGATATTCTTTGAGAACTCTCTTGAAGAGGAGCTCAGCTCTCCTTTATGTCTGCATTTATATTTGCACCACTTAGCTGTTTAAGAGGTCAGACAACAGAGGGAGAGCTTAATCTTGTTTTTCTGTTAAAGTGCACAGGATAATACTAATACCATCTTCAGTTAACACCCTAATGATTACTTCTGTATACAGTTACTGATGTGTGGCCTTGGCGATGTTGATGTTAATGATTGGAGGCAACACACAATCTACAAAAACGGTTACTGCCCAAACCATCCTGTTATCCAGTGGTTCTGGAAGGTAATACTCTCATCACATTTCACTTCTGTGGCTATTCCTAAAAGTCAAAGCTACCTTACTGTGTTGCAGTTTGTTTGTTTCTGCTTTTTTAAAATCATCGTCATGAAGATGCATGGTAAGCATGAAGACTATGTAATTGTACCAACAATCATTATGATATAGTGATGTTTCACTAACCCAAACAGTGTTATGGTCCTAAGAGATCCTGTCGTAGTGTAACACTGATTCTTCTTTGAAACTGCATTCCTCTGCCTGATGTTTAAGGTTTTTCTGCCATCTCTGTTTCTCTATTCTCCCTGCTAGGTATATTTATAAATTATCACATGCCACCAGGCAGGCACAGGTCATAGATTGGATGAAAAAGCAAGTCACCTCAAAGGTGAACAGCAGTTGTAGCTTCCAGCTGGTGCCAGGGTATTGTCTCTTTGTTGTGGCCTGAGGACAGTTGGAAAAGGATGCCTCTGGTTTAACCAGAGAAATGGCCTGCTACCTCTATGCTCCCCTTCAAAGTTACATGTCTGTTTATTACAGTCTAATACAAATAGATAATGCACTCAGGTTTGGGTTGGTTTTTGCTTAACAGCAACATGTACAACTGTGAAAGTGACTCTTTCTTTCTCAATAGGCTGTTTTACTGATGGATGCTGAAAAACGGATTCGATTACTGCAGTTTGTTACTGGGACGTCACGCGTGCCTATGAATGGATTTGCTGAACTTTATGGTAAGCTTCCTTTCAGCTGCCCACCCATTATGCTCACCTTTAGAATGACTATACAGACCGCTTCTGAACTTCCACAGGAAAGCCTGGGCATTAATGAATATAGGTATAGTCAACCTTTACTCCCACATAAGATTTCTTCTAGATTCCACCAGCCCTGGAGTATTTGAAAAGTAAAAGTTTTTGTGCACCATGGGTGTTGTGTAGACATTCTCCTTGCACAGGAATGAATCAACTCCCCAAAGAAGAGTTCAGCTATCAACAACAATAATATTCACAGCACATGAAGAAGAGGAGACTGCAAGTTTATCCAAGAATGCTATTTTTTTTTCCTGTGTTAATATTTGAGCTTATTTCATTGGCATTATACATATTCTATGCAAAGGTAGCTAGGTAAACTTAAGCTAACTATTTATTTGCAAATAAGTATCTGCACTCCTATTTACTTTAATGTAATTTTGATTGAGGGAATTTGTACCAGGTATTCTATACCAGTTGAAAACTTAGCCTTAAGGAAAACTTAATTTGTGCAAACATATAATTTTAAAAATAGCATTTAGGTAGTTTCTGTAATGTCCAGTAATTTAAATTTCCTATTTTTCATTTTCATCCAGGTTCAAATGGTCCTCAGCTGTTTACAATAGAGCAATGGGGAACTCCTGATAAACTGCCCAGAGCTCACACATGGTAAGTCATAAAAGCATAAAATTATTGCTTTTCTGTATTGTTATAGGGCCAGGAAAGGGGAGAGAGTGATGTCTGTGCCTATTTCAAATACATTTTAGCTTGGGACAATACCATGTGTGTGTGCATGTATTTATTAAAAGGCAAAGAAAAGTTAGTACTTACATGCTGACACAGTTGCAGAATGTGTTCCAGGAAGTAGCAAGGTTCAACTTCAGTAGCTTGCCATTGCTTCTGACAGTCTCTGAAGAAGGCTTGGTTTAGCCTTCACATGCACACATGAAAGATAAAAGCCTCTGTTAATAAAGTAGTTGTAGGTGTTCTGCAATAAATGTAGGTAAAGGAATCCACAAGAAACTCATTACAGCTTAGCCTTTTTGATAATAATTTTTAAATGGTATTTTAATTTACTCTAAGTAACCCTTGCAACTCTGGACATTTCTTCTGATAACTGTTTTTGCACTAAAATGCATGTTAGAAGAGCTAGCTTTTCCCCATAGGCTTTCTAAGGTAAATTTAGAAAAGCTAGTGTTTAGAACATGGCACTCTTTCAGTAAAGAGAGAGTTATAGAATAAAAAATATTAAGAAAATATTATATATATATAATTAGTAAAATATTTATATTTATTTAATAATTATATTTAAAAAAATAAGAAAAAATGCATTCCAAAAAATCAACTCTCATCTCAGTTACCTGTTAAATTGTACATGACTTTTTAAAGAGCTTCTTTGGAGTTTTTAATATTATTTTTCAGAACATCTTTTCTAATTCCTAGGAAAACAGACTTTTGACAGGTTGACAAAAGCTGAAATATTTTCAATCTAACAATTATTTTTTAATCTTTTTTTTTTTTTTTATGGGGGAAGGTAGGGAGGGCATTAACAACTTCCCATTTTCAGTTCTGGAAAGAAAAAATGTAGTTATTTCTGAAAACTCATCACAGTACAGGCACAATTGTCTTCAGATGCTATAATCAGGGAACACCAAGCATCAGTTATATTTGCAGAGGATACTGCAGAGATTGTGTGTGTTTGGTCAAAAACATATGGTCCATTATTAAGGCCCCCTTTTCTATTTCTTCAAAATCTCATATGTTTTTCAATGGATTTTTTTTTTCCTTCTGAATTTCAGCTTTAATCGCCTTGACTTACCTCTTTATGAATCTTTTGAAGATTTGCGAGAGAAGCTACTTATGGCAGTTGAAAACGCTCAAGGATTTGAAGGAGTGGATTAAAACAAATACTTTTTTCCCCCCATTCAAGCAAGTTCTGCTGCACTTTTGCATTTGCCTAACGGACTCTTGAGTGACTATGGCAGAACAGTTGCACAACGTTGGTTCATGGAGCAAACCCTTCGACAGTGCAGTTGCCTAAATCCAGAATTTTGAACTATAACCTGTGGATGGCTTTTTGATGTTTCCACAGCAGATTACCAACTGGTTAACTTGTACTCTGATTACATTTCAGCAGGACTTACTCTATTTATGTTGTGCCTCTGTAGGCAAAGCCCTTAATAAATATTTTACATAATTTCTAATGACAATGAATGGAATTAATCATTTTACAGGTATAGTATTACAACTCATGTTTACTTTTTAATTCATTTAGACATTTTCAGATTATATTTCATTACAATTAAATATCATGTACTTGGAAAAAAATGAGCATTTTTCTTAATTTCATACAAGACTTGATGCCAGTGTCCTTTTTTCAAAGCACATGTGCACATGTTGAGCCTTGTGTTCCCAAACCATTAAGAAAATAGGAGAAAGCTATGTTGGGAATTTTCTCTATATTGGCTACATCAAGAGTAACTCTTTTCATTGAGCATATAAATATTTTTCTGTATCCAGAAAATGTATGGATTCAATGTTGCATTTTTGTATAAATAATAGAATAGTTATGAGTCAAGAGAGAATCATAACATAGCATGCCAAATCTCATGTTCAATGAAAAAATTGCCTCATTATTCCTTGATAATATTTACATGTACTATAAAACATTTTGGGGTAGGGTTGGCATTAATCATTTTAGGAAAATATGCTTAACCCTGTCATTATCTTTGTATAGTGATTCTTTTATTATTTTTTCCTCTTTACTGTTTGCAATGGAGGCATTTTGAAAGAAACCTGGCACTATGTGATTTGGCACTACAGAAAACAGATCTGTTTTGTCTCCTGTTTGTAAGCATTTGCTAATGATATCTAAATAATTTTTTTTGTTTGTTTCTAACTGCACCAACTCTAAAGGCACTTTATGTAACACATGGAAGTCATATCTGTTTTTTATCATAAACATTAATGTGATTATATTCCTTCTCACTGCACATGTCTTTCTGGTGCAATATCTATCAATTGTGAATCTGGCTGCTGCTGATGTATAAAAGAAAAAAACAGATATAGAGCTGAGCCTGCAGACATGTTCCTCAGCAATTGTTTTTGTGATTTATTTTTTACTTAATCACAAAGATTTATTTAATATACACTATCTATCTAATCAGTTTTGTTACCTATGACATGTTGCATGCTTAAACTATAATGTCTGAGTTGCATCTCTTGTGTGATGGATTAAAAGTGAAAGATTTGTATTTGATCCACTGTAGTTAAATGGTTACAGTATTACTACAGTAGGTTTGAAGGGATGGCTTCATCAATTTGATGATCTTCAGTTTTCTAAGTTTAGTCCATGTACTTACTACGCATAGGATTTTTCCCCAAGAGCCCATCTAATGCTTTATGAGACAAGATGATACCACAATGTAAAAAACAAATCTTCACCTTGTTGCCAACAGTGGTGGCCTTACCTGCTTCACAGCTCCCACTGGCAAGTACAGTCCAGCGCTGACAATAAGTAGCCACGGTCCAGAAACTTCAGCATGTTAACACTTTGGCTAAAAAGGCTACTGGAAAGAAGACAACAGTAATTAACATTCAGCAAATCTGTACATACTAGCAAAAATTTTGAAAAGCTAATAGATGCGTGATTTTTTATTATTATTGAACACAAGATTAATTTTGTATTAAATGTTTTCTGACATTCCTTTCTGAATTGTTACATTTTAATGAGCAGAAAACCTTGAATGAGACAGAAACGTACTGCATCTGAGTAGACAGAGAAACACTATACTGATCATTTACTGTGGGGAAGATTGAGAGAATGGGGTAAAGTGATCTTCTATATGCTAAGCACTACTAGTTATAACACAGATGCCCTTAAGGGAAATGTCACACTCCAAAATCATTTTTCTTTCTGTGTTTACCTGGAGGATTTTGTATGGTTGGAGGTCATCTTCTATGAGAGGTTTTCTAATACCTTAATAATAATTTCTAAAGTCCTTCCAAACAATAGAGTTACCTAGTCCAGGTGAACTTAACAGTAAGCCAGCTCATTACTTTTGGGTGTCCAAGTTAGCTGTGCTATTACCACACACCACCACATTTTGCCTGTACAGAAGCAGCTTTATATAATGCAGCTTCTGTCACTACAGTAACATTGTCCTTTTCTTGTTGGGATGCAGGAGTAATCCAGATTTGGCATTCACTAATGAGCATAACTACTTGTTAGAAAATCTGAAGGGAATTGCTCAGCCCAGTCCCTTGCTGCATAAAGCTTTTGTGTTGAACAGCAGAAGCCTCCCTGTTAGCTACAGCAACTGCTGTTATTGACAGGTTATAAGAATGCCACTCTTGACTTCATCTGGTTTTCATGTATCAGGGAAGTTAAGAGATGTAACCCCTACTGAAACGTACTATAGCCACACAACTCAGATTCTGTTATCAATGGCTATCTTGATAGCTAACCCAAAGGGCAGATATGCCCTTCACATCAGCCAAAAAGCTAAGATCTTCTATACTAGGACAAAACCCAGGAAATTATCTCTAGTTTTGCAACAGACTACATGAGGCTAAGTAACTGGCATGAGCTGTACAAGGCAGCAGCTGCAGAAGAAATTGCCCCCAACCCTTTAATATAAGGACTTACCACTCTTTCTGAGGTCCTGAGCAGGATCTGAGCTTTTATCTTCTGACACTCTAGCCACCTAGCAATCCTTCTGGAGCTCCTGAAGTAGCGTTTGAAGGAATCTTTCTAGGAAAAAAGGTAGCAAAATGTCAGTTGGTTACAATTTGAAGTAAAACACAAAGCAACTACCATAGTTTTGTGCCTTTCTTAACACAGTATTCAGTTTAGCCCAAAGCCAATTTGGTCACTATTTAGAGTATAGGGTCTGTAGCTGTCACCTCCTCTTCTCATCAAGGCTTATAGTTTTGAGCCTTGTAAGGCTGTACTTAACATACACTGTACTATCACAGTAACTCCAGCTTCCAGGCCTCAGTGCTGGAAGTTGCTTTCTGTTTTTCGGTCCTAAGATAGATGAAACTTGGAGTGGGAGCTTTTATCATCTCATTTCCATCTCTCTCACTCAGACCCCTCGCTGGTTTCTGAGTGCAAGGAGCACACTAGCCTCAAGCACGTTCAGATAAACGCTGCCACAAGCACTAGCCCTGCACCGCAGCCCCAGAAGGGCAGCACTCACTGCGTGTGCCCAGCCCCTCTAGGTGCTTGGCTGGAGCACTGCACGTGCCACCAGTGGGCCAGGAATTGGGAAAGCTAGCGAGGGAAAGCTGGATAGTTGGACTGCATTTGTCAGAGTTAAAAGAAGTCATCATACCTATCTGAGGGCAAGGGCTAATCATTATATGTGTAGTAGAAAAGAGGTAGATTACCACATTAATTTCCTTCTTTTGTATAAAAAAGCTTTTCCTTTTGTATCTAAAACTACAGCAACAAAGAAAAGCCTGCAGTCTTCAGGCATCTCTTACGATGTTGCACTAAGAAGCAATGCATAGTTACAATGCACAGGAAACTTACAGAACTGGAATCTAACCATATTAATGTTACATACCTAGCACGTCTGTCCTACTGCACATAGAACCTCCTTAGATACATAACACTGTCATCAATGCAAGCCGTAGTTAGTCATACGTCTGTTTATGCACACACCTCTCACGTTCTGTTCGTCCACATGAGCTGCCACTTACATGTTCTTGGTTCCCCCCTTTTCCATACAATTTTCACATACTTTGCTCTTTTTTTCTTAACAATTTTGTATATATGTATGTAAAAATATGCACAGTATGTACCCACATACAACAGTACATATGCGTTGCGTTTTTGTACTTTAATCTGTTCTGTTGAATTGAAAGCAGCTCGTGAGCACCCTCTCTGCTACAGCAGTAGCGCAACCACATAGAAGTGAACGGGTTATGATTCTCAAAACCCAAATGCAAAACTCCAGAAAATGATGTTGCTATGTTCCACGTCTGTGAACCTAAAATTCAGACTTAAAACTGAGATAATTTATATCTCCAAACATGCAGAAAGCGTCAAACATTCCAGATTAAATTCACACTGTTTAATATTTTTGTAAGAATTGCCTCACACTAGAAGGCTATTCAAATTTACACCAGACTACTTAAAATTGATTTTAAAATGCTACTTATAAATAATGCTAATTTTCACAATTAATACAGCTTTAAACTGTGGTTGGATTTGATACACTGTGGAGAAAGGTTTTGTTTAAGGACAAAAAAAAAACATTTTTTCCATTTATTTTCTGAAAAGAAATGAATGAAATTGTAGTTTGTTTTTCCTGACAGCAGAAGCTCAATGTGACAAAATGAAGTTGTTGTAATGAAATGATGCAACTTAATTAAATATTTAATAAAGAACTATGGAAGTTACAACATTTTATACTTCAAATATATTTTTGTCTAGTTGAACCTTTGTTTTATTTAAAAAAATTGCCTGCTGGAAGACATTCTCACCCTGGGAGATGGTTCCGGGAGCCTATCTGTAGTCACATCTGTACCTGATTTAATTCCTAAATGGTTAAAAGCACCATCCATTTATTTCAGCTTCTGTAAAAGTGGTTCCCAAATTTTTCTGTGATCCTCAACGTTCCCACAAAACGGATGCATATAGGGTTTTCAGGTGTGTAAGGTGAAACTGAAAAATGTTTACAGTGGCTACTGGTCAGTCACTGGCACACAACCACCTTCAGAAGGCACCATCCAAGGGAATTTCTCTATCTATAAGGATTTGAACAACTAGTACAAGCCAGTGATTATGTAGTGTTCTTTAAAGACTAAATATAAAACTGGTATCTTTCCCAACTTTTTATTGGTATCCCCTCTGTTGCGTCACCATTTATGTTACAGGAACAGAAACCCTCCATCGAAACACCACAACCAAGAAGGCTGTTCTCAAATTATCTAATTCTGCAGAGACCAGGCAAGCAGCATGCCTGCAAGCTTTTCCTGTTTAAGCCACATACAAAATAAAAACACAGATGCTACTATTTCTGCTGCATATTCATATGCTTACAACAGAACTTTCTGCACCCCACTATAATATCTGTATTACAGAAAACAGTACAGACGAACAACCTCATAGACTGACAGAAGCTGAGTTTTACAATGCAAGTCTTCACATTTCACTGCCCTCACCAACAGCGATGGAACCCACGTTGCCTTTTTTGCTACTCAGGGTGACCGTCTTGTTTGTAACCAAGGCATGGTTTGACTTAACAGTTCGCCTTAGGTATACAGAATTTTCCTCCTCAGCTTGCTTGTCTTCCTATCAGCACTCAAGAGAGATGTGGCTGCACTAAGCTGCCTATTAGTCTTAAACACAAAACCAGAACGTAAATTAACACTCACGGATTCTCTATGCATTAAGAACAGCCTACAAGAGATACAGATGTGATGTGCCTAATACACCTCAAGGGTCATGAGCATTTTTGTGCAGCTACCCTTGGATGCCATTTGCTAAACAACAAACCACCACCGCTACAACCACCCCATCGGCTTCAGCAAGTGTCTGGGAACTGGGAGAGGAATGAGGGCAAGCAAGGTGACTAGGCAAACAAGTACATCTCAATATGACCCAGAAACACCACGTCATCAGAAATCGTGGTCATCTTGCCAACAGATGGCAATGCCTGTAACGAATCAAGTTACTCAGAGCTCACCAATGTCGCCATATGACTACTGAAAAGACACCAAACCCCTGGATGATTCAGCCTATTAAGTTTTGCAGCGGAGCTATTCCTTGCATGTGCACATGTGTGGTATTGGATACACCATCTCAACTCACAATCGTAGCATGACTTAGTCTGCTTTAATAATTAATGCAGTAATCTCTGAGCTGTGCCAACAATGCAGTTCAGAAAGCCAAAACAGACAAGCTTCTGCTTACAGGCTGACGGCGTTGATTACTGACTCCTTCATGCTGAGAGCGCAAATTGCTTTACACTAATTCTCTGGTTTCATAACTTGGACTGTGCACAACATGTTCCTGACCCTAGAGCAGCAACTAATTCATTTTGTATAAACACTGCTTGTGCCCGTCTGTCTTCTCCTCCCTTGGGCAGAGGTTTCTCAAAGATTTCCCCATCTCCTCCCCTTTGTTCCAGCCTCCACTTCTTCCTGGGCTGGAGCAGCCAGGTGGCATGTTTCAAAGTGCATGCCATCGACTAACAGCGCATCCTCCCAACTCAGCTGTAGCAGGAGCACACACCTTAGCACTGGAAAGTGAAGACCTACATGTGATGCTGAAACACAGGACTAACCAGGGCTCTTTACAACAAAGATTTAAAAATAACCCAACAAAGACCACCACAACATACACGTCTTTTCCAGTGATACCTACTTGTGTTAATGTTTCAGCACAGTTACATCCAGGAGGTTTAAAAAAAACAAGACAACAAGACTTCATTTGTTTCTAATTGGAAATGAAAATTCATCTGTGGAAGCCTTCCGATGAGAAGGACCTGGGGGTGTTGGTTGATGAAAAACTCAGCATGAGCCAGCAACGTGTGCTTGCAGCCCAGAAAGCCAACCATATCCCGGGCTGCATCCGAAGCAGCACGGCCAGCAGGACAAGGGAGGGGATTCTCCCCCTCTGCCCTGTTCTTTTGAGACCCCAGCTGTTCCCCCCAGACCATTCTGTGGTGGAGCTTTCTCAGTGGCTGACGATGTCTGTGCAAATCCTTAGTCTATGGCATTTCCCTACTTCTAGCAAGGTTTTGCTATTCTTTAAAAACAAGCAAACCACAACAGCATGTTACTGCATTAGCACCTGAAATCCGTGCCCACGTACGACCAGTGCGCCACAGCCACCCCTAGGAGACGCTGCAGTCGCTGTATCAGCAGCGGGGACATGCTCATGAGGACATGCTCACCCTGACACCTGGTTCTTTGCTACCCTGACACTTCCTATCCTAACAGCAAATTCCTAAACTAGCAAACTTAATTCCTTTAACAAATACAAACCAACAACACTTTCTGTCATAATAAAAACAACCATACCAGATCAAGTTAGACTTGGTTAACAGCCTGCCCAAACAATAGAAATGCAGGACAAACAGCAGTGCTTCCAGCAAATTTACTTTCAAAACACGAGTAACATACAGCTCAAGGACCTGCCACAGCAGAAATGGTTCTTTTTTTGTGGTTGTTGGAAACCTGGCATATAAATAACTAGATATGTATTTGGATGTCAGCACATTCCCCTACCTCTGCCTCACTGAACACTCCTCAAGTAAGGGACTGATTGCTATGAGGCCATGGCAAGAAAACATGGATGCAAACGGCCTCTGGAGGTGGTTCCCTCGAGTGGAAGCCAGCCCTAGTTCTGGATCCAGCCAAGGGAAGAAAAGCGACAAGAAGCATGGTCATATTTACGTCAGTGGTGACAATCTGAGCAAAGTCCATCACCTCTGCAGGCTGGCACAGAACTTCTGGTAACGTTTAGAGCTGCCTACTGGTGCAAACGTAGGCCGTCTGATAGAAACAACCGTACGTGTGGAGTTAAACAGCACACCTCAGCTTCCGGGGAAGCTAGAGGAAAAAGAGGGCATGCGAGTGCCGGATGACAGCACCAGGCACCCACTGCCACAATGGCATTAACTCCATCTTACTGTGCTTGGCCACTTCATCTGCTCTGCAGAATGGCTGAAGGGACAGACCCTGTGTTAAGGCCCAGAAATACATTATGGCTATGGAAACATTAATTAGGTAGGGATAACATAACAGAGCAATTCTCAACGTGGAAGTTACAGTTGCTGTCTAAGACTTGCAGTTAAGAGTTGTATTTAATGAGTATTTGGGCATTCAAAACATTCTGGCAGTCACAAAAGGCAGACATTTCTTTTAAAAAATCTGTCCTGTGCTCTCTTCTCAAAGCTAGCCTCTTTACTGTTTCAGCAATCTTGAGTGTTTTAAATTGAGCTGAATTTGATGCTTTTCTTTCATTCCAGGATTGACTCTACATAAACCCACTATCATTTATATTCATACATAATAATATCATGAGAAAGAAACCCAGGGTTCACTATGGTAACCCAACAGGAAATGCTCCTGTATCAAACCTCTCTGATACAAGGATCACAATGATAAATAATCTCGACAATTACTCTTGGCTATTTTCCCCTTTGATTACAGAGCCTTGACCAAATTAAACTTATTCTTGCTTAAATGCACCTGCTATTTTCACCCAACTTACTTTCTGCTATTTGCTCTGGGTTTCACTAGCTTAACTGATTAGACTTTAGTTTGAAGTGCAGTGGAATATAAAATTAAGATATAATCATCAAAAATATACTGCTCTGTATCTACTCACTTCTACTCTGTACATTGTACCTTAACACTACAAATACACTATCAATGCTTTTTACATTAAGTTTCAGAGCATTTTCCTCTTTGACAATTCTCTAGCAGTAGTGTATAACAATGCGACCACATAAAAATTCTGTGCCTCTAGTTATTCAATATATTTTCAAATTTCTAAGTATTCTGATCACTTGCACAATGCTTTGCTAAATAATTTGGAAGCTGGTTCAAACACCTACGATTTCCAGCAAGTTTCACTATGAAAGCAAAGAGGAAGATGACAGCCACCTTTCTAGCAACTGGATTTTCCACTAGCCAAGTCCAGATCCATTGGGGTACGCAGTATTCTTGCTCCATGAGTTACAAGACCTGAACAGGAGACAGACCTGTGTTTGATCTGCAGGACATTCAATGTTGTGCCTTGATAGACTACTTTACAACCAAACAGTAAGCTGAGGACCTTGCAAAGAAGTTACTGGGTAACGCACAGTGGCTGTAAGTGACAAAGGTACCTCATTTTCCTAAGCACAGTGCAGGAGAAGGCTCCTCTCGATGGCTGCTCTGCAACCCAGTTGCCCTTGACCAGCGTGCAGAGGAGCATCTGCAGTGCCACTGGCTTTGTGGAAACCAAAACTGGTTTCTGAGTTAGGTCCCCAAAACAAGACTGTGACTATCAAATGGGCAAGGATGTATACTAACAGAGAACAATCAGGTTAACCATGCAATTTTAAATTTAATTTTTGTCCAGCTTGAACCTGATAAATTTGAAAATCTCCTTTGAACCTGAATACAGTGAGCTTGACCTCATGGAGTGCTGAATGCACTCAGAGTTACGAGAAATTCAGCTGTAATGCCCATTTATACAGGCATGTGGGCAATCACCACTGCCTCAAGCTAGTGCAAGCAACCCAGTGTCAGCAAAGACACAGTAACATTGCACATAGCCCAGATACGACCATAACAGTTGTACTCTGGTTTCCAGCAATATTGTACTATCTAGTCTTACCAGACGAAGCTAGTACAGATACAACTGCAGAAGTTATAACCACAATTTCACTTTTGCTGTGCGTGTGCATAAACAGTGGGAAAAACCTGGGGCTTCTGCTTGTTCTGCAAATTTGCACTAATTACTTGCCCCACTTTGTCACTTTTTCAGGCTCACTATGTGCCGCAGCGTGGGTGGAAACATACACATCTCAGTGCCATAGGGGGTTCTGTACAGGCTTCCGAGCCTTCCTCCAGATTGCAGTAAACTATTTCTATTCCACAGATATCTATCACGTCTGGATTAGCTAGAGTACATGACCTCCCTTTGAAATCAGTTTTTAAACAAAAGGCAAAACTTTGAACCTTGGGCTAAAGTTAAAGAATAACAGTGCTGGACACTAGATCAATACCTGGCAAATATTAGTTGCATGCAGTGGACAGGTGCCTCTCTGCTGTACTTCTCACTATTTCGGTATGCTAATGCAGAATGCACCCTTAGGTTTAAGGGTTTCTTTACACAAAGAAAAATTTTAAAAAACATTCTGAAGCAACTAGGGACTAATAGTTGGTGCTAACCTAGTGATCTCTTTCCTCTGCAGTCCATCTGGAGCATAGAACTGAATGTTACCTGACCACTAACAACCTTTTCTGTCTTCTACCATCTCAGTCACTTCTTATGTCCCAGTGCTTTATTTCCATGAAAAACAGCTGTTAAGAATACTACCAAGTTTTAAACAGCTCTGATTCCTACTCAAACATGCAGATAGTTCCCTGTGATTATTTAATAATGATTTAAATAGAAATCACGGTAACATTTTGTTATCTCAATGACTTGTTACAACATACACATCTCAGACTGTATTTCTCAACTGTGCTTCCATGTTAAAAAAAAAAAAGCACGCAGTCCAAATCATGGGTTTTTTTCTTCTTTTATAACAGATTTGACTATTTGACTGTGAGTTGGGAAACATCTTCCTTTTGCTCCTTTCTGCCTTTTATCTTTTAACAACTGTACCATCCCTAACGAGCAATGAGAAGAGTTTGCCAGTCACTCAGTATTTGGTGAGGATTAGTCCAAGAAAGAGGCAGGTACTGCTCCATTACAGGGAAGCAGCCCAACACAAATCAAAGCGTTCCTCAGACCTGGATTTGACAAGTGCTCTCTTGCATTTTCAGTCTCTATGCAGCAGCAGCACATGCACTACAAGAGGTGCAGAGGTGCTGTACAGCAGCTGCTGCTAGCTGCAGTTTGGCAGTGTACTGGCATAAAGAACAACCAGAACTGGCGTAAAGAACCCCAGAAAGAGAAAATCTGTTATGTGGCAAAAACAGTCTTCCAACAGCATCAGCAAATCTAGCTTAGTATTTTCTGACTTCTGGTGATAAAAACATGACTTTCCATCCCCTGCAGTTGTAAGCACAGAGCCAGACTTTGCTCTGAGCAATACTGATAGGAACATTCCCTCCAATTTCATTCCAAAAAACGTGTTTTCTTAACATTACCTTACACTTCCACAGCTCTCACTTGGCTCTACACAAAAAGGAAGGGATGAAGAAACAGTGTCACAACCACGCCTGAGCTTCTTTTAGCCCACATTGAAGGTCTGCAGATACTGCATCCCTGCTCCTGCCCCTTTGTTCACAGTACCAAAACAAAGTTTATCACTAATATCTAACCTTGGCGGAAAGAAAAAGAATAGATGGAAGCAATTAAAAGCACTTCAGAGGGTATTTGTGATATATTCATTGCAGTTGAGGAAGTGACAGTTTCTTACATTTTGTATCCAGTGCTAGTTCAATCTACAGCAACTTTTACACAAGTATTTCTGGTACAAGTGCACACATCTGTCTCCCAGGAAAAGAAATGAGGCTACATACGGAGCTTTTTAAAAAACAAACAAACAAACAAACAAACAAAAACAACCATCAGGATGGCTAGAATAAGCAGTACTTCACATCAAGCTGCACTTAGAAGGGAAGCAAATACAGTATTCAGAGGTCTTTATGCCTACTGCAAGCACAAATGAGAGTTACCTTAGAAAATCCAGAGCATGTTCAATCTTAACAATATCTAGCAACAACATCAGCATGAGTGACATTTAAAAGAGAAAACTAAGACTCATTTGACTGTCACAGAAACTTCAAATTATTCTGCTAAAGTAACTGTCGTCATGTTTTCGTGTTCGATTGTCAGTAAGAAAAAAAAATGCCTTTTTTTTTTTCTTCTAAGGCCAGTGTATATACACACATATATCCATACCACCTCTTATCTGTGCCATAGGCATCTGTTTAAATATCTTTGTTTGAGCCGATCTGTCCATACACCAAAGGACAGGAGTCCAATGACCAGTCAGTCAGCCCACCTGGTCATCCGCTGAGTAGCTTGTTTGTCCTGGTTACTGATCTCTATTGGTGGGGCTAAAAACACCCAAGAACCTCAAACCGGGGAATCAGTAAAATCCTGTTGCATCCTGCAATGATATCCTGAAATCTATTGAAAGTTTCCTGTGTACTTTTGAGGAACTCCAGAGACTGAACTGACGACAACTGTCTCCACTCCCCATTTTGTTTCCTCTCCTATAGGTTGACATTTTGTTATATGAAGACTTTCCCCTTTGTCTCATGTCAGCCTCAGTTTCCTAAAAGTTTGTTAAATGTCTTGCAAATCCAAAAAAAAAAAAAAAAAAAAAAAAAAAGTATCAAGCGACTTTCCCTTCCCTACATGCCATGGCATCTCTTACATTTGAGGTGCATGGTTTTCTTCTTTACAAGAGCAGAAAGCATTCCAACTCCTTCCCAGCATCAGCTTATCCCTCACCACAAAACTTCTGTGATTTATTATATTGTCAGACATCTCAGACTACACATGTACACATGTTCCTAGAAGCAAAGTGGATCGCCTTCCTCCCCACTGTTTCTAGTCAATCTAAAACTGTAACAAGTAAGTAATCAGCACGATCAATGAAATGCAAAATCACAGGTCTGATTTTTCCACGAAAAGATCCTCAGGAACCCCCACCAGCTTTGTTGGGATAATCACGAAATCAGATGCTACTTGGTATGTGCAAGAATACAATACCCGGAAAATGGATTAAAATGGATTCCTAATTTGCTGGAATAATATACCTGGACAAGGACAATCTCTCAGCAGAAGTTCAAGCAGACATGGAGCTACCTTGAGTTCCACGTGTATCATCCCACTTTGAGGTTTCAGCTTATTACAGCAACTACTAAGCAGCTGTTATGGCTAACGAAACACTCTTGCCTATAAGTATATTGCTCAGAAACCATTTCAATGCAGTTTACATCTCTTTTGTGTTCCCAAAAGCTATTAATAAACACCACCAACAAAAAAAGTTTAGCTCAATAGTCAGCAAGTCAGGCACCAAGACTCATAGATTTAAAGTAGATCAAGTGCAAGATGAGACAATATTTTATCTCCAAGTATTCTGAGCATTCATAAAGCATACAATGGTGTTTATGTAACAAAAGAGAAGAATCAGGTTATTTGGTTGTGAAAGAAAGAATCGGCAAGTCTAGGTTTCTCTGATAATCTTTTGCTCTAACCTGAGTTAAGGCACCATCACCCAAGTGAAGATTTCCCAGAAGCTATAGCTAGCAAGATTATAAATAAAAAATAAATAAACCAACGCCCACCCTCAAGTCTTGAAACCTGGATTGTCACATCACTGGTTTTAGTAGACCAATCAAATGAACTTGTTAAAAGGGTTACACATGAAACATGTAGAAAAATTTCTTCTAAAAAATAGCTGAATTAAAGAAACAGAAATACCAATTTTCATTAAAAACTAAGGACATAATCCAATATTCATCCTTTCCGATTAGTATTCTATCAATAGGTGCTGGACTAGAGAACTCAAACAATACATAGTACCTTTCCCTGGTCTGTGCTCAATATTCTCTGTTCCCCTCATGTTCACAACCATATCCGAAAGCTGGATTTGAACAAAAACACACCTTCATGCCAATGAAATAAAAACAGAAGCATAGTAATTCTAAATAACACTTGAAAAGCAACATATTTTAATTCAATCACAACATTCACGTCAGCTTTCAAGAATTAAATAAAATTGCAGTTAGAGATGAAATAGAAACTTATTTAGGTTTGAAATTTCCACTTGAGCCGAAGTATTTTGCCAAATGATATGCTTCAGGAAAAAAATGTATTTGAAAAAACCTCTCTGTGTTGGACTGAGGTGCTTCAGGCAGTTCTCACGAACCTGTGGACACCGATAGATACTGTACCACATGCTCCTTCTAACAGAGAGAGTCTCTCATCTTCACACTTTCCAGTAAAATCCTTTAAACCATACAATAACTGTCTGTTGTGGCAGAACAGATGTCCCATCCCTGGAACTGTTTGAGGCCAGATCAGACAGGGCGTCGAGCCACCTGATCTGGTGAGAAGTGTCCCTGCCCTTTTCTTCGTTAAGGTCCCTTCCAGCCCAAACGGGTGATTCTATGCAGTGGGGGGAATTCTGGCCCCACGGCAGCCAGCAGGAATTCTGCCAGCAGCGCTACCCCAGGGCTTTCCCCTAAACTTTCACCGGTGCCTGTCACAACCAAGGCCACGATGACTGCCTGCAGCTCCCTGCACAGGTCCCCGATCCAGCAGCATGAGCTGCCCCAAAAACAAGCAAACAAAAAAAAGCCACCAACAACAACCACCACACACATAGAGAAGGAAAAAGTAAATAAATTAAAAAAAAAAATCACTAAAAATTACTAAAACCCCACTACATGCTATGAGATTAGCTACTAGCACATTTAAAGAATGAAATTCCCACTGTTTCCTTGTGCTCCCTCATCAAGCTCTTGTTTGCTTTTACTGGAACTATAAAAATCCATATGGAAGAAACCCTCATTTTCACTGTTCCACGCAGCACTTCAGACGTTCTGTTTCCGTTCAATCAGCAGGCAGCAGAATCATAGCACGGCCTGGGTTGAAAAGGCCCTTCAAGATCACCTAGTTCCAACCCCCCTGCTCCGGGCAGGGTTGCCAGCCACTAGAGCAGGATGCCCACAGCCGCATCCAGCCTGGCCTTGACTGCCTCCAGGGATGGGGCATCCACAACCTCCCTGGGCAGCCTGTTCCAGTGCCTCACCACCCTCCGAGTGAGAGCGCATCGGCCAGCGCTACCAGCCCCAGCGATAAGCCTGTGGACGAGCACACGCACGTGCTGCACACCCAGCCCCTTCAGCCGCTGCTTCCTGCAGACTTCCAGAACGGAGCTCTCTGCACCTGCCCCGCTCCGTAGGAAGCTCCCCTGATTTCAGTAGGTGTTCCAACAACACAGCACCTCTGAAATGTTTTGGCATACAAACACTTGAAAGAAAGAACTTATATTCTGTGTGTAGGTCCAGAAACAGGCAGCTGTGGTAAGATTTCCCACGGGAAGCTTCGGGCCAAAGAGCAGCTGTTTCAGCTGCTGTTACCTTGCTCAGTACCTGGTACTTCCACAGCTGATGCACCAGATCACATCTGGTCAAGCTGAGAAGTTGTGCAGTCTCTCCCCAGGGAGGATGTCAAGACCCAATTGGATAAAGCCCTGACCAGCTTGGTCTGACCCTACAGCTAACCCTGCTTTGAGCAGGAGGTTGGACCAGAGACCTCCTGTCATCCCTCGCTACCTGAATTAAACCAGGATCTTAGGATCTTACTGTTGCAGCTACTCCTCAGCAGCCTTATCATCTCAGGGAACAACGCTATTTTCTCATTGCTTCTTTAGGAAGAAACCAGAAAAAGTTCGAAGACGGATAACTAATCCTGCTCAGGTTTTTCAGTGCAGTTCTGGACACAGCTTGTATTCTTGAGATCACATTAACACAGTCCATTCCATTTTTTCCCTTGCTTTCACTTAAAATATATTGTAATACACAACCGAGGTAGCTTGCACACAGACCTTTTACTTGTGTCTGGCTGAGTTACTCACCAATCCTAAATTAAAATGGAACTTTATGTTCCACCAGCATTTAGGAGTTGTGAAACAAACTTAATCTTGCTACATATATCACTTAGTTTCACGAATCGCCCCAGTTCGTTTGTTCATTTACCTGAAGTTAAAACAGGGCTCTGACTTACTGCTTACAGAGGGCTGATAAGAATGATTAATATTTAACATTCTCAAGTTCATGTATGTGAAATGGCTCAAACAAGATATCAATGAGAATATCGTAGCTTAAATCACCAATGACACTGGAAATGCATGCACATTTTCCCCACCAGAAGGCATATTTCACAATGTTAAAATACACGTCCTCCCTGCATCAGTGACCATGTCTTATTAAAGCATACCTCAATTTAGCATGCCATCAGGCTGCCAAGAGAGTCAAAGCACTGCAGTTACAAGCTCTTTCACTCCAAGAACAGGACTGTGCTCACAAAACTGAGCAGCCTAACAGCTGTAACAGGAGAGAGCACTACTAGTGATTGAAACTACTCACAGGTGTTGAAGCTGCAATAATTTTTCTAGCAAACAGACACTGCCAAATACCACCGTGAAAAATTAAGTCCTATCACAAGCGTAAACAGCAGACCAGAGCTGACAAGTCCTGGAGAAATAATACCCACAGTAACGATCAAATCAAAGAGAAGACTTGCTCTTGATACATTTCAGACTGAGTAATCTTTAACAAACTCCACAGAAAGGGTCTATTCTGACCCCAGAGCAGCACATAGAGCCTGTTGTTTTGGCAGAGTGGATACAAATGCCACCTTTGTACACTGCCATACTCAGCATGCAGTTTCAAAGATAGCTGCAGTAGGATATTGTTTGAAAGTAAGCTGGAAAACCATCAGCTAAAGTCAGCAGAAAATAACCCACTCTCCACTGGGGATAAAGACTAAGCTTTGCATATGTGGTGGGTTTCTTGTTTTGTTTTCTTCCAGTCATAATAAATTTCCGCAGAAGAAAAACAAGTTTTGAAGAGTATTCTAGGAACAGCAGGTGAGTTCCAATTTCATTTCATACAGAATTTATCCAGCAAACAAAAATTTAAGAATATATTCTGCTTACCAGTTAAAAATATGTGTGTATATATATATATATATATATATATATAATTTCTGAATCCCTGAATAAGCCATGAAAGTAAAGTGTTGAAATGACTACAAATTGCATAGTTTAAGAACCTTCACTTCAACAAGAAAATAACCAATTTCTACTTGTTCTTTATATAAACTCAAGCCTATCTTCTACATAGGAAAAGAGTTTAATCTACTTATATTACTGAAACAGCAATTGAACATGTTGAATTGATTTCCAATACAACAGAAAAACAACAAACATGGAAAGTGATGTTTTATTTTATTGCCAGTAGAAATTTTAAGCTTTTAAAAATAAAGGCCAGAAAATTCAAACTTGAAGAAGCTCAAGACAACTCCTCTGAGACTAAACATATATTTCAATAGGTTTGCATGACTTTACAAGAAATGTAGCTTAGATATGTGGGGTTTTTTTTATTTGTTTGTTTTCTGAGAAACAACAAGAAGCTATCAGTGATACTCCAAAAGACGAATATCATATTGCATTATGGGGGCTCTGAAGTATAGTCCCTATACGCACTATTACAGGCTAATCCTGTTTCCAAAAAAATTACTGAAACATCTCAGTTGCACTTCCAAATAAAAATATTTTTGTTTCAAGATATAAATATTTCAAATGGCCATCTGTTGCAAACTGAACTTGCAGTTTTCCTCCCCACTCCTCCACATTGGTGTTTTAAGAACTAGTTTGCTGGTCAAATTCATTTCCTTTTCTAACACTAATAACAAAGCAATGAGATAGTAAGGAGAGAAGCACAGAAAAAAGGGAGATGTTTCAAATTAATTTGCCTTTCAAATGCATTCTGAGCACAATGCTGTATAACCTGAGAAACTGCTGTGGCCATGGCAATAAATTTAAAGTTCTGGTCATCTGAATTGCTATGTGATTAGAGGCAGCCAATTCCCATTATTTGCACTTAAGTCCTATTAACATCAAAACTGCCAGGTGTCTTTAAAAGCTCATACACTCAGCCATTTACCACCCTATCTAGGATCGAGGAGGCAGTAAGAAACTCTTCCCATTTTACACTGAGTTCTTCCTTTCAAAAACAAGCCTACATTTGCACGCAGGCCAACAGAGTATATGAATGTACATGAGGAAGGACCACAATACTGCACATTTCCTTTCTTACAGCAAACATTTCCTGGCAAGGTACAGGATAGCATGTTCTCAAACACCATCAAAAGCATGCCTGTTAACATTCAATATTTAAAAAAAAAAAAAAAAAAAAAAAAAATTTTAAAAAGGTGGTTTCTTAGACTCCAAAGTTATGGTACGCTACACCAGATTTCTGTAAGATACCAAGAAGCATTTATGTGTGCTACCGTCTGTTGCAGGGTAACAAGTCCCTGAGGTGAACATTGGTTAAGCATGGTCCACGGGGTAGGAAATTTCTTGGGAACCTGATACCAGTGGAATCTGCCCTTGTTAAACCCAAAATAGATCACTTATCCCTAAGTAAGTTTTCCAGCATTTCATTCATATATGTCTTTGGAAATTATGTAGTTTCACTGTTGGAAGTCAAGCACTTTACCCAACACATTGCTGGGACATGAATAGCTAAGCCTCATTGATCAACATTGATTTTGGAATTACACCTCAGACAAGTGTTTTTGGGAACTCTGTGCCACGCTGCTCAGTTAGAAGACTGCAAATACAGAGCATTTCCAGAAGCCAACGTGAAAAAGTTTGTGTTACTCTGTCCTGAACAGTCTTGCCCAGAGAGCCTTTCTCCAATACACAACACAGAAACTGCACATGTGGCATAGACTGAGATTATCACGCCAACCCAAACCATCTGAACATAGGATCACTTCTTATTCTATTAACCACAAACCTGATTTATCCACCCTTGGAAATTCTAAGTCAATTCCCAGGCATAGAGATTGAGAGGGGAGGGGGGAAACGCAAGTTTACTGATGATTAACTTCAAATCCAGCTGTCTTTCTACCATCTATGGATACACATTCTAAAAAAAAAAAAAAAAAAAAGAAAAAAAGTAGAATCTGATACATGGCAAGGGAACAATGACTCCTGCAGTTTTAATTGCTGAATATTAACACTTCAGAGTGACCATATTACAAAGATGATTAGAATCTTAGAACAAATCTTTCCTGCTTTAGTTGTCAATTGGAAACTTACTCCAGCCAAGTCAGTCCAGATGAGCAGTTGCAATAATTCTAGTGCCATTACTATCCAGTAAATTTAATACCCAGTGCATAGGTAATCTTTTACAATTTAATAGAGACTGTTCTGATGACCTATCTGCTTTGAATCCAAGGATTCAGAAGTCTCTAGAAAGGTCCCCAAGCCACCATCACACCCACTTTTACTGAAGACTTACTCATTTCTCTTTGTCTCAACAACAGTATAACTCCTAAACCCTACTTCAGCAGCCAGCACATTAACAATTCCTCTTCCAATATTTTTGTTAAACAATGCCTCAATGTTGCCCAGAATTGCCAATACTTCATTTTAATTTGAGCTCAAAATCCATATTTTACTCACCTGTTGTTTCTACGTGCAAAGTTATCCACAACACGCAAACTGCATAGATCTCACTGGCCAGGTTAAAGGATGCCATTCAGGCTTCAAACTGAAAACCAGCTTCTGCTTCCTGAAACAATATCCCTTCCATAGTGTTCTCCAATTACCAATATATCAAAATTTTCTGTTTGAAAGAGAGGAAGTTCTATTTTCACAGAAGCAGCTGCTTTCTTTTTCTTCCTGCTTTAGTCCTTGTTCTCTTTTCCCCATAGAAATGTCTTGCAACACATGAAGAGAAATTGTGATGCCTGACTCTAGCCACCTGCATTAATCTGAGCAAAGAGGGACAGCTGTGCTCAAGATGCTTATCCCCTTCCCTTACACACACCCTTTGTGACAGAAACATGACTACTCAGACAGACTAGAAAAAGAAACAGCAGATTGTTTTTCTGTGGCCTTGAAATCAAGGTTTTGTGACAAGTATCTCAGTTCAGCAGAGCTATGGCATCCAGGACTAGAATAGCCACACGAAATTCAACTTCATGCTGCATAGGGCAGTGAGTTAGCCAACTAAGGAACACTACTACCTGAGGAGACTAAACATGAGATCTATGTAAAGATTACATTTAGCAAGTGAAATGTCTGCAATGTCATATAACAACTAACATTTTTTGATTTTGTCCCCGCTTTTTGTCTCCAAAACATTGATATTACAGCCACATTATTTTTGCTTATTATAACAGATGTTGAGGAATAACAAAGAGAGGAAAAAGCCCTGCTAAGCTCCATTGAAGTACCCTTAACTTGGCTATTTCTTGGCTCAATGCACTCCTGCTATAGAGGTCAATTCTAGAGAGTTCTTTTTCCAGTCACCATGTGGCCAGAACAAGTTCAAACTGGTAGCAAAAGGATGGGTTAAATTTTCAACACAGAATTATGAAAACAGTGTCATGATTTTTCAACCAATTTCTGAGCCTGCAATTTTTATCAAAAGACAAAAATAATAAAAAGCAGGCCAAGCCTATGCTGAGCTGTACTGGCTGAAATGCTTCACCTGAAGTACAGTGGGAGACAGAGGCAAAGCACGTGGTGACCACTCATATCCAGAATGAACTTCACCACTCACTGAGAAGTTAAAACAATGATTAATTAGAGCTGATTATAGCAAGCAATCAGTGCCAGGCACCCTTTCCAGCCTACTCTCTACAACATTTTCATTATCTGCTCTGGTGCAGACAACCGGAGCTGAATTCACCCGTGGGGTGCTTTTCCCTCCCGTGGGTGGTCAGACCGTTCCCTCCAGAAAGGGACGTTCTGGGCTCAGCTGCCCGGGCTGCAGAGCGCTGCCTCGCAGGCCACCAACACTCACCGTGTCCTCTGCAAGCAGGTCCAAGCAGGCCAAAGACAGCTGCAGTGAGATGGCTCCGAAGGGAGCAGAAAACACAGGCAGAAAACGTGCATCTCCTCCCTGCAGAACACAGCCGCCGACTGCCCCCAGCCCAGGCCCTGTGCCGGGAGGGCGCCTTCCGGAAGGTTCCGCTGCCTGCGAGGGTCACACCCACGCTATTTTCCCTCTCAGGTGTGAGAGTGGGGGGTAAAGCCTGCAGGTAAAAATCTGAATCATTCCTATGCTGGGTGTAAAAGTATCACACAGATACAACGACACTGAACACACATGAGTGAAAATTAGTAAGATGTTAAGACCTTTTCCTCTGTGGAACAAGTGCTAACTTTTGTTTTCTTCTCTTTTCTGACGTAGGTGGCATTAGCCACTACTGAGCAAAGATTTGACTTATTGTGGCAAATTCTGAAGGCAATAACACTACTGGGATTCAGACTCCAAAATGACTTAGAGCTCTAGTCTTGAAATGATTAGCCCATGCTTACTGATCAAAGATTACACTTTCTGGACCCCATGTGTGTAACATGTCAGTATCTACCACAGTACGGAAAGAGTTGAAATTGTGGCCAAGAGAGAAGTGGTGGTACAAATCTCTCTGATCACAGAAACACTTGTTCTACTAAGTTTTATGTGTTTGATGACTGGCAGACCAAAATAAATCATACAGCAGCACAGTGAACCGATACTCACTGACCCAAATTCAGAGTACCAGTTTGTACAAGGCAGGAGCAGGGCAATTTTAGGGCCGTTACCACTCGGTGCTTACAGCTAGCTGTATGTAGAGGGGAGGTCTGCAGACCTCCTGGTAGCATCTAGGAAGGAAGACAGGTTACAAAAAACTTATCTCGCATTCGTTGTAAATGTCCATTACTAAATAATTCGATCTGCTGAGATTCACGATTTATAGGGCTAATGCTTTGCCTGAAATGCATAGGTTGCAGAAGTGGTTGGCAGGAAAAATGAAGTTCTGTGTCTTTGATAATATCTGATTGTCTGAATGGTAATTAATTGATTGGTAAGTAATTTCTCAGATGAATGGAAGCAGTATCACTGACCTCAGCAAAAGACTTAAAGCTAAGAAGCAAGTAACAACATTTTCTGAGGGAGTAGTATTCTTGGTGGGTGAGGAGTTGCTCCTAGGGTCAGGTAAATGAACACAGGTTTTCTGTGTTAGCCATCTGCTTACAACAAATTACTTAAATTCTATCCACAGCTGTTTTGCTGGGGGAACACACAAATTTCATTGATGGTACATTGTTAGTTGGACTTTGTACTAATTTACTTAATCTGAAGATAATCCTCAACCTGAATTCTTTGTGTCTCATCTGTCAGATGGTGAATTGTCGTGAGGAATGCCAGGATGATCTAGAACTGATGTAATGAGTTTGATGATTGGGAAATTCAAATCAATTTCGTTTACTGAGCCCCAGAAGTAATCAGGAGAGATCATGTTTTCCAGGTTAAATACCTTTGCTCTACTTTATAATGCTTTAAGTTAATCTTTCCCTATCTAGTAGTCAGAATGACCAGCATAGGTAATCTTTAACCCCTTGCAGTTGACTAACAAGGGTCACAACATTTTCACTGCTGTAATTTAAGTTGTCCTAGTGCTATATATGCCTTACCTTTGCCTATTATATTGTAGTATTAGTGCCAGGAAAATGTGCTTCCTTTAATGTTCATGAAGGTTGTTGCCTCTGGGATATTGTAGGAATTTGTAATAAAATGATAAACAAATACCGATTTTGCCCACTTCCAGCCCAGTAATTCCTGTAGCAATTTCCTCTCACAAATGTAATGGTCATACACTAAACTGACAAAAATCTGAATAGCTCTACAGAAATTAGTATGTTATAGCAAAGGGACAAATTCATATACATCATTAGTTTCATATCATTTTTTTCCATAAAATGATGTGGCCTAAAACTTTGACCAAGATTAGTCTGAAAGTTTTAAACCATGCCCACAGCTGGGGAATTGTAAAATTTTCCATAGATAAAACAGCCAACTCCAGCTAAGTTTAATTCTAAAGGCATTCACTGTATGCTCATTAAAGATAGAGGCTGAGTAAAGCCATAAATGTAAAGCCATAAAATAGCTCAAATTCTCATATGCGAATGGCCATCAGTATAACTGTTAAATTCTGAGGCTGGTAATCTAAGTAAGCAAAGTAAAATAAAATGTTTAAATATCTATTCCACAGGACTACAGGATGGGAATCTCCTTGGACTGGTGCCTCAGTAATTTCCCTTTAAATCTCTACATCTTTCGGCATCACATTTTTCAGACCAGAATCTCAGCCGAGGGTCCAGTTGCCCATCTCCTTCATCCCATTGTTAAAAATTCCCCACATAGAAAATCCAGTTTTTATTTCTGTGGTAAGTTATCATTCCCACAATTTTGCAGTTGTTCCTTCATTCTTTTCACATGGAAAGCACTTCATTCCTCAGATACCTATTTCACACTTCATATCCTCCATATTACATGTAAGAAAAATGATAGGAAAGAATTCTTCCATGGACCAAATTTCAGTGTTTGTACAGCGACCCCTTAGTAAACAGGAGCAGAGCACATAAAATGGAGTCAGACAATCACAGAATTCTTCAGGTTGGAAAGGACCTTTGGAGGTCACAGGGAGTACTTCTGTGCTCTAAGCAGTGCCAACTTCAAAGTTAGGATGAACTTCGAAGTTAGATAATTTTGCTTGGGGTCATACCTACATTTTTTCAAGAGAAGAATTTGGCTCTTGGATGAATGTGCAGTGTGTATTGCATTATTTGTCCTTGTGTCACCTGTGCTGACATTTAAACAAACCAGTTCTTTTTTTTTTTTTTTTTTTTTTTTTTTTCTCCAGAATTTCCAAATAATTTGGCATTTAATTTCACAGAATTGGACCAAAACCAGTCTGCAACAGTAATGAATGTTGCAATTCTGTTTCAGACTCTCATCTGTGGCTTCATGTGTACTTCATTTACAATTGCAGATTGCCATTTTGAAGAAAAGAGCTTTTATACAGAAACATATCCCCCAAAACACTGGGTAAGTGGTGTTTCTTTTGTGCACAGAAATGTAGCACATTTTAGTTTTTCTCTATTATTTTTGGAGAACAGGATGACATTTTATTTTTGAGATGTTTTGTCCTCTTTTTATTTATAAGTTTATTGCCAGATACCTGCTGTAGATGTATCTTCATATTTTCAGAGCAGCATGTGTTGTTTGCACCCAGAACTCTGGTATAATTATACAGGTAATTTTTCAGTACATTTTTCTCCCTAGACTTGTTCTAGTACTATAAGCAGACTATGACCTACTACTAATGCTGCTGCTTCTACTATTAATTCCATCTTCTTCATGCTGTGTGTATGTACATATCCCGCCTAAGACACTTCTCACTGAAAACAAGCACTATCAGTACCAAATGAAAAGCAGTCCCTGCGTCAGCAGGTTTCCTGAACAGACCAAAGGCAGAAGGTAACACAAAGGCTGAGAGCACCATCGAAAAGCTCTAATCACTGGGACCCTAAACAACAGTTGTAACTGGGGGTATATTTTGCCTAATTTTAACGCAAGTCTGTTAGTAGTAATAATCATGTCACAGTCAAGTCTCACTGCACAAGATGTCTGCATACACAAAGAATATACATACATACAAATGCTGTAGATCATATCCTGATCTTTTAGAAGTTAGTGGGAATGCTTCTAAAGACTTTAATATACCCTGTTTTGGTTGATGTTAAGCGATCAGATGACTGTGATTCACTCCAGAATTTTCCCAGTTGTCTCAAGTTCATGTCTTTTTAAGGATAGAAAATGAGATGGTATCAGTGCATGCAAGTAGCTGCACAGCCAGCTGAGCTTGGCAGGTAGCCATGGTTTCCCTTCTCATAGAACACCTGAAGTTAGACAGCACAGATTACAGGTGCTTCTAACCTACGAGTAAGTGACTAGGATTGTGTTCTTACAAAATTCTTAATTTCAATAACTTTCTTCAATACTCTATCATATAGAGCAGAGTATTAAAGCCAACACTCAGGCACGTGCTTTTTTCTTTTTCTGTCTCATTTCATTCTCCACTTCCCTACTACATGTCACCTGTTAGCACTAATCATTTGTGCTTTGTGTTAATTAAAAACTTTAACAAAACTGGAAATGGTACAGTGACGTTGCTTTTAAAACTAAGTTTAGAAAACTATGTCATTATATCTCTAATAATGATTCTGCAGTTTTTTCATAAGGCAAAAAAACTATTCTTGACTGCTCTAAATATAGCTCCTTTATTGCACAAAAAGCACAGTTACACACCTTTCTCTTTTATTCATGTCTGCAGCCATTATTATGTTATTAGTGTATCTGAGACTGGAACTACACCGTGATTAGGCTGCATTTTTGTCATTAGTGTTCAGATAGGTTTAACTGAAGTCAGACTTTTCCTTAATCTCATAGGTGAGTTGGAAAATGAAACTAATTAAAAATGCAATGGACTCTTGCAGAGTTATGAAAATTCCTGCACAAAAAGACAGTAAATCAAAATAAAAAGATTGGTAAAGTCCGGCAGTGAACATTAAGATTAGACTGATGAATTCACTCTTGCTACAAGTAAGTAATTAATATGAAGACCTAGTAAACACTGCATCTTGGGGTTAAGGAGAACAAGCAGCTGAAAAAAAAAAAAAAAAAAAGTATTTTTCATTTTTCCCTGCCCACATATGTCATCTCTAAAGGGAGAGAAAATGGAGCTTTCAAGGATTTTTTTCCCCTGTTCTTCAATCTGTTTGACTGAAGATGACTCTGGCTCTGTGCAGTGAGGGCCATCTCCCACCCCCAGATCAATATTTTAATATGTCTTATCGGAAAGAGAATGAATTGTTTACTTTAAAACCTCAGGATCCCATAAAGGGCAAGGCAAAGGTGTCCACTGGAAACAGAGGCTTTCAACAGCTGACCACTGCTGTGACTCGTAAAAGAAAACCAAGATCTGCAATGATCAGAATACAGTGATAGTCATCAAAATGTCATACAACAGAATCTCAGTTCTGACACATCCTAACGACACACCATGGGATCATTTGCTAGTCGTGTGAGATGGTAAGTGCTTTCCTGTGCTTGCTTCACGTACAGAAAATGAAATGCTAACATGTACTAACAAAAATTAAATAGTGTAAATGAGTTTTGAATAATAAACACTTTGGCATATCAAGATGTCTGCAAATGCCTGTGGCTTGTGTAATTTAACAGGATTTAATGTCTTGTACATGGTGATCTCAGCCTGCACTTTCTATTAAAGAGATTAGGTAGCTTTAGGAAAAAAATAAAGTTGGTAGTAAGCACGCCTAGGCTTCACCAGGGTTACAGGAATGCTTCCAAGTCTGAATATATAAAAAGGACAATTTTTGTGATCCATATTCAGATACTTCTTTAAAAATTCTTTTGTTCTTCACAATGATCTTCTCAACTGGAACATTCTAGTAGTATTCTTTATATGAACATCTAGCAGAAGAAAAGCAAAAAGTAGGTTTTTCTTTTTCTGTGCTGATTATTTTTTGCTTTCTCCCTGTGCTAATCTGTTGTTCTGAGTTGCAGTACTTTTAGATGGTGGCCATTTCTTTCTTTCATTACCTTTTGTCCATGGAAATACTCCTGTTGAATTGCTGGCAGCTTCTATGTAGTTGTGGAACTATAAAACTGCCTGCTTGTAGTTATCTGGCTGTCTACTGACATAAACATTTCACAAGAAAGCCTAAAGGCTCATCTGCCAGTTCCCTGCTGCTGCTCTTGGCACTGTGTATGTCAGTGACTGTCCAACTTTACCTTAGCGAACTTAGAGTAGGATCTTGTGTAACCTTTCTTCTCTGATGCAGATATAATGCCAAGTAAAATGTGCATGGGGAAAGGGGGAAACCACTTATATGGTTATGGTATGAGTTAGAAAACAATGTAAAAGTATGTGTGTCTATTTGGCATTAATTTCTAATTATCACCAGCTAAAGCATAGACACATTTATGAAAAATAGTCTCTGGACCTCAGCAAGCCACATCCTGACTAGACATAATGTGTTCTGGGTGTGACTGTGTGTCCCGTCATTAATTCAAAAAACTCAGTGCCATTTTGATGCACAGGATGTGCTGCATATCCTTTCCTTCTTTTGGAGGTGACTCCTTCATAGCTGTGATTTCACAGTGGCCTGACCTGTCTGTGGATCTGCAAATCTGTCCAACCACTCTGCATATGCATTTCCCCACAGCACATGCAGACTCAAAACACAAAGTCAGTCAAAGATAAAAAGCAATTGGAAAAGTTTTGGCCCTGCCCAAGCATTTATAGGCTTGCTTCTTTGACAAAGGTGGGAATGATGGAGCATCTGTAATAATCATGTTCAAAACACAAAACAATCTGACAAGGTAAGCAGCTAGTGGCAGTTCATTTCTCTGCTATTTACCATTTCTCTGCTATTTCATTCCACTTTCTCAAGCCAGGGCTGCTATTTTTGTAGTACCCCTCAATCCGTGTGTCACCTGGAGATCAGGTTTCTGTGCGGGAGCTTTTCCTGCAGAGAGCCATGTCCTACTCCCCTCTACCTCCAATGCTTCAGTTGACCTAGTGGCAGTCGCCCATACACAGGCTCTTATTTTGGGGCACACAGACCTCTGCTTCTCACAAACTGCAGCATGCCCTCATTCAAGCTAGGGAATGTCTCTCCTTAAAGCTGATACTTAAAGTAATGACCACTTGGTCTGAACAAGTACAGAACTGTGATTTCCCTCCATAGCTGTACCACATTCAGCTGATATGCCTCAGTTCTGTCAAACATATTTTACAAACAGCTGATGATAGAGATTTATGCCTCTCCCTTTTGTTTCTAAGCTGTAACGTACAATGCGAGTGCTGACAGCAGACTGGGAATAAAGCACAGGTGCTAAGGCTGTTACTGTGTGAGAATGACACATCATCAGGGGAGTGAATTAGGAAACATTAAAAAAACGAGACTGAAAAGAAGGCTAAACCCATGGGAGGAGTTTTGAGGATCTGAGAAGTCTACCCATTGAATGATTTAACTTGCTTAACGTTTTCTATTGCTAAAATGCTATCGGATCCAGAAGACTATAAGAAGGTGTAGCTTTCTTATATATTGGCAGAAAATACTCCCAAATACATAAAAATGTGAATGCATTTACTAAGCATAAAAAATTAGATGGATGTTTTAAAAGTATAATACTAATATGTTCTGTTGTCCCGACACAAAAAGACAACTCCTTCCCCTCTCAGGAACACATCAGAAGGGTGCTTCCAGCCAGTCTATACAGCATTTTTTCTGAGTTAAAAAGTTCAAGCCTTCAGTAGCCACAAGAAACCATTGCTGAACTAAGCACATATAAAATCTTACCAAATTCTTGAAAAACTGAAAATTAATATTTAATGTACTCTGCTCTCCCTGAGTTGTTTTTTTTTAATCCAATTCTAGGGGAGTATAGGACTTACATTCTGTAGTCCTCCTTTTTCTTGAAGTTAGTAGGCTTCATTAGTGTTATCAATTAGTAATTTATTTTGTTATTGCTAATAATGAATGTTCACTAGCTGGCTTGCACTTTCACAAAGCTACTTTCTATCTGCACGGGATACCTAATGGTTTCTAATTCTAATGTCCTCCCTTCTCTGGGCTCCTTCTCTATTTTCTCTGCTGCTTTGCAGTATTCAGATGTGATCATAACATCCAACTGAATACCCATGGTTTAAGAAATCACCGTGCAGAAGATGACACTCAGTAACTTTTTGTACGCTCTTAGACCACTCCTCATGAATTTTACAGTTTCATTTTTTTAATACTTACTGAGGATGTGCAGAAAAGTTACTAGACTTGCAGGTTAAACACAGAAATGTACTCTGTCTTGTCAAACAACAACAAACAAAAAAACGTGAAGAAGAAACAATAATAATGTACCTTAGTTACACTGCTTAATTCACTGTTGGATGTGAAGCGTCACAGAAGATCTTGCACTGAATGAAACAGTTGGAAGAGAAGACCAACTTGCTGTCTAAGTAGGCTGGTTCTAAAACACTATCAAAAACAAGTATATGGAAAACAAATATAGTCTTTAGCATCATGACTCTGATCTAACGTATATCTATAGAAGTCAAGCACTTATTCTGAGTTATCTCCATCAATAAGAGAAAGGTGCAAGTCCTTGCAGAGAATGCTTCATCCCTCTCTCCATAAATTTGTCTCTTAGGGCAGCACTGATGACTTTCTAAAAGTGCCTGTCAGTTTCCTTTGCCTATAAAGGCGCATTTAAAGCTACTTAGCTTTCAGATGTCTACAGCTAGCTGAGACAAAAATGCTGAATCCTATCTCCCACTTCCTTGGTGAGAACCCTGATGTGCCACATTAAGTATGCATACTGATGGTCTTTTCTCTGTGTTTTGCAGATCTTTGAAGTCTCCATGCTGAAGTCTGCATGTGTACATGTTACTTCTTCCATGGACTAACAGTCTACTAGGAGAGCTGTGGAGTGTGACAATGGTGTTTGTGTCCATTCTATCAAACGCCATTATCACACTAAATAGCTACTGGTAGATCAGACATCAATTCAGAAAAGTATATGAACTGTAGCAATACATTCTCCTACTGTGCTGTGGAATAAATAAGCTTTCTACATGTCAGGATGACTCCTTTTACAAGTAAACCCACAATAATACGTGGGAAATACATAACTCTGTGCATTTCCAGATTCGCGCTGTAAAGCACACAAGAATCATCTGAATCACAGAATCATAGAATTCTGAAGGGATCGTAACACCAGTGTTGGCAAAGTGGATTTCACTGCAGTCGATGCAGCTGTAATTACTCTACCTCTGAAAAACAAGGCTGGCTTGGGATTTTCATTTGCCTGTTGGATTGACCGTGACAATAGAGTACTGAAGCCAGTTACCTGATGTAGTCAAACCCTGGCTCTTATTTTGGTACCCCATTCAAACATACAGGTTTCAAACATTAATTGACTGAGATGCTTGTAACACTTTTCAAACAGAACACCTTTCAAAATGTTGATAAAAAGCTATTACACCCAACTGGAAACAACATTTATTCACGTTTCAAATGCTTGCAGCTTTGTTCCCTTCCATATCACAACTGTATATACAATTTCAGCACTATGCTCAAGTCCATCATTTTATGTTCTGAACCTGCTGTTTCGGGAAGGGACATAATTTCCTCATAGAAGTTCTCCTGAAAACTTTTGTGAAGAATAAGAATCAACTGTGGGAACTTTCAAAGGGATTAATGAAAGCCAGGAACAAACAATGTAACAGGGAGCCTAAATTCCATTAAATAATCCAAGATTTAGGTTCACAGGATATTGTTTTCTGGTTTGCAAAGAGTGGTAACCATAATTCAGCATGTTCACGGTTCATCAGCATGTGCCAAATTTCGATTGTTAAGTAATCAGGCACACATAATGAATAGGAAGCTTCCTATGGCTGTATTTAAGTGATGTGTAGACTGCTGTTGGAAGATATATTTATCCTTCATATATTATACAGCATTTCCATTTGCAACCAATTTCATTACAGTTTTTCCCAGCAGAATATGCTCAGTAAGTTACTTAATTTTATTCTCTAAACCTTGTTTTCTTCCAGGAGTTATTGCTGTGCAATAGTCATTAGCAATGCATACTGCTGAAAACTAACAGAATAACTACAATATTGTACAGTAAAATTCAGTTCTAGTCCAGATTTTTGTAAAAAGAATTCTCAGCACCTCAAATGATAATAACAACCTCTGGACTTCACAGAGAAACACAGAGCAGTTTCCCTATGCCTTATATATATCCTAACTGCTCTTTGTAGTCTCCTTTTCCTTTTGTTTTCATCTGTTCTGGAAACCTGCACTGCCCCTCTGCACAGGTACCTGATAGAGCAATAAAAGATATCTGAATGGAGAATAATCCTGTGGTCTTCAGACTAACCAGTGCAGGAACACTCTTGCATAGGGAAGAATACATGTATAAAGCTTACTGCCTACAGGGAGAACAAAGACTGTAGGAAAAAAATGAAGAAGAGAGGGTAATTTAAAAGTCAAAGTTCTTGTGATTTAAATCATAGGAACTAAGAGATGGGCATTATCTCCTGAGCTCTTCTACACATAGTATTATTTAGTGTTTTGTCCAGTACATTTCTAGGTATTTCAAGGATGTTAACATTTACTTTTTTAAATAAAAATATATACTCCAGAATGTATAAAAATGTGTAAAAATTTCCTTTGTAGCCTAATTTAACTAGGGTGATCTTGTCAGCAGTTCAGTCCCATCTTCAAAACTGAGTTTCTGAGGCAGTAAAAAATACACAGCTAGATACAAAGCCTGTTGTTTAGTAGCTTCAAAGTGGTTACACACTAGGCAAAAATGAGAAGTTTAAACCAGGGATGGCCCACACCTGTGTGCATGGAGTATACTTTATTATTAGCCAGATGCAGGAATGACTGCACAAACAGCTCTTCTGTTCAGGAATAGTCCTGATGGTACAGGTTCTACAGAGTGCCAAGGCTAGAGACAAACACAGTGCAGACATTGTCACCTTCTGCCTTCTGGATCTTACCAATGTCGTTTCAGCTTGCAGTTCCCCAGATCCTGCATTCCAGAAGCACAGATCACCCCAGATGGGCTGACAGCCATTTATGAGGAGTTGCTTTTTTTCCCCCTTCCAATCCAAAATAAACATCAGGCACAGTGACAAGGAAAGGGAAGGAGCAAAGTCAACGATAGAAAATATGAAGGAGAAGCGGGAGTGAGATGGTGGACAGAGGAGCACAGAAAACATTAAGCTTGAGGAGCAAGGTGCTTCAAAGGTAGAAAAGGAAGGTGGGGGTTCAGACCCGAGCTAGATCAGTACCATATGAAGGAGACTTTATTACCTTTATTGAGGGACAGCTAAAGCTGAGAGGTAAGGCCAAGAACACAAGTGAGAACATGTAAACACCCAATGAACACAAACCCTTTGTTAACTTTGTTAACCCTGGTCCAGCATCAATCATGCTAGAGCCAAGGTAACTCCTCCAAAACCATTTTTGTAGTGTCACACCCAGCAGTGCCCTAGGTTCTGGGAACACAGTGCAGCAGCACTAGCTGTGATACTGCACAAATCCTGTTCAGCTGCATAAGGTTTAGCTCTGTAATACAGCTGTACTGATTTCTGATATATTCTGATAGCTGTACTGAGTCTGGATATATTGTGACTCCTTAGTAGTCACACGCTGGCTCAAGGTACCTTTCATGTTCCTTCAGAAACAACTCTCACATAAAAGCCCTTGTATTATTTGAGTTGAAAATGTTTCAAGGTATTGAAATACTCTCCATCTGTAATGGCTTGTTTCAGATGCTAGCTGTTTGGCAACATGCAGACTTCAAACCTCTATCTTACAATAGGATTGGTGCAAGTGCAAAAGGACTGTGCCACAGGGTTAACTGTAGAGTCAAAGAAGTTTTCCTGGGAAGCAAGGAATTCTATGGAGAATCACACATTGTCCATTTTTAAGATGATGACATCACTTTGTGAGAAACTTAAAGATCCTAGCCATCTTTATGTAGGACAGAAGGCACAAATGTCCAATCGAGAATAACTCTGTCTTGTATTGAAGTAGGGACATATAAGTAGGGAAAAATATTATCAGAACAGGAATATAGCAGTACTACAACATGCAAAGATCTGGGAGAGAAAACAACTTTTCCAGAGCAGCCTGAACAACAATACTGTGCAAAACTTTTACTAAGTGGCATCTTAAATATTTTGATGTTTACACTGCAGCTGAACCCACAGTCTCACAGGCACAGACACACGGAAAGGAAGATGTTCTCCAGCAACCCATGGTGCACTCAGAGGCCACGACTCAAAGCATACAGATACCAATACATAGAAGGGTTGTAAGACAATCCAGGCAGATGGCTTAAATTATCTTCAAAACCTTGCCCTATTGTTAAATCTCAGGTACCTACGCCATAGAATCAGCTCCTTTTTTTGCTGCTGGCATCAGCATCAGGATGACTTCAAAATAACATCATTAGTAAAAGACCAACATTATCCTCCCATCAGAGCCTTGGTGCCTATCACTATTACATATCCTCAACAGAAGTTTTCACAAGATGGGACAGTGCTACTTAATGCTCCGAAGATATGAAGTCTCTAGGTTCTCTTGCTTTCTTGGGCACTGTTTTCTTAATAGTCGGTGAGTTTGGTAGAGTTTTGCTTTTCGTGGATGTTGGTTTCCTCTGTTTTTGATGAGTGGATCGGAGAGATTTCAGCCCCAGCATCTCACAGTACTTATTGCACTGGTGGAGGGCTCTGAACTGCTCAATGAAGGAAATGGAGCAGTTGCCTTTAAAACCTTTGTATCTGTAGCAACAAAGAAAAAACAAAGCCAAATGGGATTTCAAGATTAATTTTCAGCACAGGGGAGGCAGAGTATGACTGTTGACTCAAAAGCAACTTGACAATATTAAGCAAGTCTCTTCCACCCATGCTGTTTTGAGAAGCACTAACTCTTTCACAGATATGCAAAGTGAGCCATTAAGATGTGAAAGAAACCAGGTAATAAGCAGTGACAGAAGACAGAAAAGGGCTGATAGGGCTTAGCTCTGCAGCCTGGCTATTCTTTTTCATTTTATTTCATTGGTAACATAATTGTTTGCTGGCTAACTTTTCCTTGGTAATATACAAATGAAATCCATCATACATCATTCTCTATAAACGGTGTTTTTTGACTACCAGGAAGAGACAAGGTTGCAGCAGGAGGTGTTGTCAGAACTGGAGGCTGTTTTCATCCAAGCGTGTAAATAACTTCTCTGCTATGCTCTTCCCTAGCTCAGGATTTGACTACAAGATCTCCCGGAGCCAAGCCTCTTGGGGAAGAAGGATGTAAGGAGGATTCCTCAAGAAAGCAGCCTCATCCAGCCTTCACAGTTCTCAAGCCACCAACTATCTCCCATTGCTACCTCTCCCTTCTTCAGCAGGCTAGAAAAGCCAGGGAGAAGACAGAGCACATACTTCCCTCTTCTGGTTGCTATCTTTCCCTCTGGTACCTGCTTTTTAAGCTGTATCAGCATTTCAATGGCTGCGGCAGCTTTTTAAAACTTGCACCTGCTTTTTGAAGGAGTCATTTTTGGCCAGACTGACAAGGCAGAAAAGGGAGAAGAAACACTAGGGTGCTCTTCTTGTCTGGTCATCTTAATAAGCTCGTCTTCTACCCTATTCTCTTGGTTCACTGGACATACAAAGTCCTCAGATGTATATTGTGAGTTATCACTGCACAAAACAAACAAAAAGATTTAGCACTGAAATTAACACGATATGATCCCTGCACAGCATTCCAGAGAACTTATTTTCTCATGCAGATTGCACAGTGTTAAAGAAAATACCATTGCTCTGAGACATTCAAACTCTTAGATGGATAAACATCTTTATTGCAACACGTTTTGCCAAATTTTCTCCTAAAAAAGAATGGTGCCAGTGATGAAAATATAATGAAATTCCTTACAAAACAAGGGGGGGATGATATCTGTCTCCACATCTGCCCAGAAGTGCTGCCTGATGCCCCATCCATGGAAGTGCCCAAGGCCAGGCTGGAAGAGGCTTTGAGCAAGCTGATCTAGTGGGAGGTGTCCCTGCCCATGGCAGGGGGCTTGGACCTAGCTGGTCGTTGAGGTCCCTTCCAGCCCAAGCCATTCTATGACTATACCAGAGGCTCAGTAAGAGAAGGAAGTGTTCTCTTGCTTCTCTGGGGAAGTAACAGACTTCTGACCTTATACTGGAGCTCCTTTACTACAGCCATCAGCAGAACATAATTTTCCCAGACAAACCTGGCTGTGCTCAGGAAGAGAATCTTATCAAGCATTGATGGTGACTCCGAAGCTACTCAGAGCAGAGCAATACACTGCCAGCAAATGGCAATAACTTTGACTGAAATATTCTGATTAATTTACCATGAATATTCAACAAACCATTGGATCTTTCCAGTAAGTGCCAGTGGCAACAAATAATTCAAGCAGCTGTTGTTACAACACCTTGCACAGTCATGGTGTGTCACTGCTGGATGCTGCAGCAGCGTGTGTAACACAGATGCAGCTGCCAATTACCTATCTGAGCAGATAAGGAGCTCTGTGCAGCCTTTGGGTAGCATCTGCTTACTCTGGTATCTGAAGTTCTCCATTTCTGCTGCAAGACTGATTAAGAGCCTTCATTTCTCCTGCAGGTTGTGTAGGTGTTTTCTGCTGAGCTGGCAGAAATATTAATGATAAAGAATCTTCAGGGCTAGCAGTTCAGTAAGAAGTTTTGCTGCAGGGGATAATGGTTATTTTTATTTGTGGTTGCACCACACACTGTCTTGTTCTCATTTGTTTTTCTTTGGTGGACATTTTACCGCAGCTAAAGGAAATCTCTTCATGGGGTTTTCTCCCTCACAGAAAGCTCAAGAGCTATAAAATTCTGACAACGTTCATTTATTTGCGGAAATAATCCTGGCATGAAAAAGTTGAGCAAAATTATCCCACTTTTCTCATGAAATAAAGGTCTGTCCAAATTGCTTTCCCATCTGTATTTAGTATTTGTCACTTCCTCTATGTCTTTGAAGGAATGTCTAGACAAAGAGCAGTATCACTAGCTTTTGCTCATACAATACTATAAGAGACGCTTTAAATGAACAACTGAATGCTCTAACTAACTTCAGCTTCAGAATTCAACAAATATTACCAATATTTTTGGTAAAAAAGGTAAGAACATAAATATCTTGTGAACAAGGGACAACGTTTATATTAAAAACATCATTTCACTAGCTTTACTCCTAAATAGTCATCTTCATTTCCCTTCTCTTCGAATAACAGATTTGCATTTGATCTTGGTGCTACAGATGGGGCCTAGGTAACATTCTTTGTCCATTTTGGAAGCTGAGAGGCATGACTGACCTTAGCTTGGCTCTGCAACATGCACACAGCTCCAGTTCTTACAGTGGGCCATAGGAAACTAATCTAGAGATGTGAGACCAAAGCTTTGCATCTGAGATCTCTCAGCTGTTTGCTGCTTGTTAGTCACCGATTCCACACAGCCCTCCCTGGATGCTTCCAGACTGCATCATTTTTCTGTACAGGCATAATGAACACAGCCCTGTTGTAATTTGGCAGGACTTGTGAGCTTAATTCAAACCATTCCATGCTGCTATAGCTTCTGGTATGTGTAATAGGGAGAAGGTCTGCATTAGTGAATGTCTTCCAAATTGCATGGTCCATATTGCTGTCACGTGTTCTGCATTCAGTAACACCAGCCCACTGACTATTTCAAGCCATGAGAAATAGGTCTTCTGTTTTACACAACTTTCTCTCTTAATTCACTGCCTGGATGACTGGTGAGCAAAACACAGACAGAATTCCAGCTCTCAAAGCTGGCAACTGGGGTCCGGCCCAGACCAAATTCTCCTTAAATGTGAAGGGTGAGTGCTGAATTTGTCCCCAGGCTTAAACTCCCCAGTGCCTGTCATTGCCATGTTGGGTCAAGCCAAACCCGTCACAGTCTTGAAATCAGAAAGATTTTCAGATCCACTTCTGGCAAACAGCACTCCTGTTAATCACCATGCCTGTGGGTCACTCTGTTTCTGTTTCCTTCATCTTTTTGTTCACCATTCTTGGATAAATACCTGGACAATTTGTACAGCTGCTAAAGTGGTTCACTGCCCACACTTAAAAGCCAGTCACCAGGTTGTACTATTCTTGTATATGTTCAACGAATGTACTAAATATCATATCTAAAGGAGCATTTCCTGACTCTGGTGCACCCCAGTGGCTACTTCAAAAAAAATACTTTCCAGGCTTTCCTGATTCTAGTTAGGCTTCACCTTTTATTGACAGAAACTGTATTGTGGCTACTTCACTGCACTGGATAAACTACATTTTGCTTGTCAGTTCTTTTGCTTTCCTATTCACTGATAAAACAGCCACAGAAAGGATAAAAGATCATAATTGTGTTGAAGGATGTTAGTTGTTGAAAACAACCATCTCTCCACATGAAAGAAGAGAAAGATAAAAGACAAAGGATACATAAATACTCATTCTGAAATGTTTGTTCAGACCTGGAATATGAGTCTGAACCAAAAAAATAAAAATAAAAAATTAATGGCAATGAGCAATGCTGAATATAGGTATGAAAATTTAATATATGCTGTTTATTATGCTTGGTTTACAAGAAGCACTGGGGGAAAAATAATGACCATGAATAATTCATGACAGTTGCCATATTTGTTTTTGCAAAGCCATCAATAACAGTTTGTATCATGGCATTAGATTATTTGTCAGCTTGATTACACTATGAGCACAGAGGCGGGAAGGGGGGCGATTTTTTTTCAGTTTCTTTTTTTCCCTGGATCATGGGTTTAATTTTAGAGTGAAATTAGAATTGTATTTAATTTCCATCCCAAGAAGAAACAATACGATTTTGTTTACATTCACCAAGGATCACAGAAGCATTTCCCAAGAATATTTTTGTTTTGCCTTGATGTAATCAGTATATGCTTAGAGAACTGGAGGACCTAACTGTGATTGGTGAGGTCATAACCTCTGCAAGGAGTGGTTGCTGGGGATTTGTATAGGCAATAGTAACTAAAAGTCAGCTTTGTGTCTTCTCTAACAATACTGTTAAAAACAGAACAGAATTGCACTGTAAGTTCTGGTTAAGTATGACTATGTATGTTCACCCCGACATGTAAGATATAAAATCTCTCACTAGCATGGTCGTACAATACCAAAGGTAGCAATAACCTGTACTACAGATGAATTCTCTGTACTTGTTTTTCCCATTCAGGTTCACTGAATTAAAAATCAAATGGCAGATTATTAATGCAGCGGTGTCCTTTCTGGGAAAGAAGCATGAAAGAAAGATACAGAACCAGAAATTATTTTTTGTCTTATAGCAATATCATTAGCTATATGTCAAACTAAGTGACAATATTTTTAAGAGGTTATACATGAAGGGAATTCCCTTGTATATGACTGAGATGATCCTTACTACAGCTTGCATTGTATATTTGTTTTCTCACTTCACCTTCCTCTTCCTTAGGCCAATATGTGTTTTTATATGAGTAATTGCCCATAGTGAACTGGATGACATCAGCTGAAGTCCTTCTATAAATCTCCTGATTCCAGAGAACAGTGTTGCCCAAATAAAATTTGTATGACTTCTTTGTTTTACAACCGGACGATGCAATTTCATTTCAAAAGATATTTCAACTGATTTAACTTCGGACCTTCAGCTAAAAGAGTAAACCCACGTAAGTTTTGAAGGGATGCCAGCCTGAAAGCATTAAGAATTTTCCCAGAATATTCTGTGGTCAAATTTTTAATAATATAAGACGTTGTGAGGGCTTTTCTCCTGTACCATGCATATACAAACAAGTTCCGTTTCAGTATAAGGACTGAGTACATGTGATCAAATCTGTTTTCTTCTATCAGTTTCTAAAGGAAGAATAAGAATTTAAAGCACCTGTCACATGCATTTACCCAGAAAGCTGTGTAGGATGCCAGGAAACAGAATGGTGACAATACAACACAGCCAAGTGTGTGTGCGTTGTGGGAAGAATAACATATAGTCATTGGAGAAAGAATGTGCTTACAGAAAACCATACTGGAAGGAGTACCTTTTTCTGGTGAAAAATTATGTAGCCATAATGACTAAAGGGTTGAATCACTGCATGTTCCAGGATAACTTCAAACTGGTAACACAAAGTACATCACTACAGTATGCATTAAATCTCTGGATCTCATCGCAATGTGATACTACCGGGGAAAACAATATAGTATATTTAAGGTAAGAGGTGAGCCTCTGAATAAAAAAATATTAACCAGTGTGCTTTTCATTCTCTTTATCTTTGTTTCTCCCAAGAGGCAGATCTGGGAAACAGGCAAACCCGTGGGGCGAGCAAGCTTGGGGAACAGTCACGGTGCTCTTGTTGCAATACAAGAGCTGGGATAGACAGTGGTGACCATCCTTCCCTACAGTGGTAAATGCTGCATCTAGATTCTTCCCTCTGTACAGGAAAGAGCTGCCACTGGCCAGCATTTCAAGCAATAGTACAGATAAAGTGGACTACAGTAGGACCATGGCTATTTTGCTGCCCCCTGCCCCTTTCCCTTTCCGGCAGACAGCTGATTCGGATGGCTGCCTTCACTGCCTATTTCTGTCAGTGGCTCTGTTTATCTGTGACATAATCAGAAGCTTTAATTAACAGAAACTTAAGAGAAGTGAAAGAAAGTTAGAACATTAATGGCCTGTATCTTTATACCTATGCTTAAATCTTCCCAAAAGATCCAAAGCTATTACAAAACTACTAGGAAATGGACCTCCTTAAGTATTACGAAAAGATCTTTTGTTATAGATCAGAATTATTGCCTTTGAGAGAGAAGGGCAAGACATACCAGAAAATCTCTTAACACATTTCCTCTTTATATCAGGTAAGCGGTCTATACAAATCTGAATAGACATCTTCCTTCCACCCATGTATCTGACAAGAACACAAGCTCGAGAAAAGTTAATGGCCACTGCCTACTATGGACTCGACAATCCTTTTGGGTCCCTTGCAACTCAGGATATTCTCTTCTGTTTCGCCACAGGCAGAAAAACTAACTCAGAGGGTTCTAAGTTGAAAACAGAGCCTCTGTAAAAGCTCGTTTTGGAAATACATATTCTAAAGCATTGACACTTTTGCTAGCTGCAAAAGGGATTTTAGCTTTGTTCCCCCATGTAGTCCTTGCAAAAAAGGCTACTCCTCTAGATCCCACAGTGGCAGATTTTCTCTCTTCTTTCAGTGGAACAGAGAAAGGGGAAAGGGTCATCTGAGCTACTGGCAGCAGGATCTAGTAGTAGGGCTAGGTATGTATAAGCACTTGTATTTGTATTGGCTGGGGCAGGTGCTAGAGAGTGCAAGCTCAGCTCGAGCTCTGGCTCCAACAGCATGCTGGAATCAGAAATATTTCCTGTGGTCAGAAGCTCTGGACAGCACAGACAACAACAGGTCTTTTACTGTACCCCAGGCTGGAGCCTGTGTTGGCCCTGCTTTTTCAGCCCTACCTTCCTTCAGCTGACATACTAAGTAGCCTGTTTGTAAGTTACCTAAGACCTTGATTTCATTCTTGAGAAGCCCTGTGAATAAGCCTATTTTAACGCAGGCATAAAGCAAAAGCAAAGCCCAATCTACACTGTAGATCCATCCCTTTAAACAAAACAAATGTGTTTCCCTTATAGAAGGGTTCCCGTAAACATGAACAAAAAGAGGAGTTTAAAGGAGTCTGATGCATATTGCTTTCTTCCAAAGTTAAAGCAAGAATAAATTTCCAACGGACCCTCCCACAAAATATTTACACTGTGAGTTTGATGCATAAAGCAAAACCGTGCTGTAGCAAAGCAATTTTTCACTCACCCTTTGGCCAGTGTTGCTATGCCAACATCAGTTAACTTCATTCCTACACCTACAAGACATCAAGGAAACAGAGAGTTTTTGTTACAGTAGAATTTCTGCAATATTTTCAGATTCAAAAAAGCCATATATAGAAGCCTTAAGTATTATTTACTGATTCTTTTTTTTTTTTTCATTTTAACAATTTGTCACTATTTTTTTAACATTTTAATGTACCCCAATTAGAACCAAGATGTTTGTGCTCTGTATCACTAGAAGTCAAACTCATTACAGTCATTTACAGATAGCAAAGTTACAAAGAGAGCATAACTTATTTCCTGTCTGGATAGTCACTGGCAGGAGGGATACACTTTCATGACTGCATTTTAAGAAAGATTTAAAGTCTTCACTTATGCACCTGCCTATATTCACTGGCAGGTTTATGTTTTTGGTGCTTTGCAAAACTTGCACCACAATGTTTATCAGTAAGAATTTTGTATTTGCTTTGCTAATCAACCTGGTCAGTCAACCTTGTTTTTACTTTTTGGATGAGAAAGCCCAAATCCTTTTCTACTTCAGTATTTCCAAAACTTTTTTTTTTTTTTTTTTGTTCATCCTGTCCCTTTGTTGACTTCTTTATAGGCAAAAAACAGTTCTGTAGTATGCATTTTGTCTGTACAGAAAAACAATGGTCTCAAGACTATTTTCCTAGGAGAACACTCTCACAAATCTCAACTGAAAAATGCAGCCAAATATTCTAATGACAGGATGATCATAGAGGAAGGTTGTTTCTCTTCAGCAGCAGCAGGTACGTTGTCCTTTTGTGGCAACAATCATTGTAAACAATCATTGTACAGGTTCAGATACCATTTCTGTCATTTTCCTTCCCTCAGGCTAGGCTGTTGTTCTTTCTTCTCCCTTTTAATTATTTCAGGGGCCTCGTTTAGATGTTGCTGATTCCTGCTTTCTCATGTTAAACAATACGGGAAGTATTTCTCTATTTCTTTAGCCAGCATCTGCCTTTCTCTGTTTCAAGTACACGTATGCATATTGTGTTGGGTACAGGCCCAGCATATGAGCAGGGAGAGGGAGTCACACCCATAGGAGCATAAGGACTGCATTTGGTGTATGTGGAGAGTGTACTTCTTCACCATTCTTTTTTGGAAGGAATCTGCTTCTTCAAACCCAACCAGGACCCAAATGTGGAGCAGTTGATAAGTATTTAAATATAAGAAAAAGCGAACGAGTAGGATGTTATTAAAAACTGAAAATCTTTAACCAACAAGGCATTTCATTAACATCTGGGAGGTGAGATAATAAACCAGATGACTCATATTGAGTGTTCTGATTTACTGAGAAGACATGTGGAAGGACAACTCTCCCATTAAGAGTGTAAGATTTATTTTCCCCTTTTCCAAACTATTTTCTTACAACGATTCATGCTAGTTAAAAATTCCCTTTCTCTGCTGAATAGATAAATGTCATACTACTGCATAGGTCAATATGTGTTTGCTGCTGCTACCACAGTAGGGAACTCGTGCATTTCTTTCTGTTCCCTAGGGTAACGCACACACATAAATACAGTGCACTCAAAAGAGGCTAGAAAAGTAAATATCCTTTCTCTCTCTCATATTTTTCACTCTGACCTGCATGAGATTCTTTATAAAAAGAGCACATGCTATTTGAACTGTCTGAAAAATCTACACTTGTATTACTTCTCTGTTTGCTTTGCCAAAGGCACTTGCAAAGAGTAAGTCTCAGTGCCTAAATTATACTGAAAAAGATTTCAGTGAAAATACATCTGATGTCCCCATTTAATAATTCGTCTGCCTCCTCTGGCACTATAGTAGCTTAAACTGCAATTTGAAGAATTATAAAAAGTTTTGTATAGCAGTTTGTTTTTAATCATGAGGGATGGTTTTCATGAAACTAATCTTGTAGAGTTACTGTTATGTAGTTGTATTGCTGTGATGCCTCTGGGTCCACACACAACTCTATATCTTTACTGTGGCAGCATAAACATTCACTGAAAATTCCAGTTATGAGACATTCTTGTTTGCATAACAGATTCAGATTGAGCATTGCTCCCAACTTCTTGCTGCTAAATGGCTCAAACAGCAACATGCTGATGGAGAGGGAATCAGAGTGGCACACTACTTCTTCAATAAGGCACAATGTAGGATGACAAGGGCTGTTGGAGGTTATGGCACTTAACTTTTTCATCATGGAATCACAGAATGGTTGAGATATACATTAACAGTTTAGCCCTACGCTGCGGACTGCTCTCTAGTGCACTTGGAAGGCTCCTGAATTCCTGGTAAGACCATCCAAGAAGGCCAAACCAAAAGGCTGAGAGACACAAACTTCTGGAGCTTCCGGGGTGCAGGGTAAACAATATATCATGTATGGGATTAACAAGACATGGGATTTAAGAGTATCGGACATCTATTCATGGAGAGAGTGATGGCATGTATACACAGCTCCATGACACATGATCCAGAGTTGCCAAACTGACAGTCTCAAGCCATAAATACACCCTGAGTAGCAGAAAGCAGATTTGTCAGATAGGACACAAGATGAACCACATGAACACAGGAATACTGCTTCTGCATACATCCTGCATAAGGCAACCCTGTAGTGTAGTCTAAAATCTCCTAAGCAAAACCAATTCACAGTATGCACACCTATGTGCAAAGATGCCCTAACCATATTATTAGCTGTGGGCCAGGGTACTGTCCCCAGCTGGAGACTGCCCATTACGAGGATACAGGAGGAGCACTTTCAGCATTGTCAATAAGCCACAGAATACCAAGAATAACATTGCTCAGAAGTAAGTCCCTGGAAGCCCTGAAGCTATGGGATCTGACAATGAGCACAGCCATTTTACTGTTCCCCCTCAGACAACTCACCTTGCAGGTCAGTGACAAGCAAGCTCCCATTGGTTTTCTCATACACCCAGTGCTGGAAGGTGCAGCACTTCTGGCCAGCCTCTGAGTCTCTCCTCAGGAAATTGACTTCCTTGCCATCCCTGACAGAGTATTTCACAAATTCCCCAATCAGCTCCTCCTCCACTGTTGCATAGGGGATGTTATTAGCAGGGCGATGAACAAGAAAAATAGGAATAATCCTGAAATGAAAGGGTGAAAAATAATAAAACACGCTGAGCTCTGGCAAGGAAAGAGTAAGAAATAGACAAATTAGCCGGTGATCTCAGAGAGTAAATGAACAGCAACCAAGTCAACCAAACCAGGAGACCTAGTTTAGCCAGAAAGATAAAGAAATCTAAGCTAGGTCCCTTTATATCTAAAGATGCATCATAACAAAATATCAAATAAATCAAATAAAATAATAAAATCAAATAAAATGTTGCTTGGAGTTTCAGGGTCTTCCCAGAGAGAAAGACTGAATATAACGTGAGAAAGACAATAGGTTGGAAGGAAGTATTTGCTTCACTGGCAACATGAACTTCTTGGTTGCCAGAGCTAATGCTATCTGGAGAAGCAGTGTGGTACCTTACCTCACAGATAGACTACTTCTGCTTGTGCTTACACTGGGATAACTCAGCATTTTTACTAGGCAACATTCTAATGTTACAGTATAAATCTCCAAAATTAAAACCTTAGAAGTATGCAAAAAAGCGTCATCAGTGTATATTAGAGTGGAATTTAATACTGCTGTGAAGTAATTTTGGAAAGCCGTTCAGCTGGAGTTCGTCACTTTATCAACTACTTTATGAACATACTTTATCAGCTAGCTGACACGTGTTCCTGCCATTATCTCAGAACAGATGGGGGGATGACTGTGACCAGTTTTACGTGAAACAGGTTTTTAGTAGCTTGCTTTCTTAAAGCCAGACTAAAGGAAAAGCAATGGGTCAGGGGTTAATAGAAGTGTTAGCAGAACTCCACTGTGCGTGTATCATAAGCAGTATTAAGACCACAGAATCCCTTTCTCTCTCCTTCCTGTCTCTTTATAAGTGTCTAGCTGCCAGCCTGCTGCTCATTATATGGCAGTGCTCTCTCTATCCTTTTCTCACTTCTATAGTCAAATGTGCATAGATGGGCTAAGGCTGTAGCTTTAAAGCCAACTCTGGAGAAGGCAGATGACTTTTCCCTTGCTCTATTTCCTTTATAAAGTGCTCCTTTAAATAAAAGTTTGCTCTGACAAGGACAGGCTAGAAGAAAGTAATCAAGCCCCAAAATTTTGAAATCAAAAAGCAAACCAAAACATGTATGCGCACATCATCTCTTTTCTCTGCTAACTGCTGTCTTCCAGCCAATTACTTAGAATAAAGCAACCAGATCTAACCTTCTGTGTGCTTGCTATTTACACCAGACTTCGTTTTTGTAGAGTGCATGCTCTCTCTCTCGTATTAAAATTAGATGGTTATATCCCACACCTAGAGAAATCTCTAAAAAAGAAATTTTACCAGGAACAATATGTTTCCAGAAAAGAGGCTGACCTGCACAAATATTTTCACTTAAAGATTTCACTGCCATCTCCAATACTATTTCTAATGCCAAAAAGGTTGCTTTAAGGAACCTTTCCAGAGGTTGCATTTTTAGTACTGCTGAAATTACGTTTTTTTGAGAAACCTTTGTGTAGAAGCAGTTACAGTCACAAGGTTTTTGCTCAAACTTTATTGTATAATTACAAAAATACTCACTGAAAAACGCTACGAAACAGTTCTAAGACTATAGCTATCTTTATAAGGCTTACGTAACAGCTTCATTTTTTTGCTCTGGTCTGCTTTTTTCCCTCACAAACCCAGCAACATCACACTGACAGTTTTATCTAAGAGCTGCAAAGAAAATAAAACAGCAATGCCGAGCGTGCACACTGCACACAAAGTATCCAAATGGAGTTCGTCCAGCCTTCCTCTTCCCTTTCAGTTCTGCGTAAAATGGCTGCCACTGTGAATAGCATGGATATCAATTATCCTACTTAGTAAAGACAGGAAAATAATTTGCAATAAGAAAACTGCACACTGTATCTGGTTAGCAAAGGCTTAGTTTTTTTGCAGCTTGAGTCAGGGCATTAAAATGTTTTATTTAACTGTCTGTGGATAGGATCCTCGAGCCAATTGACTTGATTTTTTTATGGACACTGCTGAGAACACAACTCTATTTTTTTTCTTCAATAAATCACTGCAGCTTAGCAGACCTTTTATCATCTAAAAGGAGATACAGATCTAGCCTGCTGTCAAGCATGTAGGTCTTATCCTTGAAACAAAGCAGATGGAATGTCAACCATCCATTGCAGTTTCAACTCTACACAGTAGTTTGACACTAGAACAGCAAATCCTTTGAAAAAGTTCTATTGCCAAATCTGCAAGGCGTCATCTCCCAGCTTCAGGGGCAGAGATAATTCTGTACACATATTTGTGAAATGGAAAATTTCAGATATGAAATAGACCATTCTGTGGGAAAATCTAGAATCAGAGTTGAGGTTTGCTGGCTTAACTAGAAGAGGGTAGATTTAGATTAGATATAAGGAAGAAATTTTTTAATATATGGGTGGTGAGGCACTGGCACAGTTTGCCCAGAGCGGCTGTGGGTGCCCCATCCCCAGAAGAATTCAAGGCCAGGTTGGATGGGGCTTTGGGCAAATTGATCTAGTGGGAGGTGTCCCTGCCCTCAGTAGGGGGATTGGAGATAAATGATCTTTAGAGGTCCCTTCCAACCCAATCCATTCTATGACTCCATGACAAGCCTCCTTTTACGTAGAAAACTTGCCAAAAAAGTAACTTCATACCAGCTACAGAGTGATCATGATTTCTCTCAAGGTTTCATTTTTAAGGGAAAGTTGGAAGGTCTGACTTATTCCCTACTGCTCTTACTAGATGATATTAATAGTATTATATTCTCCACCAACATGACTATAATTTCCTCTAAATTTATAATGTAAACAGGCCTTTTACTCCTAGATCTCTGCCACTTACTGTCTTTACTCCTTATCTTTTTTCTAAAGGAAAGGGAATCTCTCATGCCACCTGGATACACAGTATTATTTACTGAGCCATGACTCCAAATGTTCACAGGACTCCTCTTTCTTCTTTAGAAATCATCCCCAGCAATTGGTGGGCAAGTGAGGCACAGGACTGTGTGGCACACGTAGATGTGTGTGTATGCGTGGTACTCACTCTGGTACTTCTCCAAAGCCTTCCAAAGGTTCAGCTTCAGCTGCATATATCTTCGCATACTCTCTTGCAGTATTTTGGACATAGCATTCCTATATTACAAAGAGATATCCATATGGAATATTATTCAAAACACTTAATAGGTCAGCTGTTTGAATATTTCCAAGACAGCTTTTCCCCACAATTCTTGCTTGCAAAGGACTGAGGAATCTTACCTGCAGTGCTAGTTTGTAGTTCTTCTGAACTAGGTCATCCTTACTTTTGGTCCCATACGTGATAGCATTGTGCACTTTGAGAACGCAGGGATGGCCAGGGCTGAACACTGGTACAAGGCCTTGCATCACTTTACTCCGGAAAGCTTTCCGATGCATGCCTTCACCAAAGTGAAATTCTTCTGTAGCTATTATTCCATGCAGGTTCCCACCAAAATAACTGTCACTGATGAAATCTTCTCTGAACATGAGCTGCATGAATTCAATTTCTTCTACACCTAAAACACAATGCCACTTTGTTCTACACATCTTTCTGCAGTCACAGGGAAAGGGATGGACATGGGAGGATGAATGTATCTCTCCATAGAGGATTAAAGAGTAGGCTCTATGGAAGCAGAACTTGTGTCCTCACTTGTGCTAATATGAGGCTGGGACATCCCTCCTCTAAACATAGTTTGTTGCCTCTATTGTCTAAAGCTAACACAGAGAAAGGCGGCAGCTCAGTTTCATAAGGCAAGAATACAGAAAGTATCACAAAACTTAGAGGAAAATATAACAAATATTTAAAAACTGTAAGGGTAGTTGTAAACTGGAGCTTCAAATGAATGTGAAGTAAGTCAAGCCGGCTGAGAACTAAAGAGGCATTGAGAGGATACTGAGATCCGTCCAACTCTGCTGTTTCGGGAAGACAGAGACCGTAATAAAGTTAATGTGCAGCAGTGTATGTAGACATGAATTTAAAAGTAGAACACAGTTCTGTGCCTACTGTGTTCCAGGCACATCACATTCTCCTGAAGCTAGCCTTCCTTTTCTTTTCAGGAAAGCCAGAAGAATGAGGGGGGGTGGGGGGAGAAGGTGGCTTTTGCTGGTACAACCAGAGCTCGTTTTAACTTTCAGCTTGGAACCTTTTCAGGAAGAGATTCTGTCAACCTGTTCATACAGGCATTCAGCTGAAAGAGGTCTCAGACATTCTCTGGTATGACCACAATGAAAACTTGCCTCTCCTAGTACTAACCACATTCTCTACAGAAGCTCCAGTGCTGAAGACTAGCATGCTGATCTACTTATTTATTTACAGTCTGGCACACCAAGCACCAAATTAAAAACAGGTTCATTAGCAAAGGCAGAAGAAAACAGGATTTTTATTTCTTACATGATTTTGAATAAGATTTCTATTCTTTCTATTTCTAAAATTTCTACAGATGACCACGTCAATGTCATTTGGAGAGTAATTGATTTGAGTGATCTTTATATTCAAGAGAAATTGATACAGTAATACTTGTTTTATTCCTAACCATGGACTTCAACAGTACCACAGAGAACATAAATCAGAAAGCTCCTTAACTCCACCTACAATTCTCTGCAGATCAGAAGTTACACAGTACTGCTATGTGAGAACACCTGTCTTTAATTTTATTCTTCAAGAACAAGAATCAATTGAATGAATGAACAACCTGACTAATACAGTGTGTCCAGATATTGGTTCAAATAAACCAATTTGCGATGCACTGTCTATCTTTAGCTGCAGCACAGCAAGACATATGCCAAGTGTGATTAAACACAAGATAACATATGGGGAAAGCATTCCAAATCTTAATGCCTGTCTGGCTCTTGGAGTAAAGTTACACAGCAGGTGACTTGCAAAGACCACGTGTTCAAACACAACTAGCAAGTTTTTTCTGCCAAAGCAGCTTTCTGTGCACTGTGTGTCTCTGTCTCTGTGTACTGTGATGCAATGCTGCTTCACTGTTTACTGTGTGTGAAGTGCTAGTGAATCAAATTAGTGGGAAGTTAGTCAGTCAAGTTCAAATCAGTAGTCTGGCATGGTGTGCACTCCACCCCCCTGCACAAAGCATTCTACCCTACATGAAGGTATTTCACCAATGAAACTCCCATGAATTCAAGTGGATTTTATCTTTGATGGTATAACAGAGTTGACTACAAAAAGGAAAAATAAGTAGCAAAAACACAGTGTTCAACAGCTTGAGGGATTCCCACAGTTTCTGAGTAACTGTCAAAATGTCTCTTGTATTCTGTAGACCAGTGAAATGTTTGAGGTGTTCTGGTCCCTGCGTTTCAGATTGAAATCTAAAAGGGGTGAGGTACTACAGCTGAAGCCCAGAACTCAGCTTCTCTATGATTTAAAGAAATTAAAAACCCAATCACACATCTGAATTTTGAGTATTCCTCAGTTCTTTAATGAACTTTCACCTCGATAGTATCAGGCACAGGCTTTCCAATTTGCATGCCCTGTACCTTCGTAAATGTACTTAATCCTCATGAGAATTCAAGCATGAGTTGTAAATAGCTGCATTCACACCGCTCCCCAAAAACAAGCAGTATTGGTGGAAATCAAACTGTATGGCCTCTTTCAACCCATACTAGAATTTATATTGTGATGACTTTGTTGTGTGATTTGGAAATCACTAAGGACATGAGTATCTCAAACAAACAAAATATTCCTTAAATTGTTTTGTCTCCCCTGAAACACAGATTTTGTGTAAACGTAATGCACCTCTTGTAGACAGAGAAAAAGGCCTGTGCGTTCAGAGCTAGCTGAAAATGCAGCAGCTGCTGAAATGCTGCATCCAACTGTGTGTTGAGCACACAGTGATAAATGCAGGGTATTAAATATGCAGCGCCAGCTGTTGTGAATGCATGGACTTCATTGCAGGGCCATGGGACTGTCTTTGAAAAAGTGTATTGCAAAACTGTTTCTGCTAGCCCTTGAGTTGCCAGTGTCGCATTCAACAGCACCTGTAGTTGACACTTCTGAGGAACAATCAAGGGCAATGGAAAGAGCTGCAACTGCTACATCAGTAACAAAAGGCAGAAAAAGTAAATTGAAGGCGTATTACTGAATGGGATGGGTAATTCAGAGACATAAATACAGCTGGAATTCTCAGCGAGGCATCTCAGAGCTCTCTGCTTAGTGAAAATGTTCAAGAAAGAGAAGAACTACCACCAGTGTGTGAGGATCACGTCAGGGATTAGACCAGGCAGGCTGCATACACGTGTTGACAGAACAGGCTGATGTCCTTTCAAGACCACCCTCTGAATATTTGAAAAGTCATGGATGTCAGGAGAGGACCCTAGTGACTGGAGGAAAGCAAGCATTGCACTCATCCTCAAAAAAGGCCAAAAGAACAATGTAGAGAACTGGAAGTGAGGCTGGTTGGCCTCACTTCAGTCCCTGGAAAAAAACACAGAGTGAATTGTCTTGGAACATATTTATGAACCATGAAGGAGAAGGAGGAAGATAAGGGTTAAATCCTGCCAGACCTTCTTTTATAAAATAACTGGATCTGTTGAGATGTGAAGAGGAGTGGCTGTCATTTAACTTGACTTTAGCAAGGCTTTTGAAGCTGTCTCACGATATTCTTGTATCCGGTTTAGACAAGTGAATAAGCATATGAGTAGAAAACTGGTGAGATCATCAGGCTCAGGAAGCAGTGGTTAATGTAACAAGCGGAGTACCACAGGGGTCCAATCTTCACCTTGTCCTCTTTTAACATCTTTGCCAATGACCTGGAAGAAGCAATGGAGTGTTTGCTCATAAAATTGCAGGTGACATCAAACTGGGGGAACAGACAACATGCTCTAGCGCAGGGCTGTCGCTCAGGGGAACCCGCATAGGCTGGAGGATTGGACCAACAGGAACCTCATGAAATTCCACTAAGGCAAATGGAAAGTCCTGCACCTGGGAAGGAAAAGTCTCTTGCAACAGCACAGCCTGGCTGGGGAACAGCTCTGCTGAAAGGGCACTGCTGGGAGTCTTAGGGACACAAATGAATATGAGCTGCCAGTGCACCCTGGCAGCAAAGGCCAATTGCAGCAGGGCTGTGTCAACAGTAAGACAGCCAGCAGATCAAGAGAAGTGAGACCATATCTGGAACACTGCATCTAGTCTGGGGCCCCCAGTACAGTAAAGACATTCAAACAACCGAACCACTTTCAGCAGTGGGCCACCAAGATGATGAGGGGCCTGGAGCACCTGGCATATGAAGAGAGTCCGAGGGAATGGGGCTTGCTCAGCCTGGAAAAGAGAAGGCTTCAGGGAACCTAACAGCAGCTGGTGCATGAAACTATGAAGTTTATCAAGAAGATGGCATGAAGCTCTGCACAATGGTGCACAGTGAGAGGATGACAGACAACTGATGTAAACTGAAACAAGAGATGTTCAGTCTGGATATAAGAAGAAACTTTTTCACAAGAACAGTCAAGCAGTGGCACAGAGATACCGTGCAGTCTCCATCCCTAGATGTTTTCAAGATCTTGTTGCATAAAGCCTTAAGCCTCTTGGTCTCACCCCACAGTTAACCCTGCTTTGAGCAGAAGATGACCCTCTGGGGTCCCTTCCAACCTGAATTATGTTATGATCCTATAAATGGACAAGAGATAAAAACAGGGATTATGATTTAGTACAAATTAGGTGACTCAACTGAAACTGATTGCACCGCTACAGCCTAGCCATTTCCTAACCAAACACGGTTCGTTATAACTGTTTATGTATATCTGCTCATTTTCTTATTAAGAGGGTTCAGAAGTGCTTCTTATAGCTCACACTATCATATCTTGGGTCAAATTCACAAAGACAGTGCAGCTTCTTAGTAACTTTCTAATAATGTTAAGCAACTGTAGACCAGTTTACCTGGGTGGTAAAAAGATTTGAAAATAGTTTGTACCACCAAATCAGAAGGTACACATCTTGGGTGAAAATACTGCTAATTATTTTGGTTATATTTTTCCATCTTTTGTTCTATTTGAAAATACGAAGGAACAAAGATTTAAGCACACAATTAACCAGACGCGTGTACTTACCTTCAAAATTCTGAAAACTTGAAAGATGTTCCAGGACTACAAGGAAACAAAGAGATTTTCAAGAAGTATGAATGAAAACTGCCATTGTTGTTATTAATTCAAATTATAAACTAGGATTTACCTTCAGAAGTCAGATTAAACTCCGCAGTTATCTTTCCATATATATTATTCAAGCAGCAATAATACATTCCTTGGTCTTTGTCACTGGCTTTAGCTATCGCCAAAGAGACAGGAGAGTCATCCTGGGCACTGGAACAGAATATATTAATTTTCCACATTAATACCTCTAAAAGATATTTCCATGTATCTTTTCCTGGAATTTCTGCCTGTCACTGCCAAGACTGATTCACATATGCTGCAAGTAGAGAAAATATTTCATTTCACCCCATTTAGAACCATTCACCCTATTAAGTGTTTCACAATAGCTGATCATACTATATTCTGAGAGAAAAGTACTTCAACTTAATCCAGATAAAACGAATTGAATCACACCAAAAGGCATTCTAAAGTTCCCATTCATGCCATGGCAAATATGTAAAGTATGATGGTAATGGTAAGATAGGGTATATCTCCAAGAAGTTATAAAGGGTGTCTTCTCGTCGATACTTAAAATACTTGAAAAAACTCTGCATGGGAATATCTGAAAACACTTAGCAATGGCATGTTATCCCATGAAGTAAAAATTCAAATATTTTGTTACCAAAATATTACCAAATATTTTTCTTTATTGAAACACTGCAACATTACTTAGCAGATAATATTATATAACAATAAAAAAATTGATGTGGTAATATCCATTACCAATATGGTAATGCAATAATCAAAATCAATGTAGTTAAAACAAGAATCAGAATAATATGAGTAGTCTATCCAATTCATTCAATGTTTCCTCTCAACTTAAAATAGCATCTTGGCAGATGCCTTCCTATAAATATTTTTGATTTTTGCAAAATTGTGCCTTCTGATAGAAACATTTTTGTTTTGTTTTGTTTTGGAAAACGTTAACTTAATTTTTGAAGCACTATAAACAAATTTTAAGAGCTATTTTATAAGAAGGTTATTACTGTAATGGAAGAAAATAACTTGTTCCATGAAGATGTTGTTTTAGGAGAAGCTGGACAAGACCCTGATAAAGGCCTTAGGAAGCTTTTGTTTTCCAGTCTTCTCATTGCCCTGCCTCTAGTCACTCAGAGTCAGGTTAACTGGCTGGGCAGAGGGAAGAGATCATTTTTCCTTAAATGCAACTCCATCTTTTAGTCCAACAAGCTTCAAGCTCCATTTGATACGGAATATAAAGTTCAAAGGAGTGATCACATCAAGCTCTACATTGCATGTTAGTTGTTTCAGCAATTCACTACCACCACACAAGGGCAGACAGCCCGCCACATATTAACCAGGCGTGTTTATATCATTTGGCCTGGGTGTTGAGGTTGAAACTTCAGATGATCTTTTACTGTACTTGGAAGTTGGATGAGACTGGTTATGAATGGGCTGAGAGGAATTGCAGGTGATGGAATGCAAACTGTAACAAATATTAATGCTCTGTGTGAAAAATACTTCTTAATTACCCTATTTTAACTTTTTTTTTGCACCTATCATACTAATGTTGTTACATTAAAGAGTGAATTACTGGCACATTTAGTATTTTCTCAACCGCTGTTCAGAAATTAGCAGCCCATCAGAAACATTTACTCACTTTCTCTGCAGTTGAGCTAGTAACTTGGAGTCTTTAGTCCATGTAATGGTGGAGTCCCCATGAATGTTTCCAAACTGGCAGCACAGCTTAACATTTCCAGAGCAGTCAGGGAACAACTCTGCTTGGATTTTCTTCAGCAGCTTGGGAGCTTGAAACAGAAGAGCCACAGTTTAGGATTAGAAGATAATTACAGTGTTTTGGCAGTTTAAAGGAATCCCAGAACATTTTGCAGATATTGTTCACGTGAATCTGACATTACTGATAAAACCAAGGTTTTAAAATACGGAGGTTTTAAAAGACTGATTCAGTGCCCCACCCAGCCAATGGAAATGTTTTCAATGCAAAGACATTCTGAATTTATGGAACAGGACCAAAGGGAATTTCTAGTCTGAAAATACATCAGAATAACATTGTTTCTTACTGTGAACACATTCTCTCTGACTGAAGAATCAGCTGGCTTTGATGCTAAAAAAGAGACACCAAAATGGTACAGCATACCATACGGTTACATGATCAGAGTTCATATTAACTGAATCCTTGTATGTGGTGCATTTTTTATCTAATCACGGCCTTTAAGAGAAATGACTCCAAGTCCCGGAAGATGCTCAGGCTCCGAGGTGTTCTTGGAGCACACCTAATGCACACGGCCAGGATCAGGTGTTTTTCAAGATGCAGTGATGGCTTCATTTCTTTTAAAACACAGCTGGAGGGAGGAATCCACACTCTGGTTAGATATTTGCTCTAGCAATGACATGGCATTTGGTAACGGCAGTGGCCTTTACTTCAAAGAATCAATTTCCTGCTTCTAAAGCAAGTCCCTACTTTTCCAGACCCAGGACATGGTTCTTTTACTTAACACTGACCGCTGTGCACAGAAAATCGCAGAATTATTCAGGTTCCAGAAATAAAGTACCCTGCCCAGTCCAGGAAGGTCCCGATAACCTGGCTCTCTGCTAAAACTGTTTGTTGGCTCGCTCCAGTCTCTTCTGAGTGAGCTGGCATGACACATCTCCTCGCTGGTCCCCTGCCAGCAGTCTAACTTTCCCCACCTAACGCCTAAGGAATGCTAAATCCGACCCAAAGGGTCAGGCACCTGGAATTCGTTGCTATGTTTGACTTGCAGCCACTTAAGTCCTTAGGCCTAAGAATCCTGCTGAATCAGGGCTAAAACAGCACCGAGTATGCGACAGTACTGGAAATAGAACTAAAGGCTCCAGTTTTCCTGCCTCAGCCACAAAGCCCTTTCTCCCGGAGGTAAAAAAATACACAGGAGCACACTCTGAGTGCATACCGGGCTAGCCACGGCAACCTCCCCGTAATGCCGGGAAGAGGCCCATGCAAACACTCTAAAATACAAACACACATTCCCTTCAGTCTAGAATGCAGCAGAACAGAAGCAGGAGAACAAAATTCAGCCTGAATATGGACAACATTTTTCAAGTATAGGCTCAGATACATGGAAAAGGTCTGTTTTTTCTCGGTAGTTGCAGTTTGCTTGTTCTACTTTGAAGAAATGTGTCTCTCCTTCTCCCACACATTTGGTTCTCTGGTAATTTCCACTTTAGCTCTGCTCTCAGTTATCGCTGATGGGCCTGCAGGTGTATAGCAGACACCTACAGCAAATTCTCACCGTGTCCAGTCCTTTTTCTTGCTCAGTATAGCTTGTCTCCCATAATTCCCTTTCACAGTCATTTCTTGTAGACAAACATGCTTGCAAAGGACACATTTTTGAATAAAGTTGTTTTTTTTTTCCTTTCTATGTGATTGGAAAACTGAACTCTGACCAGACTTCACTATAATTTGAATCTCTGAAGAGCTTCAGAGCTGTTTAGCCTACCATTAGTCACTATTCAGTCTTGCTCTTATCTTTAAAATTATTTCATGACGTGAACATAAAAGACAATGTCAGAAGGCGAACATAAGACCTCGGCCCTTGCAAAGTATCCATGGAAACCACAAACACCTCATCTGTTGAGCTGTTATGCTGCTACTACTCCTGTCTGCATTTTATCCGTTAGCAATCTCCTGGAGACTCTGACAAGCAACCCAATTCTCATCTGAATTATGTGCTTCTTATGTCAGTTTAATAATGCTAATTTCATCAGTGTCATTTCTGACCAATCGTGGTGAAAAGGGATACAGAACCAGCCATCAGTCATCAGACAGGACTGCAAAACATTCTGTTTATCAGTAGCACCCTACAAGTAACAATAATACTTTGCTAGCAGTAAAACCATTTGGTAACCAAGAGAGAGTAATTGCATTTGGGAGCTGCAGTGTGGGAGCGTAACTGGGAACACCGCCCTGCAGGAACGAAATGACATGCTAGGACTGGGCTTGCCGCCACTGTGTTGTGTGCAGTTAGGTGCTACCATCCTGCTACACAGCCCTGGAAACTGACTTGAAGAGACAAGTGAATAGTAGGCTTTTCAAAAAGGATAAAAAATAATAAATATATTTGTCAGCAGGGAAAAGGATGCTAGGGAGGTACCAGCTCTGTGGCATGAGGATAGCAGTAGTTATTAAGTTCACAGAACTGTAAATAACATCAGTGAGGGCAGGACACTTTTGACTGCTAAGATTTCAACTGAGGGAGGCTTGCAGTGGGTTTAACGAATTTGAACTTCCTACTGGAGTCATAAGGATGGGAAAGGACAGAAATGACAATCAGTTTTCTCTTACCTTTGCTATCCTTTTTCAAAATTAGTGTCCTTTGCTCTTTTCTATTTTCTTTATGAATCACGTTTGCCTCACTTCTAACACAGCTAGGATCCTTGCTGACATTTCCTCTCTCCTCCAGTCGGGGTTTCTTCGACAGTGTTGCTGGTGGTAACTTCTTCTTTGCTCCAGTAGCTAAGTTCTCACTCTTTGCTGTGTGTTTACATTTGATGGGCTCAGACTCAGCAACAGTTGGTGATGTCTGGCAGGACTTTGACCCTTCTTGATTTTCTGGCCTTTCCACGCTGACTGAGAACGGATCATATGTGGCCAATGCTAAGGAGTGTGGCTGAGTCCTGCTGTAGGGTGGCTGCCTTTGAAGAAAGCGGTTGTCCCCTGAATCAACTGCTGGCAAGTTAACTAAAGCACTTAGTGCAGTCTCTGAAGTCATGACTTCTTTGTCTTTATTATGCTCAGTAGACTTAATTGAACAATCAACCTCAGCCGGCTTGCTGGAAGTGATCAAGTCAGGAGAGGACTGCTTAGTGATACTATTCCTAATCCGCCTCTGAGCCTTGGAGCTAATTAAAGCATGCAAAGGAGACTTCATTTTAGCAGCATCCAGGTTGTATTCAGTAGTTCTTTGAATGTCTTGTTTATTTCCACGCAAGATTGCTTCCTCCTTATTTTCTTCTGGTACCCTATGGATGTCATCCTGCAATGCTTCGCAGAAAGCTTCCAACTTAGTCAATTTTTCATCTCCTTTGACAGCGGTTTGCGTGCATTCTGTTTGTACACGACTTCCTGTGCCAGAACACCCCATTGCTGCTACACTGTTAAGAGAGCCCTCTGACTGCCTTACAGGTATGAAAGGTGATGTTTCTCTTACACCCTGTTGCTGGAGATCCATCTGATTACCGATGTCTCTACAATCTTCCTTTGCTACTGTGCAGTACTCATTCTGAACCTTTCTAGGCAGCAGGGTACTAACTGACACTGACGTTACATTCCCAGAGGCATACGTGGGACTTTTCAAAGAATCTGTTTTTAACTCTTCGTCAAACTTAAAGGTGTTGTCAGCAAAAAATAGATGTTGTTCAGACATGTTATGAGGGGAAACTGCAGGCTGACTCTCGGAAACATGCCTAACTCCAGAGTCACAGGATGTTTCAGCCCCTTGTTCATCACCTATGAAAATGGCTCTCTGTTCTTTTCCTGGTTTACTTGGTTCATATTTGGGCACTTTTACAAAGAAATCTGTTAAAAGGGGACTCTCAGGAGAGGCAGTGAACATCACTTCTTGTTTTTCTAATTCTGTCATTTGGTGCACATTTTGGGGTAGATTCTTACATGTTATGGTTTCAGGAGTCTTAATGAAATTAGGCAATTTCATTGTGTAACTACATTTCTGTGTATTAGAAACAACTTGAAAATCTTGAGAGTCATAATTTTTTGAAGGATGATACCTGCTACAATTAGTGCCATTTTGTGCATTCAACTCTGAGTGATTTCTTTTTTCTTGTAAATTATTTTCATAACTTCTATGTATGGTGTTAACAGAAGAGTGTTTTTCATGTGTAAACTGATGGGTATTTTCAACAGAGGAATTACTGGGGAAAATAACTTTCTCCTCAGGGAAATATGCCAGTTTTTTTCTTTCTAGGTAACAGTCTTTAAAATGACAGTCTTTACCAGCATCTTTATCTGTGGTCTCAGTCATATTCTCATTTATCAAGGATATGTTCCGCTCAGTATGAGGTAATTGTCCAGTTGTCCAACATGACTTATCTGACATGTAAGCTGGGTTTTGTTTATCACATGCTAAGTTACTACTCCGAGCATTTTTTAATCTTTGAGAATCTGTATCACATGTTTGGAAAGTGTTATGAATGGTAAGCTTTCCTTCCCGAGAAACAGTCGTTTGAACGGCTCCATTATTGACAATTAATGTTTGACTTGGCTTCTGCTCAAAGCACTCCTCTGTACTTAAGATACTGTTTTCTGAAATACAAGTGGATGGTGCTTCTGTTTTATATTCAGTGCTAGAACTGATACATAAACCATCTGCTTCTACCACTCGTGTAAGAGAAAAGTTTTCTATGGATGCACTGTTACACGCTTCATCTGTTTTCAGTAGGACGTTAGAGACAGTGCAGTCTTCTTTCTCTGTTCTTTGTCTAGTAGGTGGCTGTGTAATAGGTTCCTGCTGTTCTATGAAATTTGAGGGCAAAGGATGATCAGAACAGGTCTCTTGCACAGAGTTCGGTTCTGTGACTTTGGTATCTGTCAGCCTTACCTCCAAACTTGTGATTCCCCAGTTTTCAAATGGGATTTGATAGTCTGAGTCATCTTCTTGAAGAAGTTTCCAGAGCTTGTCATGCACTGCAGATAAATCGGCATCTCCTTTGCACCCAGGTTCTCCAGATTCCAGAACTGACTTGGGATTAGCTTCAAACAGAGACTCATCACATGATACACTGCAGAGAGTATCTCTGTCATTGCCGTCATGCGAATCAAAACCATACCTTTGCCCTCCCTCCTTTGGCTCATCACACAGCTTTGCAGAAGAGAGAACAGCACATAAACTTTCTTGTTTATCAGGAACAGAGTCTGCGTCCCATAAGGGAAAAGGTGAAATGTCTTTCTTTGATTTGTTGCCATTACTACTAATATCCTTCCCTTGTTCCCAGAAGACTTGCTGGTGACAACATTCTCTCTTATCACAAGGAGCATGGTGTTGAGAATAGGTTTGTAAACTTCCATTTTTTGCTTGTAGTGGCTTTTCAGTACATTCTGAAGCTGAATGGATGTTTTCTGCATTCTGGCAAGTTATGAGGATGCCTTCCTTTGCTATTTCAGGCTCCATACATTCTCTATCACAATTCTGGATAGAGATTTTAAGACTGGCACCTTGATTCTACAAAAAAAAAAAAAAAAAAAAAAAAAAAAAAAAAAAAAGAAGAAAAAAAGTGATAGAATTAAAATATGCGACTGCTGCTTGACACAGGCCTGAACTGTAGACCTAAATTGAAATGAAAGGGTTTTTTGTTGTTTGTTTTTTGTTTGTTTGTTTGTTTTTTAAAGTATTTGTTAACGTCTGAGGTTTCTGGTTTGTAGCTATCACCCTACCCTGACAGAAAGAAGAAATCATAGTTCTGTATTTAAACTTGTACAAATTACAAGTCTAGCCTGCCAGACTCGCCTGTTGGATCTGTGGCACATGGTATAAATGTAATACTCAGAACAAGAGTATGCTAACCACTTGACAGAGTTATCCTGTACCCAAGGACTGTCTAAAACACAGGGTTTGGCTTCTGCTCATCTCTAGCCCTTTTCTGTATGCTGATATTTCTTTCCTACTTAATTTTTAACTAATACAGAGTTTTGATCATGGATGCTCAAAGAACTAATACCTCTTGGCTGCAGGTAGCAGGAGTCTAATCTGAACTCGCCAATCTGAAACCTGGCCACAGCACTTACAGTAACATAACAGCTGCTCTGTGCTAGTAGGGTTCTGGGATTTAAACGGTTATACCGCAAGTTGAATAAAATGAAAAAAAATGCCTCATGCAAACCATGGCAACACACACTGTCAAGAAAATCTCAGTAGGTTAATTCCAATAAGGGGCTATTCTCCATCATAAGAACATTAAGTGCTGCTAAAATGTGATTGGAATTTTATGTACCATATAAAACAGAGAAACTTATGGATGCTTTTCAGGCAGAAGAAATCAGTGATTTTTCATTGCTTAAGACACCCCAGTGGTCAGATTAAAGTCAATCTGTGATTCAGAACTGGGAGAGATATTTGCTTAAAGAATACAGATGAAATAGAGCATGTGAACAAAAGCTTGTGCTTATTTGTCATAACTGTTTTTCTGTGCACTTGGCTATGCACTTTAAAATCAGCGAAGTGGGTGATAATAAGATTATTCATGATTTAATACTCATAAATATATATCTTCAGACTTTACTATGTGAAATAAAAAGTATGATCCAATTCTCCTGGTTATGAAAACTGGTGGGGCATCGTATCAGTCAGCACATCTGTACTGATTTCCCTGGTCAATTTCCTGCCCAACAGCATAAAATATTTAAGTACTTGGAGAGTATCAGCTTGGGTTTTTGATTTGTAACTGCTCTTTACATTTCCACGGAATACCTAAATCTTTCATTGATTTACTTTTTAAAAAAAAAGGTTCATACGCTTCTGTAACATTAATTCTCTGGATTAAATTCTCCCCCCTTGATAGAATTCAAAGCAAAGCTCTGTTTACTTGTTTTAAGTTTCCAGCTCCGTAACTGGACACAATTTTGTTCTTTGAGTGTAAACTGAAAAGAAAGTAAATCAAAATGTTCTCTGCTCACAACAGGGATGTGAGAAAACTTCTGAGTTGAAAGAAACATTGCTTTGATAAGACCTATGCAGTAGCCTAAATATCAGATTTCTCTATCCAGCTGTCCAGAGTCCCATTAGTGCCTCTTACTATTATCAGTCTCACTCTATAATTAGAACAGCTTATGGTTTATTTGGGCCTTTTTCAAAACCAGATTTCCTTCCCAGACGTAGCTGTCATTCAGAAGTGCATGAATAGTGTCTTTCAAAGTAATTTAAATTTGCATTATTTTCTGACAAACAGGAACAAAATCAGTCAAACCACTCTTTCTGTTAAATGATAAGCACTTTACTTACCCTGGGTGAGACGTTGTCATCTGGCACCTGATTTTGCTCAGACGGGCCCCGAGTCTTTTTCTGTTCCCAATGACAGTCTTTATCCGCCTCTTCTGTACGACACAAACCAGCCTGCATTTGCAAGCTTTCTGTCTCCTCACACATTTGTGCTGAAAAGACCCCTTCCTGACTGGGAAACAAAGCACTGGATTCCCTCACCTCTGCAGCAGCCTGAAAAGATTGCCCTATATTACCAACATATCTGCAGAGCTCTATAGGGTTTAGCAACTTTAAAAGGTTTCTTGTTAGAGTTTCTGTTAAGGTAGAGACAGCATGCCTTGCATTTTCCTCTGATGAATTTCTTCTCCCCTCCTCTAGCAGCAATGAGCTTTCACCTAGCAAGTTCTCGTCCACCTTGTTTTCTGTCTTTGTCTCTGAAGCCTGATTTGTCAAAGCAGTACCTATGCCACCAGCAGAGGAGTCTGCCTTTGCATGTACATTATCCACGTTCTGAGGTTTGCTGGTTGAGAAATCTGTCTGGCCAACTCCATTATTTTCTTCTTCAGTTCGGAGACGCTCATTTTCAATGACAGCAGATGCAACAGGCACTTTACCCTTCTCTTCGTCTTTCACACTGGTAGTTTTATCTCGGTGTTGTCCAACAGCTAGAGTCATCTCTGCCTGCAAAGTTGACTGGCTGTATGTAGAGGGGTCTCTCCTTACATTTACTCCTTTGAATTTTGAGTGATGACCACAGAAGCCAATAGTAGTATCCATAGGCGTAGTGTTATCTGACACTCGGAACAGACACGGCATCTCACTGAGGAAGTAAGCACACCCATCACAATCCTTACTCAGTTTTAAATCATCTTCATCACCACTTTCTAATAAAAACTGTAATTTCTTTTCCCAGATTTCATTTTCATGTGCTGTCAGCACATCTGAACATTCAAAATACTCTAGGACATCATCGGAAAAGTCATCACTTACACTTGCACAAGCCTCCAAAATGCCTCCAGAATTTTCAGAATCATGTTTTGTAAAATAATTCTGATTTACTGCGGGAGTATCTGCCTGCTCACTCAACAGGGAATTCATGGTTAGAGGTCTACTGAACCCAGTCTTTCCGTGTGTCTGGACTTCAGCTGGAGGTGGACAAGAAACCGAGTCTTCCACTTTAAGGCAACAATTGTCTGTGTGATCAGTGATTAGATCTGTAGGGTGGGAATGCACCTGACCGATGCAGTATTTCTCTGCTTCTCCAGCAGCGACGCAGACCATACTGTTAAAATTAATTAGGTCATCACCATTCTCTGATGCATCCCTAAGGCAGCATATATTTTCCTGTGTTTCAAATACATTTTTTGCATCCATGTTGTCTTCCATGTTAGGCAAGCGTCTGCGGGATTTCTCACATGGGAATGATACTTTTGGGCTTCTCATGCAATAAAACACTGACTCTTGGTGAGTTGGAATTTGTTGAAATTAACATGGGGTCACCCTCTTAAGAGTAACGCTTGTATTGTAAAAAATGTTCCTCATTTTACTCTGAAGCTTCCCACTGTCATTTAGGTCAGCAACCAATTCTGGGGAAGTTTCAATTTTTGTGTGAGATTCCCTCTCAACAAGGGTTGAGTAGCAGGTCATTCTAGCTGCCAGTTTCCAGATATTGTCCAGTGAAGTGCAGCATCTTGCTGTGTGCACCTGCAAATAAAATAAATCTGAAGTTTAACATGATTTTGAAAATGGGTATACATATTTTCTAACAGATGGTAAACCACCACACAGTTTCAAGCATTTCCAAAAAAGGAAACATAATGATCTAAAAATCAAGATCAAACATTAACAGCAGGAACTATAATCCAGTTATCTATGCAGAACCACTTCGGGGGAACACACTGTAGCTGTCCAAAGTGATTTGTGTTAGGAAGACAAATTCCTAAGCATGCCTGCACATACACCCAGCAGCAGCACAAAACATGCTTTAGTGCACGTCACTTAGGCGTTTCTAAATGCTAACAGAAATATACAGACCAATGCAAATAGTTACATGTACATGACTTCTACAGCTACCAAGCATTCTAGTCACATTGGCATCACAGGGACATTAAAAAAAAATCACTCTGGCTGATTCTTCACTAGAGTATCCCTACTAACCCATGATCTTTTCCACAGCCCAGGGATTCCCTCATCACAGAAAAGTACTCAATCTCACAAAGGATGCCAAATTAAACATTGAAAAATAATTCATAGAACTGGTGTGACACAGCAGGAAAACCTTTCTTGCCAGCCTGCTAATCTGATGATGTTCATTCTCTCTTTCCTCCTCTGCTTCTCCCATGGGGACCCTTCTCGGTAAGCTCTCCGTCCTGGCTGCGAGACCTCCTGTGCTGGCTGTGGCCCTTCCTGATGCCCTTTCAAGCGCTCTGAGGCGCCATCTGCTCCCTGCAGGGCCACAGGCAGAGCAGCCACTGGACCTGTCAGCACCCAGCTTTGTGTCACAGCTCGCTGCTGACACTGATCACAGTCAGTAAGAAAACATGTGGGGAGCTAGATTAGAGCTCGATGGCCAAACAGAGAGGTGCTTGCAAGGCTTGCTTGGAATCTGCCCCTCATGCAAACAGCACAAAGCAGCTGGGTATATTTTCATTTCCTTCATGCATTCCCTGTCATGGACACCTTTTTCACAGGCTTACCTGGGAGGGGAAAGGTTGGACAAGAAAAAGGTTGAAGGGAAAGATAGCGGAAGGGGCAACATTAGGTTGTGTGATGAACAGTTGGTCTCCACACACACAAAGGAGTGCGGAGGAACAATGGCAGGTGAGAGGAGCAGAGCACCACCCTCTGCCAGTGCACTACATATGCGTGCCATACACACACGTGTACGTGCCTCCTGGTACAGCCTGAATACTGGCAGGAGAAGGAGGAGCGGAAGGAGGTAGCAGAAAAGGAACATGTTTGGCAATTTAGCCTTGGAATAAACTGGCAAAGGTCCAGTATGCAAGGAAGCAAAGACCAACAGGAGAGAATGGCCTGAAGAGCAAGCCTGATGTGCCACACAGGTGTATTGTCAGCTCGGAAGTGTAGCCAGGGAGTTGCCAGAAGGCACAGACGGTGACAAAACCACCTGAAAGCCGTGCAGGTCAGCCTGGTCACAGTGCCTTGGCCAGCGATGCTCTGAGCTTGAGAGCTGGCAGGGGAAAGGTGCGCTGCTGCATGCAGGAGTAAGGGGGCAGGAAGCCGGAGTGCAGGCTTCCTCACACTGCCACCTTCGGAGCCTGAGAAGAAGTCGAGTTCAAAATCCATAGTAACAAGGGCTTCCCTGCCACAGAGGACAAGAAGAGGACAAATCATGCATATTGTGCTGGTTTTAGATAATGTGGACACCTGTTGACTGGGCCCTGGGCCAATACTCTACACTTGTGCTTCATGCAGGGCTTTGAACATCAATCTGGACCGCATGTGCAACAAGAGCCTGGAGAAAAAAGGCATCAGATCCCATTATCTTCAGCCTTTCAGATCGATGATCACGTTTTGCTTTCCATTTCAGCTCTAAGAAATATAAATATTTAACAGGAAAAAATGGAGCAGCAGAGATTAATTTTTCCCTCATCCATTTGATTACAGTGCCATGGAATTAACCCCCAGCATTCACGCATCGCCTCTTAAATATGCATTTGCCTAATGTTCCCTGTTGCTTTCTTTCAAATCTGCTTTCATCTTTGCTTTTCAGAAGACCAGATGCCTCTTTCCTCTTTTTTTGGAGGGTATAAGTTATTTTAAAAGTGTGGTAATTTTCCCAGCTGAAAAGAGCCTTGGCAATAATTTTTCATGCAGACCAACTCATGAATACTCTTTACCAAAGCAGTTGTACTACACAGTTATCATTTTCTTAGTTCAGCTGCATTTTGACATCAAGGGGAAAAGAGCTGTCAGATTTCTTGATGTGAAAATTAGATTAGATTGCTGTGCGTTTAGTCAGATCCAGCAATGGAAATTAGAGCAAAATAATGTTGCATGAGGAAAATCACCATAAATTACGTTTTTCCATCTAAGATGGAAACATGATTATTTTTTTTTAATTTTGGAGAGAAAATAGAAGATATGAGATATAACCATAATGTCAATTACTGAATTTAGATAGAAACAGGGAAAAGATTGGTACTACATTACCCTCCTGGCTCCTCAGGAAAACTTATAAAATACAACAGAAAATATATAAAGAAATTCACCGAGCAAAGATGAACTGGAGATCATGACAATTTACCATCGGCTATTGGCAAATAACCCAAAAATGAGCTCAAATACTAACAAACTGGGCTTTGAATGTTCAGCTGAAGATGAGAGAATGTCTAAAGGTGTAAGGTGTTCTGGCTGCTTGTCTCAAGTCTTGCTCTGGACACCAGTGATGCTACTTGCTGACTCAGGTGTTTGCTCATCACAGGAGGAGAAACCAACACCACCAGGTCTGAGCAGGAAATGGAAAGAAGGGTCCTGTGTTGGTCCTCCAACGAGCTGCGAACATATTTTCCACCTGCTGTAGATCAGTGGCTATCCCTCAACATGTTGGCTTTCCCCTTCCCCTTCCCCTCCCTCCATCCATCACAGGCCCGTCTGCACTTCACGCATATCGTGCCTTACGTAGCGCCCTACGGCCACTCGCAATCTCCCATAAAAAGGGCACAGACAACAAAGGGGCGAAGCCAGCACAGAGAAGCTGCCTCTCCCTGACAGCTCCAACAGCTGGGACCTAGGAAAGACGTGTTTGGTGGGATCCTCTTCTCCAGGGTCACAACGCTGCCTGAGCTTAGTGCCCCAGGAACCGAGGGCAAGGGAAGAGGAAGCAGCGGCACGAGCACAGCAGCTCAAGAACTGTGCCCAGGTGTGAGTTAGGGCAGATGTAGACTGGTGGAAAGCTCTAACAATGCAACTAAAATATTTTTGGAAAATTACATTTTAAGATGAAAGGAATGATGAAAAAGATGAAATTATCTTTAATTTTTTAAATACAGCCATTTTTGGAGGTTATTTCGGACCCAAAGTTGCTTCTATTGATTTTATAAGAAACTGTGGTCTTAATCCTAACGTTGGCATGTTTTTTTAACTGACAAAAATATATAAATCTGGTTAAACTTAAAAAATGGCAGTTAATTTCCTCTCTAAATGGCAGCTAATTTCCTCTCTTGCATCATATTTTTCTACTTTATTTAGTTATTACAAAAATGGTAATCTTCCTCTGCAAGCAGTTTTACACTCGCGGAAGGTATTCCTACAGAAAGCTTGTGTTTTAGGAGGGACTTTCTGCTTTCCTGTTCATTTCCTCCAAAGCCAATGGGAAAAAAAAAAATCCCTTTAAGACCTCTCTGAAGTTTTTTCTGCTTATTTTCTACCTGTTCATCCCGTAATCTCTGTTCCCTGCACAGCCCTGCTCAGCCCACCCCCAAACTCAACCCTCCTATCGTTCAGACGCACTTGCTGCTGCCCTCGTTGGGCAGACCCATCCGCCCACACCCACCTATTGTCTCTTCCCTTATCATCAAGGCGCCAGCTTTTTGGGTTGGGGACCACGCTGTGCATTCACATGCTGCCTGGCACAAGGAGCACCTCACCCAGGCCTAAATCTTGTAGATGTAATAGGTGTAAGCATGCTTTGACAACCGGAGCGCTGCCTGGGCACGCTGAAAACCTCCACGTGAGAGCACCAATGCCCCCACCTGCCGCGCGTGTTCTGCCCGTGCCTGGCTTTACACCCACACCAGTGCAACGGGGTGGCAGAGAAGAACCTGCACCGGCCCACACAGACGTTATCTGAGCTCAGCACATGCAGGAACACAACTGATAACCCTCCTGTGTCTCACGTTAAGAGAGATCCTGATGCCAGTATTTTGGCTTCCCTATACCAAGCTGACACCAGGTCTGTGACACCTGAAAACTCAAGAGAAATGGATAGTTCCATAAATAATCTGTGCTTGTAACTTCCTTAGATCATGTCTAAATTTACACGACTAAACCACTAGTCTTCCCCCCTTAATTCTCTGAATCAAAAATCACAAACATATTTTTGAAGGTTCTGTGCATTGGCCAAAAATATGAACACCATAGTTTTCATTTTCCAGAAAAATGACTCACTAACCCACTGTCCACCACTATAAAGGACAAACCTTGAAAACATGAACCATAAATGCACTAAAATCAAAAGATGAATCGAAAGGGGCTTATCTATTTCTGTTTTTGTAAACGACATGCTTTTCAAGCCAGAGCTCGTGAATTTCTGAAGTCCTGCTGTGGTGCTTGCACACTGCTTGCTGACAGGCGAAGTGCTCTCTTTCTCACACATCAGAATCCGTCCAGCAATTCAGGCAGTGCAGTTCAGCGCAGATTTGTGCTCTTACAGACTTCCTGTGCAGCTTTCAAGGGAGGACTTCTGCACAGCTTCTCAGCAAACCTCTGAAATTCCCAGCTTCCCACTTCTCGTTCACTCTGTCACTACCCTTTTTTCTTTAGTTCTGTGTGGCCATCTCAGCCATGAATGGAGCTGCTGTGCTTTAGGCACACACGACAGAAGCACGAACGCCCCACGTAGCGTAACCGTTCCAGGATGAGGACTGTGTGGCACACTGCGCCCTGACCGGAGGCCCACGCCCTGCCATGCAGTGCAGGGAACCCAGCTTCTGAAGGGACGTGAGATTCTCTCTACTGCTCTCTTTTTACAGACACCCCTGCAAGTGGCGTTCTAAGCGATGCTTCACACAGTCTGCATGTGTTTCTTTCAGAAATCGTAATGAACCAGCACCTCCTGGTGCAAAACAATGCGGTCACACTTGGATCACTCCTGCAAAAGTAGGAGAGAACCACATACAAATTGAAGAGAGAAGTTTGGGATTTTCAGTTTTACGGAAAAGGAATCAAGGCACAATGTGATTTCTCCCTGCGTGTATCAGAAGTTGGTATCAGAGTTCCAAAACAAAACTCTTCAATGGTTCTCAGCTTACCACCTAAAACTCTATAAAGATCTTTCTCCTGAGGACACAAATAACAGACAAAAAATGGTGACTGTCACAATGTACGAAAAAAAAATCATTTCATACAGTTTCTACTAAAATTTGATGAAATGAATTTGCATCCAGAATTAAGTAACACATGAACATTACATAAAATGTCATGGACAAAGTTCTTTTATATTGTATATAATAAAGATGTACTTAGGCAGCGCACAATGCCATTGCAGAGCTGAACCATAACTGAGCGTTATTTCTATAATTATATTTATTTGGGTATATCCAAGTGTAATTATATTACATTTAGCTAACTACATTTATATTCTCTCTCAAATGAAAATATGACTTATCACACAGTCTGTCTCTGGGAGAAAAGTTCAATCTGCAAAACTGAGTAAATCGGTTTCATCTTGATGGTAATCACACCACTTGGTTCAAAGGGTTGACCCAAAGGTTTGCAGCCTTTTTTGTATATGTACTTAATTGTATTTGAATTACAGTTATTTTCCTAATAACTAGTAGAGTAGATGCAAATTGCCAGTATATACGTCAGCAGTTTACTATCAAATGAAAAACAAAAAAAGGCAGGCAGGCAGCAGGTCATTCTACAGTCACTCTTCTGAGAAACTTGGGTTTAGGCCAAGGTCCCAAAGCAGATACTTAACCTCTGCCCTGCATGAAATTCTCCTGGCTTCAAAGAAGCCATTCAGATTTGCATGTTTTACAGAAACTGGGGTATAATGATAAAAGCATGCCAAACTGACCACAGATAAAGGATTTTCCTGGTGAAGTTAGTTCCATTGTGGGTTCTGGTTCAAAACCTCCTGCAGAGCATGGAGATTGGAGCACATTAGCCCCCACAGATTGTTGGATGTTCTTATTTCTCTTTATGTAACAAAGACTAATTTAAATCAGATAGACCTGATAAAAGAAGTATGCTTTAAAACCAGGAGTGACAGGACATATGGGAACTAGTTATGAACTAGAATCTGTCTCCATGAAGCAGAGGGAGCTTCTCCAACATCAGAATTAAGCTCTTCACTTTGTTCTCACTGTTGATTTTTGGTTTTGTTTGGCTATTTTGGTAGGAGCTTACAGCTAGAAAGAGGTAGCTGTGCTAAATGTCATCACTGTGATAGGAAAACAGAACTACACCACTTCAAATGAGCTTGGAGAGAGACTTGAATAAACAGGAAGCATAATCTTTCTCCTATGTACATATGTGTATATGAGGAGGATATAGGTACATGGCTAGCACAGTCTGCTTGCCTGCTGTGTTAACACTTCCGTATCTGACAGGCCATGTTTAGAAAGTCAGTGGAACATTTTTTATCTGCTTCACCATTCATCCTGAGATACTTGGTCTGAAACAACGAATTCTCCAAATGCCAGCAGTTTCCTAGTATTAGCTCTACTCTATAGGCTAAAATTTGGGAATTGGACTTGCTCATTTGAAAAACCAAATACAATCCCCTAGACTATCCAGATGAACTTTAGATGTATCACCAGCTCCTTCTCCTCCTGCTGGGGCGCACTACAAACTGACGCATACATCCCCTTTTAGAGACGCTGACGGGTAGCTTAGCCACAAAGAAAGGTGGCTGACATAACCAGACCTCAGGTAAGATGAACATGACAAAACTCCAAACCAAAACACTAACAGCCACGAAACCTTCCTTTCTGATGAACAGAAACAGTTGTGTACTATGCAGGTCCAATCAGAAATCTAGTTGGTGTGGGCAGCAGGATTTTAGAAATATTATATTGATTAAAGTGTGAGACAGCAGCAAAAGCAGAACAGAAACAAGAATAAAAGTGGTAAGGAACCTCCATTAAAAACATAATCCCAAGAAAAACCTAGAATGGGCAGTACCATACAGTGGGACTAGGCACATCTTCCCAGCACTCAGATCTGCCACCCCCTAAATCAGGCTGCCAGAGCCTCGTCCACCCTGGTCTTGAACAATTACTTCCAGGGTTAAGAACCACAAGAGTAACTTGAATGGTTACTGCAGTAGCTTGCAATAGCAATTAACTTGCAGTAGCAAAAGCAGAGTAAAATTAGATATCCCTGCTAACAAAGCTTGAGTTTTTACGACCCTGATTCTTGGATTGCTTGCAATTTTATCACTGTGACTCTCGGTTTGCAGAGACACAAAGACCTCATATGCAAATAACTCAAATAACCTTACAGGCCCTTTCCACTACTATGGCACCGTGCGTACGGTACACAACCTGCCACCCAGTCATCTGTGAAATCCAAGTCTGCTGCTTAAATGCAGCCATGTTCCAAGGTTAATGCTAATTCACTTCACCTTCTCCCCAGAAATATTTCTCAAATACGTCTCAACAATCTTGCACAGAGCCTGCATACAGTTTGCACAACTACAACATTCCTGTACTACCCAAAATTCCATGCACGCTCTGTTCCCAGCCTAACAGGATTTTATGTTTGGGAATACATGCATTTTTTCTCTCTCTTCCAGGCCAACTCAGAGATTTTTCACTTTGTAGTAAGTTCTCCAAATTTAGCACATTTCTGCTTACAAAACAAAATGAAACAAAACAGACTTTCCCTGTTCAACAAAATAGCTGCTATAAACACAGACACAAATTCCTATTTAAATCTTTTAAATGAGTTATTATATTCCCTGAATGGAAATGCATAGAAGATATTTGTATTTATGATTAGAAAGATATAACTTTCTTTTCCAAAAAGGTTGCCATACATGGTTTACCCAACTTAAATGCTAATTTTCACGTGCTCTTTAAAAACTTTTCCTTTAACATAAGTCAAATCTTTTAATAAACTTTTCTTTTAAAAGTTTCATCAATGTTTGCCTGTTTCTGTGAGGCAATTTTTCAGTGCATCCATCAGTACTGATTGAATCAAATTCCACCTGAAATTTCTGATCCGCTTTCCTCTACTCCTTGTCTACACAAGCTTTCCAAAGTGAGTGTTCCAGACAGCAGTAGAAACACTTCCAGAAAAAGTTGTGTTCCTTTCCAAAAAGGTTGTGATCATGCATTCAGTCTTCAGTGTTATTACTTTTAAAAAGTTAAAATCTCTGAGTCAACAAAACCTGAAATTCTAAAATTCAGTTATAACTCTGCTAACTCTACTCACATTAGCATGGTTAAATATTTATACAGCACTTTGCCTACTGCAGTCTAATATTTGATGGGGTAAGAGTAGTGAGAACCCATGCACAAAATGATCCACAATGACTGCGCTTTCTGTATCTCGCAGTAATGAAATTCTGACTCAGTTCTGACCAGAATCTCTAATGCTAGAATATAAATAATAACTATAATAATTTTATTCTTTTACAAATACTTCAAGACACTGTGATCAAATCAAACATTTAGAGCAGCAAAGTTGTCAAAATGCCTATAATGTCAGAAACCAAACCAGCAAAACACTGTATTATCTAATCCAATTATTGTATATCTGTTGCATTAACAAGGTTTGGATAAGAAAACAGCAGTGAAGTTTGGGCTGTGCAAAAAGCAGATATCTGGAAAATGTGACCTTGGCAAACATGCCGTGCTTCTTAAACTTCTCACATAGGAGGTGATTTGAAAATTTCTTACACCAGTGCACTACTAGTGCACTACCTATTGTAAACAGCAACATAATATAAAGGAAACGCCACAGCTACATGTATAATCCATTGGCTAAACCTAAGAAGAGTAAGTGACCATTCTGCGTATCTCTAACGAAGAGCTTAATATAGACTAATTAAAATAAGCAATCACAGCACAACTCTTAACACTGATCTGTCTTAATCTATTTTTAACATTTGTCAAGCATCTGACAGTGTCGCATGAGCAATTCGTGACCAATAACCATCTATCATGCTAGTAAGTGACCAGATTTTTTGGAGAAACGGAGGAAATTTTAAACTCAGGAGTACTAGGCCATGTAATAAACCTTTGGAAAGAATAATATGTATATTTCAGGACACCTAGTGTCATTTACACATTCCTTACAGAATAAAGTTCGCTTTTGTGCAGCTTTTGCGATTTTGTTTGTCTTGCTCAAACTCAGTGGATATTACCAGACTGTAATTTCAGAAATATTTAGCAGAATCTAAATATCTAGAATCTATCAAGAGTTGCTTTACAATAAGCAAATAACAAATGATACTGTTACATAAACAGTATAAATCACTATATTCATGTCATACACTAAGAATAAAGTAACTGGCTCTTCTTCATTTATTTATCTTTAACGATCACTTTTCTATTTTCTACAATATTTCTTTTCCTATTTGAACATAGGAGAAATAAGTAGCTGAGTCATTTTAAAACTGTAAACAATTTGACCTCTCAAACCATAAACATGTGCACTTACCCTTCTGTGCTCACTCTTTAAGTTCTAGTTGTGGACCAGGCCTGCGGTTTGACTCTGCATTACAAGAGAGAAGACATTTAGTTTATGCATTTTGCTTCAAAGCTGAGAAGCTCTTCAGTGTTGTTTTGCTAGTGTGACCTTAGTATAGTGAGTCTGATCACAGCAGTTTGTCTTCCAAGAGAGACTATTTCATTACACGCAGCAGATGGCTCTTCCTAGGAAAACCTCAGCCAGAGAGGGCGAGAGTGAGAGAGCTGGCAGTGATGAGAGGGTAGATCCTACTTCCATAGAAGTCCACGGGCATTTCCTCGTGGCCTTAAGAGAGAGGAAGTGTTGGCCTTAGGTTTTCATAATAAGGCACTGGGCTCACTTTTAAAGCGCATGCTTTAGTGTGCTTAACTGCTTTGCTAGGCACGGTTGGAATTTCTGACATGCTTGAAGTTAAAAATGCAAAAAAATCTGCGCAACTCTCCTTAACAAGTAGACTGAGGAAGCCAAAGGTGAACAGTGAACTTTTAACAATCACTACACACAAAAAATCACCTAACAATTTGCATTTCTCAAAGGCAATGATAATCAAACACACATCTAAATGAATCCTGAAAAAGTATTCCTCTGCCTGCTACCCAAGAAGCCAATTCTCACACAAGGAACTTGTCTGAATTACACAAAATGCCCTCAGCTCAAGGAGCTCAGAAAAGGCTGAAAAGCCGGTTTAGTGCCATGTTTTTTTCTTGACTGTTTTGCAGAAAGTGCAGCTAAAATGCCCCTTATCAGATACTAAGGTGCTAAATACTTCAGATTCCCAGTGTTCCCGAGACCTAGGCCACAGGCTAAAAAAAACAAGTGTGTTTAGCAACAAACAGAGCAGCAGGGATATCTATGATTCATACAATAGCTTAATAGCCAAAATAATCCCCAAAGAACTGAGAGACCAGGATCTGAAGCCATTTTCAACGTGATCTCATTTGACTGTTTGACACCATGGGGTGTCCCAACAAGCATGTCCACAGCCCAAGGCGGGTGAAAGACACCAGCCTGGTATCACACACAACTGTGGGTACGCGAATGTCACCAGGAAGCCAAATGCACTGTCTTACCTGTACCCATGCTGCCATGCAGATTGGTTTCGCACATAACTTGGGAGGAATACCTTCTTGATTAACAGTGCGTGAAGAAGCCACTCCATGCAAATTCAGGTCTAAATAAATGGCTTGTTTTTCAGAGGTGCTGGACCCCACAGAAGCCAAGGGGAGATGCTGTGCTGTTAGCAGCTCTGCAGGCAGGTGTGTGTTTCTGTGCAGCTCTGACTAGTGCTGGGCACGAGACAACCAGCTACATGCACAGCTGATGGATTTGGTCTCCACATTGCGCTACTGCAGCCACCGGCCTCCAGTTTGCACACAGGGACATCGGGGCAGGCTTGCAGCTACGCAGGGAAACACTGCAGAGTATGGGCGGTCACACCTGAGTGCTCGGTCACTGATTAAAAATGGTAGTAGGAGTAATTTCTAAGACACTTTCACTCCACTTTGAGCAACCTGTAGCTGCGGGAAGATGCGAATTCACCTCACACCGTGCCCGCGCTCGCCTCACAGCGCTGGAGCAGGGACTCGGGGGCCTCCCCTCAGCGGCAGCTCCTGCCCCCGCCGGGACCCCGGCTCCCGGGGACGGAGCGTGAGGCGGGGAGCGCTGCGGCCGGGCCAAACGCCTGCTGCCTCCTGCCTGCTGCCAGCTCCCCGCTTTGGCTCGCCCCACCGCCCCGCCCGGCCGCGCTCCCTCCACAGGGGAGCTGCTCCCCGGCCCTCCCGGCTGCACGCGGTGTTTTTTGGCCGCGGCATCGCTCTGCCTCACGACGGGGCGCCAACGCCCCACCGCTCCCCTCGGGCCGCCGGCAGCGAACCGCGCCCGGGGCAGGCGGCCCCCTGCGGGGGTCCGGGCGGTGCCAGGCGGTACCGGGACGGGGCCGGGCGGTACCGGGACGCCGGCGGCGGGGGCCGGGCCGTGCGGCTGCGCTGGGCGCGTCCTTCCGGGCGGGAGCACCGCCCCGGCGGAGGCAGCAGCGGGGCGATGTCGGAGCCGCCGCGCAGCCCGCCGGGCTCCCTTCCCCTCAGCCGCCTGGCCGAGCCGGTGCTGCGGCGGCTCAGCGAGCTGCTGGACCGGGCGGCGCCCGGCAAGGGCTGGCGGGACCTGGCGCAGCGAGCGGGGAGCCGCGGCAGGGTCCGCCTGAGGTGAGGGCGCTGCCCGCTGCGGGGAGCCAGGCGGGGGCGCGGGGCAGGGGCCGCTGGCGAGGGGGCGAGGCGGGCGGGGCTCGCCCTGCTGCCCGGCGCCTGGGCGAGCCTCCCGGGGCAGGGCGGCGGCGGGCGGCGGGCGGCAGGCCCCGAGCCCCGGCAGCAGCCAGCACCGAGCGCCTCCCGCCCCGCGCCCCCGCCGCAGGTGCGCGGCCGCTGCTGCCTGCGGGGCGGCTCCGCTGTCTGGGGGCGTTGAGCGGCGCTTCCTGCCCGGGTCACGCTCGGCGCGGCGCTTCCTGCTCGTGTGGCTCTCGTGCAGAGGGTAGAGCCTGGAGGGGGAAATAACAGAAAGGCGGCCCGAGCGCAGCGCTGGAGGTGCGCTGCGAAGACGTTTCCTTTCCCTGGGGCGGTCATTTGTTGCTACGGGGAAGCACCCCGAGACCAGCAGCGCGACGCCCTCGAGAGGCCTGGTGCTGCGTTTCTCTCCCGTGTTACCCAGCGAAATGCAACGAGGCTCTTGATAAGGGAGAGTGGGAAAGTGTCCTGCCTCCAGGTCCGTGTGGCACTGGGATTTAATGAAGGAAACGTTGATGAAGCTTTTTAGCGGTAATGCATAAACTTGCGTTCCCTTTCCATAAGTACTCATTCCCTTATCATCTGTGTTGTTTCAGTCTGCTGAGAACAAAAGCACGTGAAGTCATAAAACTGAAGTTTAAAAGCGGGAAAGTTTATAGCTGGCCATAAATTTGTTGGAGCTGTCAGCTGTAGCTGTAGCCGTGTGTGCAGCAGCGAAGCTGCCGCGGTTGCCTGTTTTAACAGCTACTCTGCAGATCTAAGTCTTCCTGGGCTTTCAAGTTAGAGTCTGACTCAGTTTTTACCGCTTCTGAATTAGGCACATGAAAACGAAAGGTGCTGTACTTGTTTTTCTGCTGAGACTTAGAAAATAAAAAAATTGGAAGATTTCTCAATATGTTTGGTCAGAATTGTTAGGTACAAACATCTCTTGTTTTACAGCATACAACTTACTAATTTCTGTCTGTGGAAGTGCTGCTATATAACCTCTGGACTCCTGAAACCTGAAGGAAATACTCCGAAAAAGCCCAGATCAGCTACGATTTTCCCATCTCATTTGTTTGTTTTGGTCTCAAACTGATTTTTCGTAATCTAGGTCCTTTTTGAGAAAGAGTATTAAGAAGGTCTAAGCCATGTCTTATTATTTTGTAGCCCTCTCGATTTAGAACAATGTTCCCTCAAAGTCCTGGAGCCAGAAGGAAGTCCAAGCTGGAGTCTCCTGAAGCTGCTGGGTGATAGGGGTTGCACTGTGGTGGAACTGGTGGAGTTCCTGCAGGCCCTGGAGCATACAGAGGCTCTCCAGTGCCTCAGCTATTCAGGTCAGTTCTGGTTCGTGCTTTCAGTGAAACTAGGCATTTTCCACTGGAAACACTGAAGTATTTGTTTTCTATAATAAATAAAAACATTTTTTTGTTGTTGTTGAATTCTAGTAACTGGTATCATTTATATGATTCTGAGATTAAAAGTAGGCTAAGTAGGTAAGCAGGCTTAATGCAGTCTTGTAAGCTTGGACTTTGCTGCATCGATGTGACAGGTGCTGTCATTTGCTCTGCTAACTTGTATTAAACTGGGGCTTTGGGAGATGCTTATAGAACTGCAGTGGTTGAGTTAGAAAGGCAAGTAGCGTTGCCAGCCATCTGTTTAGGCTACAGGTTTTGAGAACTTCAGTTCATAGCTTACCCTGATTGAAAGGGAATTGTTCAATTAGCACCAGTTCTGTTGTGTATTGGATCCATTCCAACTAGCTAATTGGGCAGAGAGGCTAACCTAGCAGCGAACTAGATTATTTTCTGCTAACGCATTCAGTTTGCTGCTTCTCAAAAATTGCAGAAGTGTGGACAATGCAAGGGCATGCATGGGTAAGACCATGTAGACCAAGTGCTTCTTGTAGAGTACAAGTATAGTCCTTCAGGATGTGGTAAAATTCGGTCTACTAGGAAGTTACAAAAGCCCCTCATGAAAGTGGGGATTGGGAATGAAACTAGCAAGCTCTTTGCCATACTGATAGTTGTTCTTCTTTTCTTTGGACAGCATGAGAACTGAAGCAATGGACTTAGAACTACTATTAAGACAACAGTGGAATTTTTCAGGTTAACTAGTAGTAGCAATGCTTTGCAGCCATTTCATCTAGTTAAGGCGGCTGATTTTTACTCTGCTAGGAGCACCATGGTTCATTGAATGAACAAAGAAGTGTTGGTGTATCTTTGTAATCATTCAGAAAATTAAGCCAGATGTTTTGTTTTTTAACACATTAAATTCTGTAATGTTTGCAGGAAGTAGCTATATAATGCTGAGTGAATGACAGGAAAATAACTGAAACTGAAGAAATTATGAATCAGTTTTCTTAGAACTTGTTTGTAACAACTCTAAGGAGTACAAGATATTGATCTTTCAGATGACTTGCTTTTCTCAGCTACTTTCTTAAGAGATGTTAGTGATGCAAATCAGGAGAGATTAAAAAAAATAGAAATGGAAGTCTTTGGAAAGTGCAAAGCCCTTTAAATTGATATTGTAAACATCCTACTTGTCTTGTTTAATATGAGGTGATTGTGATAATATTGTTTAATATTAGGTGATTGTGAACGACTTAATATGCTTCCTTTAACTCAGAAAAACAGCAGAGGAAGTATTAAATGAAAAACTGAAGTATCCATCTCTGGAGCTAAGCTCTAGAGGGAAAATGTTTTATGGAAAGATAGACAAGGAGCTTTCAAGTCCTGTAGCTAGTTTGGAGTAGACCCCTGTGCACTCAACTATTTTAGAATAAGATTCTGTATGGAGGAAGCTAACATAGCCTGCTTCCCTGCTAGACAAAGACCCTGTGATTTCCATATGACACAGAATCTCTGTTTCGGTCTAACCACATGTGTTTCTGCTCAAGTTTCAGCCTGTTGATCAAATCATTACAGTTTCTTTCCTCAAGCATTCTCTGTTAGGAAAAAGTCCCCATGTGTGACTAAGCTATTGAACACAAGTGGGGAGTTGGGAGGGGAAGCAGACAAAAAGAAAACTCCTGATAGAGTGTAGTAAGAAGGCTTGGAGCAAATTATAATCTTGAGCCTTGTACTGGGATGTTTGCAATCTCTTTGCAGCTATTTGTGCTTGCAGCTTCTGTTTAGTTTACATTACTCTCTAAAATTATTCCCCCCCCCAGTCTGGGATGCTGCTTCTGTACCAAACTGCGCTTTCAGCTTCTGCAAAGTGTGTTCCTTTTAAATAGTAATAAGGAACCTACTTTCTTCCAATACAAGGAAATAGACTGACTCTAATAAAAATGAAATATTAAATATGAATACCTATTTTGTATCTGATTGTTAATTTCAGAGAATAATGAAAAGGTAATGAAGTGCCTCTGTGCCGTTCGCTGTTTCTGTACTTGGCCAGAGGTGCGTATATTCTTTGTCAGCACCTTGAGGTTAAACTTTCTGTTCTGCAAATAACTTTTTTTCCCCCCCTTTTCTTCCCATGACCTTGGTTGTAACAGTGGATCTGCTTTGGGGGTTGTACTGTAATTAGATCTCTGGAATGGTCTAGGTTAAGAAAACAACTGGATCGTATCAGACTGGTGTCAGAATTTCACTCACACTATTTCCTGGCAGTTAAAATCTGAAGTGGAAAATTTTACCTTGCAGCCTAGTAAAAAGAAAGCCCCAGCCCTGTGCTCTACAGGAGCAAAAGCCATTAAAGAAACTAACGTTGGCTATTAAGTTGCATGAGCAATACCTGAAAAACTCAGTATGTTGTAGTTAAACAAGGTTTTACTATTTTGAACGCTCCCTCAGGCTGTTCCTTGTCTCATATCTGAAGTTTAACAACTCAAAGAAATCATTTGGTGTGAGCAAACTCCATAAGGTGTATTGTGGGAATACTCCTCCCAGAAGGAAACCGCGATGCCATTGGAAGTACTGTTTGCTGTAGTGAGTAGAGAGCAAGAGGTGATGGAAGTTTCCAGAAATTAAAACATCAGTCATCTCCTGTAAATCTTTAATAAAATTCCATAGAGTGCTGATTGATTCGCTTGTGGATTTTGTGAAATGGAAGACAATTTTGAATGTCTTAGAATTAACTAAATGAAACTGTTTCATTTCACACAGTAAAAATAGATTACTTTCAAGTATAATTAATGACAGAAACTTTCTTTGCTTGGAAGATAATTTAAGCACAAATTTAAATGGTTGAGTTGTATTTCTTAATCACTTTTCTATGTCTAAATTCTTTTTTAAAGGTATAAAGATTGTTATACAGCCAGACTCTCAAGCAGTGCTCTCTGGCCAGATTGTCAAGCTGTGTTGCTGGGCAACAGGACACCCGTTTGTACATTACCAGTGGTTCAAACAGGAAAAAGAGGTAATAGGGGGAAAAAAAAATAAATATATATATATATATATACACACACATGTATGTATATAAAATTGGTGAAAAGAATAGGTAATGACTACATAAACTAGCTTATGGTATTCCTGGTGTTAGATGGGAATTTCTCTCCAAAATTTTTTGAAGGATGTTACCCTTAATTATAAGGGGAGATGCTTGCTTCACCTACTAATAAAAATAAAAGTTGAATAAATGCTATAACGACCCGACCAAGAAATTTCACACCCTGAGGAGAAACTGCTGCAGTGGAATAAATGTCAGTCACCGTTGGCTTTAGACAGATGGAAACTGGTTCCAAAGACTGAGCAATTGAAGGCCTGAACACAAGTGTGTCACAGACTTGGGTAAAATACCAGAGTGTATGTGAGCCAGTATCTCTGGAGTGTGAACAGAAGCAGTAATGCCCATATTTCTTGTCCTGATTATCTTCCTAGAAAATAAATAATATCAGGAAGGGTTATTTAACCAGCTTAAAAGCTCAGAATCCTCTTAAATAGGCGCACATGAATAATGCCTAGAAGAAAGTCCCTATCTAAGCTACCAAGCATGTAGAGCAAGATTTTCTCATTCAAAATTTTTAAGCAAGTACGGAAGTTGAGGCTGCTGTTAATAAATATTCTAATACTGAGGAGTTGATGAATAAATATTCTAATGTTTGATCCTAGTTTAGCTTAAATCAAACTAAATCAAAGTATTTCTTGGTTTGTGTGTGATTCAGGTTCCCTATGGTAATTCTCCAGAACTGGTTTTGAATCCAGTGAAAGTAAACGATGCTGGCTTCTACATCTGTCGAGTGAACAGTGAATCTTCATTTGCGTTCAGTCAGTGGGCACGACTGGAAGTTTGCGATCTCCAGGGTGCATCTCACAGTGAGTGGCAGAAGCTTTTTATAGCGGGACATCTCCGTGTGGCTTGTACCTTGAAGCTGAAGTCTTTTTTTTTGCGTTCGAGTGAGCATTTATTGGACAAATATGGTCTTCTGAAAGTCTGCCTTCCTGCTTGTTAGAGAAACTCAGGTCCCCGTCACTGTCTTGCGCAGACATGAGAGAAGGATGATTAAAAGGGTGATACTCAATTATTGTGCTCTTGTACTGGCTATAAAAGCAGAAGAGAAACAAAGTTCCACAATAGGGGCCTTTCGAGGAGTCTTATAAAAAGGAGAGAGAGGGACTCTACTGGCTAGATAATGTTAGGATAAATGGGAATGGTCTTAAACTAATAGAGGATAGATTTAGATTAGACATTAGGAAGAAATGGCAGGGGTGTTGGAACTGGGTGAACTTTAAGGCCCCTTCCAACCCAAGCCATTCTATGATTTTATGAATAGCGGATAAGAATAGATGGAAAACAGTGTCTTGGAATCCTTTGAATTCCTAAAGGATTCTTGTACCAGAAAAATCAATTTTTTTTATTTTTTTTTAACCTGAGCCCTGTAACCTGTTAGTGTGTTTACACACGCAGTCTTTTATGCATGTTTGTCCTATGGGTTCTGGTCTGATAATCAGGAATTTTTGTCCACTGCCTATCTGTTTGCTGCCAGTCTGAGAATAAAGATACTGGGTAAAGAAGAACCTAATGAGTTTCAGTGCTTTCCTGGCCACTAGAAAAAAGTCCTACCTTATACAGAAGCTCATAGCACTTGTATGCTTAAAGCCTGGACACGTAAGCAAACCTAGATTCTGTGGAAATGGAGTGAGGGGTTAACTGCACTACAAGTAAACAAGACAAGCACACTGACAGATGGAAAAGTTTCTTTCCTGTCATTGTTTCCTTTGTTTTTTGAAGGGAGCTTAATTAGTTTGCCTGAAAAGAAGATATGCATTTGTATTCAGCCTCAGCCACAAAACTTGACAGTGGGAGATGCTTTGGTATTAGAATGCAGAGCTGTTGGAAACCCAATTCCTCAATATCAGTGGTTCAGAAATGGATTTCCCTTGGCAAATGGGAGCAAAAATGTCTACATGGTAAGTTACTGCAGAGTGCTCTTGGGGGGTTAATATGTAATCACCTTTAGCTTATCATATAAAGCTTCCTTGAAGAAAATAACTTCTTCATAGCCTTGATAACCTTTTATGCAAATACAGTTTCTAAGTAGCTATCCTGTTTTGTTACTCAAATGCCAATATAGCTCTGAGGCTCCAGGGTGCAGAATTGTAATCCTGAAGGTGTTTCAGGTGGTGGTCATGGGGTGGACAGCTACAGTGTATTTTGAGTTAGAGAGGTTTATTTACATAACAAAGATGAAGTACCAGTAAAAGTGAAAGCTTGTATTTCTATCCCAGACTGCAAAGCTCTGTGATTTGTAAGAGCTGCTACATTTAATGCTTAAAGTATCTCAGGCCTGTTAGGTGGATTTGCAGTCTTTCTTCAATTCTTGAAAGCATTTCTAGAATGTATGCTGTTCAGCTTTCTGTAGAATGAGGGTATCAGAAAATTGCGGATTTGTTTAGGTTTTGCTTTTAATTTTTACTGTTTTATCTGGGGGCCTGGGGCCTGGCAGGATGACTATGATTGTGCTCACATAGGTAACTTGTGTGGACATGGAACATGGGGGAACATATTGGTGTCACGTGTTCAATGACCAGGAAGACCAAGACAGCAAGAAGATAGAAGTTGTTGTAGGTAAGGAGTTTTTCAGTTTGATAGAGGTCAGTTGATTTACCAATTTCTTCTCTATCACCAGAATTTGCTTTTCAGACTTCTAGTATTAAGCCAAGCACATAATCTTCTATATTTTTAGTGCATCCCTTTGTTAAAATAGTGTTGCTTGCTGACAGCAGAGGCAGTTTTACAGTTCTGTAAGTTATAAAGTGCTTTGGGTTTTTAAGGTAGCTAGCATAGAAATGCTACCGCTTTTTGGCATTGCTAGTATGAATGTAGCTTGACAACAGATGGTGAGCTGTTTTCTTTATATTTTTGTTTCTGACAACAGTTTAAACCTTGATTTCATTAACATCTTGTTAGTGATTTGAACTGTGTTACACTGAGCTCTTTAGCAATTGGGGCAGGTGAGATTATTCACAGCAAGTGAAATAAATGGATATAACACTGTTTAGGGCATGTGCATGTATTTGCAGTAAACTAAAGAGAAGATCTGTTTATATAGCTTCTATATTTATCTGGGACTACTATTGCATAATTCATATGAAAAGTTCTTTCCTATCCTAAGAACATTCTAGTACTGCTGAATTTTACTAATAATTACTGTACAGTATCACAGTCAGTGCTGAAAGATTTATACTGCTGTAAAATGAGCCAGATTACAGAGAAGCTTGGAAGTGACTTTTTTCTTCCATTTTATGTGCTAACTCTCATAACTGAGAGCAATTGTCTTCCAATTTCCCCCCGCTTAAAACACAAGGAAGGAAATCTATGGCAGTGGAGTGCACAGAAGGTAAAGTAACTCTTTAGTTGTCAATCAATTTTTAAAGATTAATTATTGGGATGATTTATTACTAAGTGCATTGCTGAAAAGCATATGTGGGTTAAGAGCTTCAGTGTGCTTTAAAACACTGATGTGTGATGTAACGTTTCTTCTGCACGTGCTTCTCTCTTTGCCTTGATAGCATGATCTAAAGCTTGGGGGGGTGGGGGAGGAGGGAAAGCAAGATTTCTTTTGCAATATTCATTTTTGTACTGTTTTTGTGCCCTGCACTTATAATTTCTTTTAAAACACAAAAGATGTTGAGAGATATAGATATATTAATTATATATATTAATAGCATATGTATTTTTGCATCTTGTTTAAACTATGAATTGGTGCATTTCTTCACAGAAGATCTAAGTGATCTTCAAAAAACAGGTAAGTGTTATGTTTTGAAAAGCTTTAATTTCACATCTTCATTTCATGTTACAATTCACTGAAGCCTAGCTCAGTTACAATATTTAGTTTACATTATTTGGATGTGTTTTATAACTGGGGATTTATTAGTGACAGGTAGGGGCAGTACCACTTTCTGGTCCCAATAAACAAACTTGTAGATAAGCAATGAACCATAGAGTTGCTTTTCAAAATCACACAAAGCTGCTCTTTTATGTAAAGAGTTTATGTTTTACTTATGTAAATACAGAAGAAATTGTGTTTTGTTTTCTTGTCCGTGGCTTTGTTGGGCTGTAAGTTTTACTATGTTGCTGCTTTTTCAGATGATTACAGTGAATGAAGTATAAGATGTCTGGCTGTCACCAATGATAGATGGATTTATGAAATAGACCAACTCAATGTTGGAGTGAGCTCATGTGACTTGAAGCCTGTTTGATATTTATTATAGAAACAAATTCTGAAATAATACCCTATCAGGGATTATCTCTGATAGGGTTCCTAAAATATCAAATCACAGAAGTCATAATTTCCTGGGTTAGACATCAAAGATCTGTTTACTTCTGCTAAGGCTTAGTCACTGAAAGATAGTTCAGTAGTGTTGTTGTGACATGCTATCCAGAGTTAGGCTTTGCAGGGCATTGGCTTTACCATTCCTCTGTGAAGTACGAAATAAAAGATTTTGCACATATTCAATTGTCATCTCTGCTACTATCTCCATCTTACATATCTGCATTTCATTTGGAGAATATGAACTCTCAGACATTACTGAAAATGCTGACATACAGTTTGTAAAATTTAAAATAATACCACAAGTTTCTAACATTTCTTAATAAATAGGACTAGCTATTCATATCCTACTGGGGTATGTTTGCTATAGGTCAAAGAAATCAGGTAAATAACAGCAACAAAAAAGCATTTTTATTTTCTTAAAACCAGTGAAGAAATTAAGTTATTAAAGCCTTCCTAGTAGACTGTTGCTTTATGGAACATGCAGTTCATTTTCTGTTGCTGACAACTATGATTGTACTTAATGATGATCTGTTCTTGTAATTGATTTCTTGCAGACCTACAAGAACAATCAAATGACAGACCTTTTGGTAAGTAGTTTTGTGGTTGTAATGAACGCTTTTATTTCTTATCTAGGAGGTAATGTTGCTTCTGAATTTTGCTTCTTCTGTCATTGCTTATGAAATAACTTGTGAAATAGCTGCAGGGAGGAAGACGCCTGCATTTCTATAGCCCTTTATAATGTTTGGTTGCCCTTTAAGTAGTAAGCTGTGATGAAGGCACCAGATTTTTAGTGACTTGGTGGAGTGTCTATGACTTCTCGCCTGTTTCAGTTTACGGTTATAAATTCCTCTGGCTGTGACCTTAACAAGTGTGTTACACCATTATTTTGAATACTTCTGTGGTTGGAGATCATGGCATTAGGGTGAGGTGAGTAAAGGGATTGGTGTTGTCTGCTAAGAGAGTATGTTGTGCCTGCAAACTCAGCTTCAACTGTGCACAGTGCGTGGAGGCATTGATCCTGAGCTGCAGCTTGTTGAGGTAGATGGATAAGGATAGGTGTTTTGAAGAACATTTGGTGGGTTTTTTTTAATCACATTCTTCACATTGCATCATAGATTTGACTGTGGTCAGGCGAGTTGACTTCGTCAGTGCCAAACCAGGTGGAAGGGTTGCCAGACTATGTCAAAATCTTACTTCTCTCAGGCTCATCAGCATGAGGGGGAGTGTAAGTGCAGTTCTGGCTCATCTTTTCTAAATTGTATAGCAAACTCACACTTTTAAAAGTGTTTTTCAACATCAGTCTTCTACTGTCACTATACATCTTTCTCTGCCATTAAAATAGTCCATGCTGTTCAAGACCTTGAAGGTTTTTCAGCTGTAAGAATGTTAAAAGCAAGTTGGGAATCTTGCTAAAGGAATTGAAATGTTAGATGCTGAGGCTATGGACAAAGGCTGTCTCCTGGTTAGTGGGGTTACAGGCTCTGAAGCAGATTTGGGGCAGTCATATGATCCTATTTGCAACCAGAGCAGTAGGACAAAAATTCCTGTTGGAGAGGAGAAGTAACAAATAAACCAGAGGAGAAGTGCCTTACTTTGAATAAATGCCTTTCTGTACCTTGGTGTAAAATTTTTGGATAAAAATGAGACTACCTGTCTCTGAAGCACTTCTGTCAATGTAGATTTTTTTTTTCTTTTGTTTCATAGCTGCTCTGTTTCTTCGGGACAGAAATACTTCTGGCTGTGTTAAAATCAGCATGAATATATCTCAGGATATAAGAACATTGTTAGACTTCCCTCCCAGTTTTGTAAATTCATCTTCTCTCAGTTTTTAACTACAGCAACAGAAGAAGAGGCCCAAAGAAAAGGGACCTTTTGTTTAGCAACCAAAGAAACCTTAACAAACAGAAAAAAATGACTTTTTACTTCTGACCTAAATAAAGTTTTCTGTTATTTAAGTAAAAGCTTCTACTTCAAACATACTATGTTTTAGCAAGATGTGAATGTAGGAATTGGAGATATGAAAGTGGTCTTTTGTGTGTGGTGGTTTTTTGTTTGCTTTGTTTTATTTTTAAGAAGCACAAGATTTTGTGAATCTGCAGGTTCCTTTCAGTTGTCATAATGCTGGCCTGAGGGGTGGGAGAGGTGGAATATAACCGGCCATACCTTTAGCAACTTGGCGTAAGAATTTCCATGTTTATTAAATTTCTTTCTGTATGGAGGAATTCAGTAATTGTGCTTTCAGGAAAAGTTAAATGACATATAGCCTTAGTGACTCACTTCTTGGTAAATTATCCAGTCTTAAATGCCTCACAGTTCAGATATGTTGACTGTCAGAACATGCTGAAATGTTTCTTTGTTCTTTGAATGAGAATTGAGTTAGCTGTATAGCTGATACAGAATGACTTGCAAGTATTGTGCCTGAAGTGAGGTTGGATACTATTGTTGCTTTGATATAAATTAAATTTAAGGTACTGAATCTAGGGAATACAACAAATGTGCTGCTGTTTTGTTTTCCCTTTGTCTTTGCAGCAACAGACAAAGTAGCTCTCTTAATTGGAAATATGAACTACTGGAATCACCCCCGACTCAAGGCTCCAATGGTGGATGTCTATGAATTGACCAACTTGCTAAGACAGATGGATTTCAAAGTTGTTTCTTTGCTGGATCTTACTGAGTCTGAGATGCGAAATGCTGTGGATGAATTTTTGCTTCTCCTTGACAGAGGAGTATATGGTAAGAACAAGTGGGATTCCTTCTGAAGTAGGTCAGTTTCATGACGTGAAACACACAAACATCTTGTATCTACCTCTGCCAGTTCCCTGTATGTGACAATAAAACAAACTTCATTGCAAATAGTATGTATGTAGAGTGGGAAAAGTTAAACACACCCACCAGCATCCTTAGACTTTAGTTTAAAAACATTACTGTTACTTTATTATTGGAACAGATAAAATCTTTGCACTTTTTTCTTTAACCACACCTAAAACTGCAGTGTACTTCTGTGTTCGATACTATCAGTGTGTTTGTCTGCCAACAGCTGCTGCATCTGTGTAGTGTGTTTGACAATGTACTCTGCAGAAAATGCACATTTCTGCTAATCTTACAAGCAAGAGCAAGTGTTGTGTCTTCTGTATTATTGTGTTACAGCTAAGAGCTCGTAGCAGAGTAGTCAAAAATGTGTAACTGCAGTATGCAAGACTACGTGTAGTCTTGAACAGCAGTCTGTGCTGGTCTTAAGAGATCTTTTAAATACCTTCTTCTTAAACACCTTCTCTGTCCTCCTTCCCCCTTTCCTGTGCCTACAAGTTGCTGTTTTGGTTAAGGTTGACCAGCCCCTTGGTGTGTTCAGGCTCCTAGTTTGCATTTCTGCTGAGGAAGTGGGGAACAGCCAGAAGTACAGCATGCAGTATGTTCTGAGCTTGTTCATGGGACTGGGACCTTTCTGTTCATCCTCTGTCTTTCTACTGGCTGTCTACAGACTGCTCTTTACTTCTGGACTTCCATCCTTCTGGAGCTCTTTGGGAGGGGATGCTGTGCTCTCTTAGTCCTTGCTCACCAGATCTTTAAAGAACAGAGGAAGAGGTGTGCTTTTCTCTGCCTTGACAGACAGTAAGCTGCACTCTGATACCAGGTGTGTTGGGAGTCGGGGGGGAAATCATGTTTTGTTCTCTTTCTGCCAAGTTTTCAGGTTAAGTAGAAATCCTTATTTTTTGGATTGCAGGTTTCTTTCAATTGTCATGATACTGGCCTGGCAAGCACAGAGTTTTTCATAAAGTCTTAAAGAGGGAGTGAAAAAGTTCTCCAAAGCTGTATTTCTACTCCAAACTCAGATACAGCTATTGTTTCACATCTTTGTGGACAGTCTGAATGCAGAGTGTTCTCTGTGCACATTATGTGGGAAACTTAATACGCAGTTACATTGCTTAACCAGGCAACAGCCCTCTAAATTGCACCATCACTTTAATAATTGTTCTGCAACATCTTATCAATACTGGTTTAAGTTACAGGAGTAAAAATTAAGCATACTGAAAGGTGTGTGTTTAACACATCTCTTTTTTTTCCCCTATGTTCTTGTTAATTGGAGTCACATTTATTTATCAGATACCTGTAACATAATATTAATAAGAATTTTAAGCTGTCCTCTACATATTGCGTAGCAGTTGCCACCTTCTTGGATGAAGACTAATCAAGTCTGATACATGTTGTGCTGGTATGCACTGATTCTTAGATGATTAGGCAAGACAAAGAATTTATGAATAAGCTTTGAGAGAGAAAGCACAAGGTTGGAACCAGTGGCTGTGCTGGCTGGGACATGATGGAATTGATCCACTCAGCAAAAAACCTTGATGCCTTAGGTGGAAAAGGCCTAGAATGACACAACTTGAATTGGGGAAAAAAAAAAAAAATGTTTTGGTGGGCTCTGAGGAGCGTGCTGCTGAATGCCCCCATCTTTGTCATTTTTTCTAAATGCTGTTTGCATAAATAACTGTAGAAATCCTTTAGAACAGAGATCAGAAAGCTCATCCAATTGTACTGTTTAAATTGCAGAATTTTTATAGTAATATCCAGTCAAGAAAACATTGTTCAATTATTTTTTGTAACACAAGGTCAAGTTATTTCTTAGTATGACTTTTTAAATGGTGTGTTACCTGATGCTCTGTGCAGAACTGGATGATCTGACATTTGGGCATTTACATCGGAGCCAAAACTCGTATGATATGGGGACTAATTATGGCAGTAAAGTTTAGTAGACTTTCTGGTAGCTGTTTTTGGTTTTGTACCCTGGGGGATAGATGGGCTCATGCATTTGAGTGAGCTTTTAGATTCTTGCACCTTCTATTTTTTTTTCTTCTGTAATTGTTGACAAGAATTTAGAAAATAAAGTACTGAAAGGCATTAACAAGTTTCTCACCAGCAACATATGAAAGCTCTTATAAGCCATGTTTTGGCAGTTATATTTTCCCAGCAAATTGATATTTCTGAAAGAAAAGCAGAGTGTTCTTTCAGTAGTGTTTGACAATAACTATGTTGTGATCGCTTTGTTCTTTCTGGATAGTGTCTACTAATGTCTTAAAGCATATAAAAGATGCTGTCAGGGCACAAATAGATGATGATTTATTGCATTTTTAGTGGGCATAGCTCCAAACAGAAGCATAGCAGATACTCCTGATCAGTCCTTGTTACACATACTTGTGATGCCTAGTATGACATTGGGTAATTGCTGCTTACTGCCAGGAAACTGGCATTTCAAATATTGTTCCTTAAGAGCAAGACTAGTAAACAACATGATGATGATGGTCTCCTCTAATGTTTTAGTTTATGTTGTATTAAATGTAATGTGCAATTAGTATTCTATCCTACGAAGGAGAAAAGCATGAACCTATATATTTTAAAGACTAAAAATAGTTAGGCTTTTTTCTTTAAAAAAAAAAAAAAAAAAGCTGCTGATATCACTTAGACGCTGACGTCTGTGAGGAACTTGAGCCTACTTAAAATTGTTGTGCCAAAGTGTCTAATGAGGCCCTCCAAACATGTTTGCTTACTCTGGGTATGCAGAGGTTTATTTCTGATCTTGAGCTCAACAGATTAACTGTTGAAGGTACTTAGGAAAAAAAACAACACGCTGCAGTTATCCACTCAAGGGAAAAATAAATAAATAAATAAATAAATAAAAAAGAAACATAGTTATTTCTGAAATATTCCTATTCATTGGGAAAAGGCTCTGATATATCAGGTTCCTGCCCTTTCCAATACTTTTTCTACTGTAAAAAGACAGCATGCACCTCTATATTCAGTTTGTTTCGGTAGGATGAAGGTCAAGGCACTTCTGCTTGCTTGACTTCGTGTTCCGAGTGCTCTGTAACAATAAAAAATCCTCCTGCACAAATGGAGTTGAGGACAGCTGTCCCAAAGCTGAGAATGGAAATGGCATGAATCTGTGGTGCGTTATCCAGGTATTTTGTAGCTCTGGATGCTTGTCTTTGCTCCCGAGCTTTTTTGTTGGCTGACGGGTGCTTATTTGCAGCTGCCATTCAGAGTGTGCTACAGGAGCCTTGCTGATCTGACATGAAGGAAACAGCCCTCAGGGTGCTTGCAGTCACATGGAGTAAAAACTTCAAGTTGGCATCAATTTTTTTCTCTCTCTGGTATTGTAAAGACAACATGGTATTAGCGTAGGGCCCTGTGAGAATGGAGCTGTGACTGCTGCAGCGCAAACTCCACTGGCAGCAGGCAAAAAGCTGAGGAAAGCTGGAGGTCACCAGCTAGAGCGGTGACTGGGTTGGTGCTGTATGGTGCAGGCGTCTTGGCCACTGCCGTGAGTGAGCCAGGTCCACGTGCCATCGATTGAGTTGGGCAGATCTGCTGCTGGGTTTCCATAGTCCTTTAGCAATTATTTCCTTGTTTCGGATGGACGGGTGCATGTGAATATTGTTACTTACCGTCTGCATTCAAAGGGATGGCAAGTCCTGTTGTCAGGAAGCCATCTCACAGCAGACTTTGATTTGCCCTCATTGAACGTAATCTGTGGGACATGTTGGAAAAAGGTAACTTTTAGCTGTGGGGAATGGTACTGTTGGGATTTATTGCTTTATGTATAATATATTCCACTAGTCCATATCCGCTGTTCCTTTCTAACTGATTTTTTAATTAAAGAAAGCAAGTTATTAACTTCATTGTTAGGAAGCAAAACAATCCAATGAGGAGGCAATGGGAACATAAGTAAATGTTCTGTTTTAACATAGCCCCAACTGATTAATTTGGGCTTGAAAAACAAATCGAAGTATTTCAAAGATGTTAGCTTTGTGTTTTTCTGCTTTTTTTTTCTTGATTTAACATAGTAAACCTTGCAAAAACTGAAGATAAACTGATATGTTTTTAAATTTAAGACACTAGTTTCCTTCAGTCAGTCCAATTACTTACCTAACACATACTCAGATATATGATCTCAAATATATCCTCAATTTAGGTCCAGATCCAAACTCTGTGGAAAAGAAATATAGGAGTCCCTTTCACTTAAGGTGTGACACGGGATCACTGATGGTGGCACTTCATTTTTAACTTGTTTGAAACTAATGTTTTAATGACACATTTAAAATTCTGTGCCCTTTAGACATTTATAACAGTTTGAGTTAATTAAAAGGTCATTTTCCAAGATGCTGGCAGGTGAATAGCCATTAAGCTCTTGAAGTGAAGCCTTAAGTCCTGGAGTTTACCTTGTATGCACTTGCTTGCTGCTTATCTTGACTATGCAAGTTTCCCATAAAAAGAAATCGAGCACTGCTGATTGAATGGAGCGGTTAGCAAGGTCTTGGCATAGGTGCTAATGACTTGAGAGCTTACAAGTAAAAGAAAACGCAAGGCTTAGTTTGAAGGGATATAGTTGTATCTTGGTATTCCTTTACAGGGCAGGCAGGGCTGTGCAAGAGAAGTATTTTCAGTTGCTATAGGTATCGGTAATGAAAAGGGAGAGCATGTAGCATGTCTACCTACGCAAGCTGACTTGAATATTGATCTTTTAGTATGTTAAGGTGAGGCTTGTTTTTAGTAAATATTCAAGTTCTATTGTGATACAAATTTCAGAGCTGCTTTTAGTAAGAATAAAGGCATAACAAGACCATGTCTACAGTTAGCATAAATTGTCGTGTCTGTGCTGACTTTGATTTAATTGCAGTGCTATGTACTAATTGAATATCTGACCCATGGACTGCTTTGTATAGATAAATAAAAACTTCTCTTAAAAAATGAAACTTGTTGATAAACAAAAACAGCACTGGAAACAGGAAAATTTCATTGGACAATACAAGCTTCTGGCATGTTTTGGCAGAAGTCATTAATTCCAAGATAGCCTAATTTTACTGCAAACTGATGTGACCTTAATGTTTCATGTTTTAATTCATATATGGATTAAATCTAACTTATAGATTGTAGTTCCCGTTTCAGAATTACAAAAAGCTTTTTTAATTACATGATTTATTTTCTTTATATAAAATTGTTGTGTGCTTTTTGAAGATTTTTAAATCTTTTAAATCTTGAAGATTTTTAAATCTTTAAATCTGTGCTTTTTGAAGACTTTTAAATCTTCAAAACTACTGTAGCCTTATGTATTGACACATGAAGATGATTGGAGGATAATTTGCTGTGTCTAGGAAATCATTTCTTTGTATAGCAGGAGTTATGGGTTCATGCAACTGTGAAGAGATATAAATGTCATCAAATAAAAATGAGTTGCTGGTAATTTGGTAATACAAATGTGCTCTGGAATCCTATCAAGTATAACCATGGAGTAATACTTTTTTCCCTATAAAAATTAAAAAAAAAAAAGCTGTCATAGTGTAAAACATATATTTCTTTCTTTCTTTCTTGTTAAACTAATTTTAAGAATTGCCAATGATAATAGTAAGCTTAAAAAGAAAAGAGAATAGTTCTAAAGGTGGCAGTTTTTCCTCTACAAAAAAAAAAAAGTCCAACCAAACTGTTCAGGGTTATCTTTTCTGTCTGTAAAATCTGCACTGACTCTTAGCTACACAAAGCTTTGTAGTTGCACATGTGGAGAAGCTGTTTTACAGTTGGCACGGTTCCTTGCTTATGTCTGAGAGTTATATATAGTAGATAACAGATTATTTCTGTTAGAGGTCATAACTCTACTTAAAACACTTCAAGAGTATTTAGCTATCTTTATTTGTGTGATTGATATAAATATCGAATTGATTCTGTTTCATGAGTTGAAAATTGTTTTTTTTTGTTTTTTTTGTTTTTTAACTTCTCTGCACATTGTGAAATTTATGTTACTTTTTTTTTTTTCATCTCCTCCTCTTCCTTCCTGTTTTAACAAAGGCATAGTGATACCAAAAAACCTACTTGGAGTATCTTGAAGGATCTTAATCTCCCTCAGATGCGTAGTGCGCATGAAATTTTTTAACATGTTAAAATTGATGGGAATGTTGCAGTGTACTCTTGAGCTGTGTTTTCAGTTAAATCTGTTTGATATCTCAGGTTTGTTGTACTATGCTGGCCATGGCTACGAAAACTATGGAAACAGTTTCATGGTTCCTATTGATGCTCCAAATCCCTACCGATCCGCGAACTGTCTGTGTGTACAAAACATCCTCAAATTAATGCAGGAAAAAGAGACGGGGCTCAACGTATTCCTGTTGGATATGTGTCGGAAAAGGTATAATTTAATCTAATAGTTCATGAATACTGAGAAGTGTTGTTAAATGTTTGAGGGGTGTTTCTGGTTTGTGATAGAGGGGGAGAGAGTATAATGATAGTAGTTCCAGGAACCAGCTGTGAAGTTCAGTTTATTCACTGCAGTAAGAGATTAAAATGCAGCTTACTTTTAAAATGAATGAATGAAATTGAACATTTGCTTTGGGAAAATAGCAAAGGATCTTGAGGGAAAGCTGGACTTCAAGCTTAAGAGAAATCTTTAACCTGGGCTGAGTATACACTGTTCTCAAACATTCCTGGTTCTGAAAATCTATGGCCTGCACCTGAGCTTTTTTAAAGTCAATAGAATTTATTCATAGGCTTATTTTGTCTTTGGCCTTGGATGGATATATGAAGCTGGGGACTAGACTTTCCATTTCCATGTGCAGATGCTTGCCTCTTGATTTGAATTACATCTTTTTCTTCCCTTTTTTTTGGTGGTGGTTTACAAATTATAAAGCATCAGTGTGACTAGATAAAAGTGAAATTAGGCATCTTGAAGAAGAAGAATGACCCTTCTCCCCTTGCATCGTTAACCATCTTTATCATTACAGGAAGGAAGGAGAATCCATATGATCAAAAGCATGTTAATTTGACAGAAGGGCTCAAGTGAAGTACTTATTTTAGAACTCTTAAGAGGCATGAATTTGGTGGACTGCTTTTATGCTGGGGATGTTGTATCTTTATTTAGAAATTAAAAATCAACTGGCTCATCATTTTTTTCTAAACAAAGTACTGTTTTCTTTACATGTTCAGAGAATACTATGTCCTATTAAACTTGCACTTGAAATTAGCTCTTCAGCCAGCACCTCTGAATTTGGTCTCTATGGAATGTTTCATAACGGAAAATTGCTAGTGCTTTAATGTTTGTGGAGCTTTTAAACCTCACTGCTAATGAAATGCCAGTGACCCAATTCAGCTTCACAATCTGCTGTGCGATTAGCTACATAAGCCTCATGTTAACTGTGCAGACACCACCATCTTTTGAAAGACAGAATTAATATAGTTTATGTTATAACCTAAAGTGGCTAGTTATAAGACATTTTTGCAGAGATTTTAGCCAAATTAGCACTGTATTGCTTAATATATCATTCCCTCATATAGTTAACGTGATGTTTGACTGACTCTTTGAATTCTCTCCATGGAGAGTGTTGATGGTGCTGCTTTTGTCTAGAAGGAGTGACTAGAACTGTGGGAGAAAAATAATGTTTCTAAACTATGCTGGTTTGATATTTTGAACAACTATGGAGTTGGTTACTATTATTAGTTCTCAAAATATTCTTTTATTTCCTCTTATTGCAGAAATGAATATGATGATACTATACTTATCTTAGATGCTCTGAAGGTTACAGCCAACATTGTTTTTGGATACGCCACGTAAGGAAACTTTTCTCCTGCTGTGCTGCAGATATTTTGAAGCCAGAAGATATCACTGAGATTGTGTAGCTAATCTTTTACAGAAAATACCAACTGTTGTGTTAAGGGACTGATAACTTGTATTGGTATCTGTATCCTCAGACTACCTTTTGGACTTCATTCTTTGAATGATTCCATGGTCTACTGATCATGGATATCCATATATATTCCTGGTATTTAATGTTCCTATTCAGGTGTAAGGGAATGCCAGTGAGAGAACTGCATTCAGCAGCAAATCAGAAACTGCTAGACAATATTTCTGATTATTTTTAATGGCTACTTGTAGGAATTCTCTAATTATCTGAATACTATTTATTAGAGATTTTAAAAGCACACAGAATGAAAAAGCAAATTTTACCCTCAAACCTATAATGTTTGTGCTGATGGGGAAGTGGGAGTTTTGTCTTGTGTGTTCCTAATGGTGCTTACCAGTCTGTCCACTTGTATAGGAAGTCACGTACTGTTGAGGGACTGATTAATTTTAACCTACCTACTGTACCCTCTGCAGTTATGTCTCCTCTGCAAATGCAAATTAAATTTATATTAAAAAATGTATACGTATATATAAGACAAATTAATCATTTTTTAGAAGAGTGGCATATAGACTGTCCCTGCTTTTTTTGCTTCATGTAGGTGTAATACATAGTTACACCTGCAAATGAAACTACTTGAAGAGGTTACTTTGCAGATATCTGTATAACCTCTTGCTATTAGTTTTCAAATGATGTGAAATACCTATTGAACAGAAATAGTCAAGAGCTTTAGTGAAATCTTCCATGAGCATTTCAAGCCTCTCACATAAACAGCTAATATTGCCTCTGGTCTATGGCTTGGTTGTAAGTGAAATCTTCCCAGGATGAGTTGCTTGCAAATGAAGAGCAGGTTGACCATAAACCTGCTGTATAAGGGCTTCTTTCTCCCACTTCCAAATGTTATTCCTTTTGTCTTCATGTTGATCTTAGTCATGCAGCTGTTGCAGTGCGTTGTTTTTTGTTTTGTTTTGTTTTCCCCTTGTCACTGGTTATCTTGTAGGTGCCAAGGAGCAGAAGCTTTTGAGATTCAGCAGTCAGGGCTGGCCAATGGAATTTTCATGAAGTTCTTGAAGGAGCGTCTGTTAGAAGACAAAAAGATTACTGTACTGCTTGATGAGGTTGCAGAAGGTGAATTGCAGCTTACTACACTAGTCAATTCTTACTAAAAACTTATTTGCTTAACTGTCATTCTTCTCATGGCAAATGTTACACTACTTTAGCTCTGCCTGCATCCGTTTTCCCTGTGCTTCCCCAGATGTTGTGTCTCTTACTGCTTAGTCTGTGCTTTCAGGTTAATGTCCCATGCTGTAGATATCCTGATGTGTGACATTATCTCATGCTTGAGCTCAGAGTGCAAAGACTGATTTCACAGAGGAGAGCATGATGGCAGCTTCTATTGGGATTTGCAGTGGAAGTCTTCTCCCAACAAGTAAACAGGAGGGTGAGGAGGGAGGTAATATAGAAGGCAGATAAGTCCTGTGTTAAGAAATAGAACTGGCAACCTCTAAAAGATCTGAGGACTGCACTAAACAAAATACAAACGCAGTACATAGTGTTCCCACTGCTTGAGAGTTCCAGCTGCTCAAAAGAAGTGTGTCTGCACTGGTTGTTTCAGTCAGCTAGTGTGTGCGCATTTGGTAGCGTGAGGAAAAATCGCATCAGGCAGTGAGACAACTGCTGTGAGTATTACCAGATGCTGGGTATTAGTGAGTACAGTGGTACACTGGTGATACTCACATTAAAAGTGCTGTATGTAAATGATGAACAGTGTTTGCACAGCATCAAGGCCTTCTCTATTCCTGACTCTGCTCTGCAGTGAATAGGTTCAGGGGTGCGCAAGAGGTGGGGAGGGGACACAACTGGGCAGATGACCTGAGCTAACCAAAGAGATATTCCATACCATATGCAGTAACACTTAGCAATAAGAGAGAGGAAGAGGTTTAGGAAAGTTAGCTATCTTTTGCTTGGCAACTGGCTGGGCGTTGGTCTGCACAGGGGTGGTGGTGAGTGCCTTTGTATCGCTTCTTTTTTTTTTTCGTCTTTCCACTTCTCCTTCCATTATCAAACATGTTTTATTTTTTATCTCAAGCTTTCTTGCTTTTATGCTTCTTTTCCTTCTCCCTTGTCCCACTGGAAGTGGGTGAGGGAGGGAGTAAGCAAGCAGTTGTGTGGTGCTTGGCCATCTACCAGGGTTAATCCACAACATCTTATGAATAAATAACTGAAAGGAATACTTCTGAAACTACAAGTTGGTATCAAAGTGTTCATACTGTCATAACCATAGCAGCTATGCCACTGCTACATTGTATAGTCAATTTATTTAGAATTTCAGCAGCAATGATCTTGAGAGAAACTATGCATCTTGTTTTTAGATATGGGCAAGTGTCACCTTACCAAAGGCAAACAAGCTTTGGAGATCCGCAGCAGTTTGTCTGAGAAAAGGGCATTAACTGATCCCATTCAACAAACCATATCTTCTGCAGAGTGTATGGCACGGAACCTACAGTGGGCTAAAGCTCATGGTATGGTATGATCTACCTTTAGGTGATACTACTTGAATGGTGGGAATGTCATATTAGGATGTTACATCACTAGAACTAAACTAGTTCCCTCGAAAATAAGAGGATGTACATTCTTTATAATCTCTAGTCCATAAGCCATAATTCTGAATAGAAATTGAAGAAATTCAAGTTCATATCTTGATTTTCATTAGTGTGTTCAGATGTTAGAATTTTTTGTGTTGTGAACCTGAAGTTTTTCGTGCTGTCACATTCAAAGTTTATTATAAAGCTATCTCTGTGTCTCCTGAATATACAGTACTGTATTAACCTTACTGATTTGATTACGGATACATAAACATATTCTTGGGTCAGTATTCTATGTATGTAGCATTAGATGTTGCCTTGCTAGTTGCATGGTGATTGGAAAGAAACCTTGGAATTGAAAGATTGGAAAGAAGTTGAAAAGTCAGCTCTATGGCAATGTTAGTCAGTTACCTTCTGATACTGCATCTAGCAAACAATATTGCTGCCAGGTTAGCTTCTAAGAGTTGCTTCTGCGTGACTATGTAAGCAATAGGTAGAGGGAGTACACAAGGAAAGGTCTGTATCTTCTAAAGTTTTTTAATATTCCCAAAGAATAATAATAGAAAATACATACTTCTATTTAGAATGTAATGATGTGTTATTTACTTGCAGAGCTTCCAGAAAGTATGTATCTCGAATTCAAATGTGGTGTTCAGATTCAGTTGGGGTTTGCAGCCGAGTTTTCCAATGTCATGATAATCTACACGCGAATAGTAAAGAAGCCACCTGAAATAGTAGTTTGCAGAGCCTACGTTACAGACTTCGCACTTGTAAGTGCTTTCTGTAGGTGTCTTGGTGTGATCTCCCTCCACTGAAGTTGAAAACTGTCAGGTCTGTCCATGTCAAACTGCACCTTTTGTAATAAAGTGAATCTAAAATACTGAAACCAGGTGCTTACATGACTGTCTCTGTACATATACAGCAACATATTTTTATATGTGGTCATCTTTTTCAAAGTCACCTTTTTATTGTCATTATAACATTAGGTAGTTACATTTAATTGAGTGAGTTAAATGTCAATAGCTTCTTTTTGGGCCTACGGCACGTCTACCTTGCAGTACAAGCTTTCTTAGAATTTAGTGTTTTCTTTACAGCTGGGTGATCTTTCTGGTTCCATTGATGTTACTCAGCTCAGTGCAGTAAGGTGAAGGATAAGAGTAAAACTGGAAGTTCCTTAGGTGCAGGAAACCTTTTCTGGTGTTTAATAAACAGGACACTTTTGATGCTTGGTGAAGAAAGCATTTCAGTTAATGTGCATAATAAAGATGTGTCTCTGTAGCCCACAGAATTGCTGTTATGGTACTGTACTTCAGCTGATTTCAAAGGAATAGTCAGCAGAAGAGGGTAACCTAAATAAATAACCTCTTCTGCCTGTGACTAATAGTGGTTTCAGCAGCTTCTGCAAGTAATCCAAGATGGGTGTTCTTTCCTTTTAAGAAGAAGCAAATGTTGACTTCATAAAAAAAAATAAATGTTCCTAACTGTTTTATGATCTACAAGTTCTGTACCTTCAGATGAGTTATCATTTCTTTCTTGCAATAGGACCTGGATGTGGATCCTAAAGAGGCCAATAAAGGAACTCCTGAGGAAACTGGAAGCTATTTAGTATCAAAGGACCTTCCCAAACACTGCCTCTACACCAGGCTAAGTTCACTCCAAAAACTAAGGGTTAATATAAATTGTTCCTCACAAGTTTGTTCAGATAGCATAGATTAATCATGTCGCTTTGCAGTTCTATTGAGTTGGCTGTGTATTGTTTGCATGGTAGGTAACAGGTTCTGGAGACATACGCAACATACCAGATTTAAATCCTAGCTACTTAGAAGGGAGAATGACTAATAGCAACACTTAGTGACTATAACTAGTTCCTCTGCTGTAAAATAAAAGCCAGAGAATCAATGCATGTGCAATCCCAATGCCATTGTGCAAGGCACTTTGTATTTTCTAGGATTGTACTGAACTTTGACAGGATGATTATTTTTATGATCATCATCTTGTGCACATTGTGGAAATGTTCCTGTACCTTGTAGTACAGTAAGAGTGTGACCTGAAACATAGCTGCATCTTACAGTTATTAGAAGGAGATAAAAATGTTACATATTTCTATTCCAAGTTGTGTACTTGGATGAGGCTTTTGAAAGGTTCCCACTTCAGCATACTGTGGCGCTGTTAAGTTTATCTTTTGTATCTTTTTGTTATGAACATCTTATCTGGACATGGCTAGGTATCTTTTCTTAAATGCTTCTGGCAGGTGTTGTAATAAAAATGCTTCTAGAAATAAAGACTGTCAGGTGGGCAAGTATTAAGCAGATCAGGAGGTCTTCAGTAAAGTTCTGAGGTGTTCTTCGCCAGTAAAGGGGACAAAGTTTAATTTTACTCTGTTCTCTAAAATGTTCGGAGGAGTGGGCAACAGGGGAGGTTTTTTGTTGTCGTGTTGCCCTGCAGCAACAGAAAATAAAACTTTCTGGCCTGCAGCATATCTTGGGCATCCAGACTGCAACATAATTGAGAAATCCTGTCTGCCTGTCATGTACAGGGACATCTGATCTGGTTTACCTACATTTTAAGCAGTAGAGGGAAACTGAACCTTGAATTAGCATGAAATATGAGTTTGCAGAAAAAGCTTTATGATGAGTAGATTGCTTTTTGCAATCCCACAGAGTTCTTAAGAATATTAACACATCAGTCGAGAACCTCCACCTTTCAAGCAGCATGCATGTAACTAATGTGGTTAAGACTTGACTAATATGCGGTTTTAGCTCCTAAAATAGATCGGTGGTCTCCTCCATTAGTAGATTGTGCTTCTTGAAATTTTTCCTATTTGGCTTATTTAGAGAAGTATAACCTTCCCCCCCCCCCCCATTCTGTTTTGTAGGAACACTTGATCTTCACGGTTTGTTTGCACTATGAATATCCAGGAATAGAAGATACAATGGATGAAAGAAAGGAAGTTAATGTTGGGAAGCCCCTTATTGCTAAATTAGGCCTCCATCATGGATTCAAAAATAACTGCCTCCAGACCTGTTGTGTGACTAATAATCCTTTTCACAATCAAGTAGAATCAAGTCCAGTGGCAACTAACTACTACTTCCCTGGTCACTGCCAACCAAATTCCTGCCCAGGCGTTTACCATGGAAACCGTACTTGCTCAGACAGCGTTAGACAACCGGAGGCATGTTCTTGCAATGGGACTTCAAGAATATTAGCTTCAAGACATGAAGTACAGAATTACCAATCCCCTGCACAAAAAAGTAATGTGCCAGTAGAGACTACAGATGATACTGTTGAACTGGAATTCCTCCTTTCTGACAGCCTTAGGTTCTCTAAGCAGCAGTAGCTGTGATGTCTTCAGAACAGACCAGATATCATCTTTGGATAGGAGACTTTCCACAGTGCCTATCCATCTTCTGGATTTTGGGGACTTTGAGTCAAAGGGACCGGAGAGTCTAGAGGTGGTATTGGGAATGAGGATATGATGTGTGTTGGTTCATACTGCTCTCAGGGAAAACTTCTCAGATCTAAGGAGACAAAACTGGACTGATAGATTTAGGAATGAAAAGGCATGATTTTTTTTTTTTTTTTTGTCCTACCATTAGAAGCTTGATACATGCAAAAACACAAACTCAAGTTTCATATTCTATGATATGGCTGTCAAGCAACTAATGAACACAGGCAACCATACATCTCTGGCAGGAAACTTACTGTTTCAGATGCAGAATATGTATAATCCTGGTTATCATATCAGAGTTTCTCTTGATAGTAGAGCCTTGGAACTTCCCAGCTGCTTCTCCTCCAGTACCTTCTGGAGTTACAAGATTTACTGTAAACATATGCTTCATAAATACTCTGTTTTTTAGAGAGGAGCTGCTCATCCTATACAAAAAAAAAAAAAAAAAAAAAAAAAAAAACAACAACCCATGCCTAGCTGTTAGTGGGAAAAATGTTGACAGACTTAAGTAGGAAAATGAATTTACATGTTCTCTATCATTTAATGTGATTTTTTAAAATCCATTAGCCCCCCCCCCCCCCCAAATGATAAATAATATTTTTCTCTCTTCCACCTTTCAGTTGTCTAGGATCCAGGGATTTCTTTTTACATACTGCATTAGAGTGAAGTTTTATGTGTTAGTATGTTGTAACAACCTGCTGTTGAGTATATGAGGTGACACATGAAGTAAATGAACTGAACGAAGGGGGAGCTTTTACAGAAGTGAAGATGTGGTGTTTTAATATGTAGTGTTAAGAATGTCTCCTTGAAGACTCCAGTTTCTTTTCTTCCTCATGTATATATTAAGATCAATCATTGACGTTCCTGTCCTTTGGATCTAGCTAATAATCAGCATTTACTGCATTTTGCATGTACGCTTCTGCCAGTGTTTGGCAGAAACTGACAGATGCTGAACTGTGCAAGGAAAGCAAAAGGTGAGGATGAGAAGAGGAACTGAGCTAATAAACTAACATCGCTTTGAGAGAGAGAATACTAGCTTACAAATAATCAGAGGAAACAAAATCAGATTCTTACTGTGGTGGATTGTTCTCAAGATAATTTTTGTCTCATATCACACACAAGATTTATACTGAGCTAGTTGCTGGAAAGGTGGTCTTTTTCTGTTCTGGAACACTAAATGGAAATGTCAGGGAGAAAAGTACCTGTTTGTTGCAAACAAAGTATTGTATAGGTAGTCCTGCAATAAAATATACTGAAGGCTGAAAGGGAACGGGCAAGATGAGTGAAAATTTTGAGGTTCTTCAGGCTGAAGTAGCGGGATGGTGTTTCTGGATATCAGCCAGTGTTTTTCTTGTGGTGATTTTAAAAGAACAAACAACCAAAGAACTACTCAAATGTTGTCTGGGCCAAATGAATTCATGTTCTTTCAAATAAAAAGGTTAAAGGAAAAGTCTAACCAATAACTATGAAAGCCCAAGATAACGACTCCAGCATACACAAACATAAAACGTGTAAAGCTACTTCGAGTGCAGCCTGCAGAAGGTGAGAGCCAATGCCTTCAAGTCAGGGCCCGAGATCTTGCCTGTTTCCCTGCAGCCTCTATGTGTGTGCATTTGCTTTGGAGCTTAAAGGTGGAGTTAATCTCTCCGTGGGCTAGATGCCAAAAGCAAGCTAGGCTTCCAGGGCCTTTAGCTTTTAAAACCCGTAATTTTCCTATGCAATGCAGAGGTATAGGCACCTTCAGAAGGCAGGTGATCCTGTACTAAGAGGCAAACGAGCTACTTCCATATGGTGCTTTACTACTTCGTTGACCAAAGGGAACAGATGGAACTCGTCTGGACTAGCTGTTATCTTTTTAGATAACACAGATTCTTTTGGTCTGTGTCCAGGAAAGGACAGTTTTGCTTACTGAACTGTTTTGCTTGTTCAGGTTGAATAGTTTGATCAAAAAGACACTCTTTTTCTAATGTTTTGTTTTAGAATACCTAGAAATATGTTACCTGCCTATGTGTATTTGGGGAAGATTGTGAGAAAATTGATGTTTTTATAAGTTTTTTATTGTTGTTTTTTAAAAGGTTTTGACATGTTTTTTTGTGTTTGTTTTTTTTTTTTTTAGGTTTTTAAAAGACTTGGTACTTTGAAATCATGAAAATATGAGGGTGTGAGGTTACAGAGAGAAAACCTCTGTTAAAGAGAGTTTTCAGATACAGGCAGTAATCTCTCCTGCCTTGATAACACTGATAAGCAGCATTGCTTTAATTAGGACCCTCATCATGAAGTAATACTTTACTTTAGAAAAATTAAGTAGGTAGCAAAAAAAGTTGAAAATTTTGTTCTATTGATGTGATGGACAAACCAGCTTAAATCCTCAGTTGAGAACGGCACCTTCTGCTGCAATCCTCTGGCGTGTTGGCTGGATGCTCAGGGAGGGCTCTGCTTGGGCTATTAACGGCCTTGTTAACTAGATCTGCTGATCTTCAAATTAATTTGCACTGAAAAGTGGATATATGTATGTGGAAATTAATGTAGTTCTTTCCAAAATGACAGCCATGCTTGAGGTAATCTGCAAATGAGCTTGAGTTTCTGATATCTCTTTTGGAGGGTATTAAATAGTGACCTATTTACTGAGGATTGAGATGTACCTGTGTGTTAATTATCCTCTGTAATTGACTTATAAATTGAAAGTATAGCTTGAGAAATGTTCTGGTACTGTAATATTTAGTCAATGTGTTGTCACAATTTTCTAATTACTATGAGAACTTATTTTACTTCTTATTCTTGAAATAAACTGTTGTCCACAAGATGTATCTGTGCATATGTAGATGCTGTATTGTCCTACTTATTCCAATTTAAAAACAACAAAAAAATAAGTCAACAAAACTCCATTAAAAATGCATTTTGTAGAAAAAGTTTCTGTTTCTTAACGAGAAGGGCAAATCTGATTTGTGAGCTTCAATTCAGGTTGAGCACACCTGCACCCTGTTCCTGTACAGGTTTCTCAAACTATGCACTTAGTAGTAGAGGATTTTTTTTTTTTTTTTTTTTGCACTTTTCTATGCTTTCTAGCTTCTTCTATCTCAACCTGCCTGCTGGTTAAGCCGAGGTGATGTTTTTCCATCACCTCACAGAGACATCCCAGCTAGTTTCAGCAGTATTTTGTCCATTTTCATGAGAAATATAAAGTTGTTTTGAAACCTTAAAAGCTGTCTAGAAGGCAAAGGACTCGCTGGCTGTATTTGTGTGCTCATTTGCAGGTGTGCTCTGACCTTGGTGACATGGGACAGGCTCCCAGGAGCGGCAGTGCTGGGCACGAGGAGCTGTCTCGGGGCACGGCTTAAAGCTGGCAGTGGGCCAGCTCCAACCTTTGGAGATCAATACCTGAGATGCTTGAAATGTAACTGTGTTTGAACGTGGTAAAGAAAAGGTCACGGGGCTGTAGAGGTTGGGAGGAGACCTCTGCACATCGTCTGACGAAGGACCTGCGAAAGTAGGGTCTGTGGGGAAGATCTTTATTGTCTGAGTCCTACTTCAAAAGGGGTGGTGATGGAAATGCATTTTCTCGATGTATTGCTGCCTTTTGGACCTGCTTTAACTGTTCTGATCGTTGGTGTTAAGGGTGAAACATTCCACTGCTTACGGATGAGCTGTAAGAGGCATGTGTTTCCTTTTGGCCCCTATCCAGCAAAGCACTTTAAAAGTTAAGCATGCATAAATGAGCCAACGTTTAAATCTCAGTGAAGTCAGTAGGATTAAAATAGATTACTAAACCTACCTAGGCATTTGTTAAAGCTGTCTCTGGTTGTGATGCCCTGTGTGAGCTAACTGCCTTGCTTTTTTTCCTGAAGGGTGATTTTGTGAGGATAGTACTTATTTTTATCTTGAATTATCTGCTAGGCTGTGTTAGTTTGCCAGCTGCTTTATCTATGGATTTTTGCGTGACTTACTGGTGTTGGTTTCTCTTTTTCAGAGTTGAATAGGTTTGGAAGACAGGTTTGAAGGTAGTCTAAATAAGCTCAGGCTTGTCTGGCAAAGGAGAAGTTCACACCTTCAGAAAGGCCAATGCTCTTTTTCTGTTCCCTCCCCACTCTGCGCTGAGAGGCAAATATGAATGCAAGAAGTTATTGTTAATGCACCACTGAACTTCAGAGAGTGATCCTGTTTTTAGCAAGTGATGGAAGTAGGGGAACATGAGAGGCTTATAAAGAGCTCTCCAGCAGTGACGGCTTAGGATTCATTTGGTTTGGCATTCTGAATTTCACGTCCTTGGCCTTTGCTTACTATGCTGGCTGTGCTCGTCTGTGAGCCCAGAAGGCAGAGCTGGGACGTAACGCTGCACCAGCTGCCACTGCCCTTGGTTAAGCAGCCTCTCGTGTGTTGCTGTGTGGTGGAAAATTGCCAGAGGAGGTCCGTACCACACAGGCAGTAAGAGATTTTGTACCGACCTGTACGAGCATCTTTCTCTGTCAGTCTGTTTTCTCCACTTTGTATGAGGTCTGTAGGATGGAAGATTTCTCCTCTAAAGTGTTTCTGAATAGCACTCTGAAATCGTGATGCTGCTGATAGGTTTAGTAGGAAGGGTTTTATGCTTCTGCATAAACCTCTCGTAGGGTACTCTTACCCATTTATCGCACGCAGTGAGACTGTCAGAGCAGTGGTTGCACCGTGACGGCACCAGATGAGCAGAATACCCTTTGGAACTCAGGTTGCCCCTGGTCAGAAGTACTGACTGAAGTAATGCTGGGATCTCATTTTGGCGCAGCTGAGATCTGAAGCCTTCTGGTGGCAGAGGTCGTCAGCTGGTGTTCCTGGATTGCACCACTTGACACCAGAGCCCAGGGAAACCAGTTAACTTCATACCTGATGTTGAGACTGGGGGAAGAAAATAGCTGAATACAGTGGGTAAAATGTTATCCTCAGTTTACATCACATAGAGTGTTGACCTAATGGAATTTTTCATGTTCTCTTTGCCAGTTATTTCTCACATGTTATTCCTCTCAAAAGGCAACTGCTTTAATGGCAGGAGGTGTTTGAACAAGGCCACCTTTTGAACTGCTGTAGCCACTGCCTGTTGTAGTCTAATCAAGGCACTCTTCATATTGAAATGGAGACTGTCTTGACCTTCCACATAAATGGTGTGAGTGAATTTGCCTTCTATATCTACATAAAGCTCTGCAAGTTACCACCTCAGTAAAACAACTTTGTACCTTGTGTGTCCTTAAATTGTCCCATTGGCCACAGAAGATCATCTGCACCATGTAGCTCCTCACCAGCAGTTTTCAAGGCAGTTTCTCTGTCTCTGTAGATGTTGCTTTTGTTCATGCATCAACTCTTTTCCCCCGTTCTGTGTCAGCTAATTAGTGGCTTTGGCCACTCTGTCATCCATTAATCCTCAGGGCTGTGTTCATCTTGACGTATGTTCCTGACTTCCGTAAGTATAATACTTTTCATTATTACTCCCTCCTTGCACAGAATTTTAATTCAGAGTAAGATCTATTCACTTTATGGCATGTTACCTTTTGATATCCAAGGTGTTTGCTATGAATTAGACGTTTTAGGGTACCAGGTGTGGGAGGAGGGTTTGGAGGTGTCTTCTTTTCCTTTTTTTTTTTTTTTTTTTTTTAAGTTTGCTCATCTTTTAGTTTAGTAATTGCAATTATCTAGGAATGGAGTAATAAGAACACCTTAATGTTATGGAAATTAAGCAGTTACTAAATTTCTAAGGTACCACTGCTGCAATTTAGTCATAGCAGGTTTATTTTAAAAGCTAATTAGAAATGCTGTCTCCCATCATTTCTGCTGGCATGCACGATGAGCATGAGCACGTGGTGCACGTGGGCTGTGTGTTCCCACATCAACCAGCCTCCGCACGTACTTTCATCACTCAAAATGCTACTGCAAGTGCAGGAGGAAATGACTAGGACTTCCTCATCTATTTTTTTTTTAGATAGAAATCCATTTTTCCAGTACTCTGCTTTCATTTTTTGGAGTCAATTGAAATTAGAATGAAAAGTCTTCAACCTGTTGTGCAAGCGATTTCACTGTACAGAAGGACAGAGGTTAAAACAGCTCAGATATGGTTCGTAGGCTCTATAATCATGTAGCTTGATGGTTAGGACTTATTTCACCTCTCTACATGTTAGGCAGCTCTAGTTTCTTGTATTCTGTCCTGCCATCCTGTAATAGATGCATATGGGGTGTGTGCTGTAGGGCAGCACACCTTGTCCCTCAGAGGCAGGCGCCTCCTATTGATTATGACCAGGCAGCCTAGAGATACCTAACCTCTAGGGGGCTAACACTGCTCAGGTGAATTCCTCTCTAAACATGCTATTTTTCAGCACTCTAGATATTTAAACTGATCGCAGGATTCTTCTCTGTTCATTTCTTATCTTAATGTCTTTGCTGTTCTCCTTTCCCTTCCCTCCTGTTTAATGCCAGCAGTATCCACAGTACCTGCCTTGCAGGGCTGACTGGGGGATTGGTCCAGTAATTTTTAAGAACTGTTTTGAGAATGTCATAAAAAGTGCCAAATATGTTTTGTGCTTTTTGTCCTCTCAGAACCATTGCTGTCTTTCAAGGAAGTGCAAAGTAACCATAAGATGTCGACTTGCAGATTCTCAGAGGTTTGTGGGTTTTGCTTTATGCCTGTCTTAGTGATATGCAGACTCTGCATACACTGCAGGCTGTTTCAACACTGCAGCTGCAAAGAAGAAATCATTTTATTTGGAACATCCATTAGATTATCAGCTCTGGTTGTAATGGAAATAATGGCCTCATTTTAATCAAAAAATAGCTGTGCTTTATGGCAAGCAGTTCACCTGTCCTAACAGGTACAGTACTGCATCTGTTTGTACACTACATTGCAATCACATTGGTAATTTGCTGGTTAAAAGTGGAGTGGGTTTAAAACAGAGGTAGGACTGACTGCACACTACAGTGGAAGTCCCCCTGCTAATTTCTGTCATGCTGTCCTCTGGCATGATTCTGGTTGTAATGCAGCATCCCCCTCTGGTGTTAAAACACACTTTCCTCTGATGAGATGGATGGGAGCAGGCAATTTGCTTGCTCTGTTTCTAAATCTGTAGCAGTGGATTTTGCTGTGGCATAATCTTTGCCATACTCTGAGAGGATGTTGTTAAAAATGCACGGTCATGGCACTGTACATCTGTGGTACAACTTAGTGTTACAGTGCACGTTGTTCTTCTGTGATTGTTGCCACAGTGTGTTTCTGACACTTACAAGAAGATGAAACTGTCTTTTTGCCAGTATATCTAGGAAATGTGAATCAGTATTTCTTGTATGTCTGCCATGTGCCCTGATGTACACTGTCAGCCAAACAAGCTCTTACACAATTACATTCACCTGAAGTCTTGCAGGGAGGTAAGGTGTCGTATAGAGTGCAGGATTTCTGGCAGACCTTCTGCAGAGTCCTTAAATGGTATGGATCTGTACAGCTTGGGTTGAGAACTGTGGTTGTTCAACACGTGTTCCCAGTTCAGCTGTGTGCATGGCCCAGTGCAGCTCCTGGACTTGCTGATGGCAGCCTGGTCCCTCCTGTTGCCCTACCACAAAATAAATGCCTGTGTGTACTTGTGTTCATCTCTGTGTGGTATGTATCACACACACAACAAAGCGGATCAATGCATCTGGAGTCAAGTACATTTTTGAAGTGGAATCTGGGCCACATTCAACCACATGTTAATGTCTTGGCAGTGATACTGCTGAGAGTGCTGCTTGCAAATGCTTTTGTCAGTGATACTCTCTAAAAAAAAAAAAAAAAAAAAATTTCTTAGGAACTCCTGTGATACAAGTAACCTGCATAAAGGTTGTGTGACAGTGCCCCTCCTGGGCAAAATTGTTATTGTGCAGGGGTAAGGTAAAGAGAATTCCTTCTTTTGGGAATGCAGAGCTGCAACATTGGCTTTGTCAAATACCTGAAGGAAAAGAAAAACTGGCACAGTGCTGTACCGGAAGATTTTCAGGCATGGGAACTGGCAATAAGTAAATAAATAAATGCTACAGTGGTTGAATTACAAAGTTATTTACTACCTCCTTTTGAGGCACTGCTTGTTCTGACAGAGCAATACCGAAACCACAAGAAATCTGTGCTGAACTGGTGAATTGAAAAGAAATCCTTTTTATAGTCTCCCAAATATTTTAAACCAAACTTTACTTATTGACACAAACTGCTCAGAAGGAATCAAAACTGATGAATGATGTTAAAGGTATGAATGCTACTAACGCTGTTGAAAAGCAGCGGCCTTATCAGCGAGCTGCAGCAGGTGGCCACACTGTGCCTCTCCAAAGGAGGCCTGCAGGAATGGTGGGGAAACAGGTACTCAGTGGTTCTCCTGTGTAAGTGCGTTCCCCTCCGTAATGCTGTCATATGCTACAGGACATCAGAAGCACAAAAATTACAAGTGCTGTAACACACACTTGCAAGGCTCTAGCTTTTGTCAAACACAGTGGGAGAAAAATGCCTGCAGAAATGCATAAATTATGGAAGAACATGAGTGAAATAAGTGCTCATTCAAGTGCATGGAGCTAATTGAGTCATGAACCCTTGCACTCAATGAGTCAAAGTGATTTGGAGTCGATATCCTTTTACAGGACCCAAATCTGTGCAATCATGCTTGTTGCTGCTGCCTGCATTCATTGGTTTTAGCAAAAAACAGCACAGTTCCTTTTGAGAAGCCCCAGTGGATCTGGTTACCCTGCGAGTTTTCAAGTTCGTTTTGAAATTATTTCTCTATCCAAGACTCTGTGAACCCAACACACTGGGCTCGCACTGCAGGAACTACATTCAAATTCCTGCCTGGGAGTGTGTATGTCATCCTCTGTCCTGGTGTAAGCATGGGTGCTTGGCAGCACAGCCCCCTGCTCTAGGGCTCATCTGGAGGAGAAGCTTTTTATCTACACTGCTCTGTGACTATTGGATAGTTACAAAACTTTCCTTTGTTTAATGTTTAGTGTTTATTGAACTCTGTGTTGCCGTTTATTTTCACAATGAATGACAGCAAATGTGATTCAGAACTCTAATTTTCCCGTGGGACTTGGCTGCGTAAGCTTGGGCTGAAGACATTTGTTGTGCTTTTGGTCTTCCTTCAGTCCCTCAGCCCTGTGTAAGGGGAGCATGTGGTGGCTGGCAGGCATCGCAGCTCATTTGGACCATATTCCTTACATCCTCTCTCAACCATGACACTGCTTCACATAAAGACAATTGATAATCAGGTGTTTGGTGCTTCTGATTTCAATATATTCAGCTCAGATCTTTAGCAGCAGAAAATCTACAGTAAATTAAGCTATACGATTTGTCTGGATCTGTGAGTTTCCTTTCCCTGGTGGTCTTCTGAACTTGGCCTCTAGCTTTTGACTGATGTTTCTCAGCTGAATTTCTGCTTTTTTGGCTTCCCTTCAACTTTGCAGCTGTTTGTGAAGCCAGTCACTCTCTGAGTTGAGAGAAAAAAAAAAAAAAAGAAAAAAAAAGGATACTTGTAAGATACTTACAGAGTGCAATTTCTACTTAGCATACAGCCTTTTTATTTTAGCTCTCATGTGAGAAAGTTATTGCTATTAAAACACTTCCCCAGTAAATCAGACAGATTCAGACTCTTACTGAAGTTGAAACTAGTTACTTTGCTGATTCCAAAGTTATATGTATATATGTATATCTATGGGAACATATAATTTAATATCCTACCGTTCTTAAGAGTAATTGGCATCTAAATATTCCTACAACTTAAAATGCAAATAGATGCAGATAACATGCGTGGTAGATAAATAAAACATTGCTACATGTTACCTTAAGATAGCGCTCTTGGCTTCGCTGTGTTGCAAAACTGTTCGAGCAGATTTTGGTCCCCAGATTTGGATCATGCAATAAAATTTGTGTCACGGGGGAATAATTTCAATTGTGAAATTATTCTGATATTCTAATTGTACACCAAAAGCAAGAATTCTCTTTCTAGCTCTGCTAAGTGCCATGGAGCAGAGGTCTGTGGACGCGGTGCTGTCTCAGAATGCCAGCCAGGGCCTTGGGGTGCCAGGACCAAGTGGCCTGTGTAACGTTGGAGCCCTCCAAGGCAGGAGCCGCTTTTGTTGTGTGTGGTTGCAACAGGCCCTCTCTTTTCATAGAACACATAGTGCTGTGTCCCTGCAAGCATACGATCTGTTACTGGACTGAATTCACAACTGGTTAACCACTGCAGCCCCGCGCTCTGTGGCAGGTGAGCAGACACATGCCTACAGCTGCTGGTGTGGGCAGAGTCCTGTCAGGAGCTCACCTGCCCAACGTGAGGCCAGGGCTGTGTCCTGCCACACCTGTCGCCCTTGGCAATGAAATCAGAAGGAAATGTCACATTCACTTATTTAGACTCTGCTCTGTACTGAAATGAAATAATTCTACCAGGTACGTCATGAAATCAGCAGACTTCTACACACCATCATCCTTCCAAAGAAGACATCTGAGGAGGTGGCTGCTTAAGTTATCACAAACAAGTCTGCCAAGAAAAAACAAATGTTTATTTTGAAATCACAGAACTGTAGGGGTTGGAAGGAACCTCAAAAGATCATCAGGTCCAACCCCCAATGGATGTTTTAAAGCTGAAAATAAGTTAATATTCAATGCTTGGTTTCCCAAATGCAAGCATTATATGCTGAGTTGGAGGGTTGGTTTGTTTGTTTGTTTCTTACAGTCAGCCCTTTCTACCTTTTTCTGACTCCCTAAAATACAGATTCACTGAAGCTAAAACTTTGCAGAGCACTGTCAGCTTTAGCAACATTCCACACTCAAAAGTTTTTTTGACCAAAAAAAAAATAAATAAATAAAAAAAAAGCTTGAGACTATCAGAGCATCTCTTTTTCTTTCCTTTTGTTCTTTGAACTGAATTCCCGAAGACAGAAAGACTGGTGCATGTACTTGGTGCACACAGAGTGCAATGGAAAGCAAAGATGATGATTTAAAGCTACTTCATTATCCGTCTGCCAGCTCAAAATCAAATATGTGTTTGGGTTCCTTCCTGGAAGCTCAGGCTGGAAGTTCTAAATTTTCCTTTCCTAACAGAATATGACAGAAAAAGAAAAAAAAAAAAAAAAAAAGAAAGAAAAAAAAAAAGTTTGTTTTCTGAAGATCCCCGTGAGAAATAAGTGCCCTTTCTCAATTAATTCTGCTCAAAGTTATTTTCCTTTTAGACTCATCAGTTTTTCTTATTGCAATACTTTCTTACAGCAGTCATCTTGGTGTTAATCGATTGTTATGATAAAGTTAATATAAAATAATAGCTATCTTGAGAATTATATCAGTAATACTTTTATAAACACAAATGATACTGAGTCATCAGTGATAGCAACTTCTCAAATTAGCAGATGGTGGCCCTATAAGAAAACATGTTTCCATGCCTTACCCTTCAATTTATTCCTAGACTGAACAAAGATAACTAGGTAGTGGCATCTGTTGATGTAATATTTCCTGTTAAACTCCATCTGCCTCCTAGATCTAAAGATGTCCAAGCTATGGTATTTATAAGGTTTAAAAGGTATAATTAGAATTTTGATATATCACAAGTTGGAATTTATTTTAATTATGTAAGATGGACATTTTTGGACAACTCTAAGAAGAGAAGCAATAAAAAATGTAGTGAGCAGAGCGATGCTGCTGAGCAGTTGTCTTTGCTACGTGGATTATTATTTGTATTCATGTAGTGCAAAATGTAAATTTTTCCCTTATCTGAAACCAAGCTATTTCTCGCATACCAGGCCTGTGTAATTATTTGTATTGTTCCCATAAAAGGATGGCAGAGAGAGGCTTTCAGAATGGGTCAAACCAATTTCTCTGCTTGCAAAGATTATATCGAGGCATTTGCATTTGTCTTGTCAGTGCGACAGCCTAAGCAGAGTTTAAATCAGGTTTTGCTGTTTACCCTTCTATTATTATCACAAGTCAACAACTTGCTAACAGAATAATTTCTACTAATCTTTAGTGGACAAAAGGGTAAGGGCAGGGTGGCGAGTTTATTTTCTCTTCCAAAATGACAAGAGGTTCATAGCAAACCCTGCCACCAGCCCTGCCTCTTCCCGCTGCTGTGGGGCTGAAGGGTCGGCGCC